>NC_136424.1:65252500-65520000 GCF_052625555.1 Lactuca saligna
GTACCAGAATACTCACATAAAAAATCAAACAAATAACCTTACATGGTCAATGTACCAAGATGCACCCTGTAACTGATCAAAGAGGTCATCAATCCTTGGGAGTGGGTAACGATTTTTCACTGTCAACTTGTTCAACTCCCGGTAATCTATGTACATCCGATGGGTACTGACCTTCTATTTCACAAAAAGAATCGGTGCTCCCCAAGGCGAACTGATTAGTCGAATGAACTGCTTTCCCAACAACTCCTGAAGTTGAGAGAACAACTCTTGCATCTCTGATGGTGCAAGGCGATAAGGTTCCTTGGCGATCGGGGATGTACTGGGGACTGGATCGATCCTAAAGTCTACCTTCCTCTCTAGTGGTATACCAGACAGATCTTCTGGGAAATCCTAAACTATTGGGACATCTGACACTGAAGGACTCAACTCCACATGAGTATCTACCAGATACTCTATGTAACTAGAACATCCATGTTGGATAAACCTTCGGGCCCTAGCCGTTGAGAAAAATGTTGAACCAACCGTAGTACCCTTACCATATATGGTCCGATCTCCCCCACTTAGGGTACGAACCACCACGAGCTATCTCTCGCAATCAATTTGAGCCCCAAACCGACTTAACCAATCTATCCCAACAATAATGTTGACATCCTTCATAGGAATTGGGCCCAGGTCGATCAGGTATCACACCCTAAAAATATCAAAAGTACACCCATCGAAAACAATCACATCAGGGACTCTGTCCTAGCCGGTAACCAAAGTCCGCATAGGATGCTCCAATACATCAATAGAAATGCCAAAACTCCTACTAAAAGCCAAGGATACAAATGGCCAACTGGTACCCAAATTAAATAGCTTTAATGTAGGCAAGAGTTCACAAGAAATGTACCTAAAAATATGAATCATAAGCCTAATGTAAAATAATCAAACAAAAAAATAAATAGATAAATACCAGATAAGATGTTCGGCGCCTCTCTGGCCTCCTCAGCTGTCATCTGAAAAGCACGTCCCTAACTCTCAGGGCCTCAGTCCTTCCTTGATGTCTATTTATTATCATAATACTAGTCGGGGCCGATGCGAGAACAGGCCTAACAGCAAGTAGAGGGAATTATGCCTTCATATGGCCCACCTGATTGTAATGGTACCAAATACGTGCACCCGATGAGGGGGTCTGCTGCTGCGGTTGTTGACAATCCCTCATGAAATGACCCTACCTGCCATAACTATGGCACCCTATCGCTGATTGGAAGGATCCCTCTTCTGTCTTCCTGCATCTACCACATGTGCGGCGCCTCTGCCCTCTAGGGCATGAATTAGCAGGCTTTACTGTCTTCTTTGCCAGCTACGACTGGACTGGGGCCAGGCGCTGCTCCCTAACCTGAGTCTCGATCTCAGTCCCTCTCTTCCAAGCAGCAGACAACAACTCAAAAAGAGTGCGGTAATGCTTTCTAGACATAAACTCTCTTATCTCAGTCTTAAACAACTCAGATATCGCAACATTTGAATCTTCTTAGAAGATGCATACTCATGGCAGAAGAGTGCATTTTCAGTGAGCTTCTTGGTGATCTCCGTCATCGACTTCGTCCTCTTTCTAAGTGACAGATACTCTTGGGCCAAACGCTCTCTCTCCACCAAAGACACATACTCTGCATGAAAAATCTTAGTAAAATTACCCTAAATCAATGCGTTCATCTCTATAGGTGAGTAAGAACCTATCACAAGCTTCCACCAGTCGTTCGCCCCTAAGCGTAGATGTAAGTCCCAAATTTGCATGACGTATCAATCAGATCCAATTGATGGTGTGGAATACCAATCAATTGGATGATTTAAGATCAAAATATGGAAGAATAAGAAGAAGAAGAAGAAGAAGAAGAAGAAGAAGAAGAAGATGATGATGATGATGAATCTATGGTGTTTATATGTTATGAATGATAATCCAACACTAGATTCACAGGCACTCTATTCTTCTCTCTAGTTTCTCTATCTAGAACACCTTGATTAGCACACACTTAACATAATCCCTATCCGTATACACTTATGAATCCACTAACACTATTTATATGAGACAAACAACCTCAAATAGGTTCACGACTGTAAACATGTTCACGACCGTGAACCAGTTAACGGCCGTAAACACCCACCTGGACCGTGAACACTCCCAACCATATGGACCAAAACGCAATTGCCTAGAAAAGCAAAGTATAAACCATATTTTAGACTCAAAATCTCCCACTTGTTTTATAGCTTTCTTTTCTAATTGACCCAACAAACTCCCCCTAAAAATGTAGCTGGCTTTTCTTGTCAATCTTCAATTGGAGCTTGGCTTCAGCGTTAATCTTCAATTTCCTCATAGCTTCAAGATGAACTTGACGAATCTTCAATAAATGACTTCATCTTAAGCAGTTGGGCTTTTCTTCAAAATTTGACTCTGAACGCACGTTGGGTGTGGAGGCTTCTTGTAAAGATTCTTGAAAAATGACGTTTTCAGCTTGAGAATTTTTAGAGAGAACAACAGAGAGAGCTAAACTTCTGGATCACTTCAGCATGTTCATAGATAGAAGTGAATTGATTGAGGAGACTTCAATGCAATCTGTCACATAATCTTCAAGTACAACTTCACCTTGCTTCTGGGGTTGAAAGATTGAATGTTGAAAGAATAATCTTAATTTCTTGTTCCTACGAATGAGAATACTTCGATGATCATGTATGAAGCCATGGGTAAGAAATTCTCGATATAGTCTCCATGAGTCTCACATACATCTGAACTCACTTTTCAAGACACAGAAAAATATGAGAACAAAAAAACTCAGCACACAATATTTTTTGGAATTTTCATATTTTCTGAAAAAAAACGGAAATAACACTATTTTTGGATTTTTAATTTTCTTATTTTTGTTTGATTTTTTAAAATTTCTAATTCCCCTCCCCCCTTTAAATTTGTGCATAGAGGAAAACTATGAACAAATTTAACCAAAACAAAAGTAATAGTTAAATTTAAGACTATTTTGGGATCAAAGTTGTCAGGCAATCCAATATCGTTTATCAGTACACGCCTGCATGTCTGGATCTGGTCAATCACCGGTATTGTGATCCGCTTACGCATAAAGGATGTTGACAATTTGGACAGATTATAAGTGACAAGTCATTGTGATATATATTCCTAAATGGACATTTAGCTAATGACGACTAAGGATATTGTTGTCCACTTAAGTTAAGTAGCGAGATCTACAGACAACCTTTTAAATTGTTTAATTTTAGATGCACTAGAATGTGTTTCCCACTTCCTGACATACCCCGGTAATCAAGAAGTTCCAAAGAACTCCTTACTTTAGGTGAGTATTCAATCATTAAGAAACAAGTCAGATATAAAAGTGCATATGTTGTATCCCAGGCCGGATGTCTTCTAAGCATGTAGAGGGAACAACATATGACGAACATAGATAGGGGTTAGAGAGATAGTAAAGTGCATATGTTGTGTCCTAGGTCGGATCTTCCAATCACACAGAGGGGACAACGTATGGCTAACAGATAGAAAGAATTTCATAGATAAGGATATGCATAGAGATAGAGTTGCATATGTTGCATTCCAGGTCGGATATGTTCCAATCACGCAGAGGAGACAACATATGAATAACAGATAGAGAGCAAGAAAATAATTTCCTATAGACCTACTTTATCAGAACCCCTAGTTTCCCTTATCAATATTGGAATTAAGGACATAAGTCCATACATCATGGAAATGTTGAGCCACAGTTCTAGATAATTAACTTTTAGTTTATCTCGCAGGTTCCAATGTTTATTTCACTGTTCAATCTACCCGTTCATCGTATGGTCAGCCACATTGAAACTATCTAAGTTCATATTGTCTAGTCCTTTCATTTGTTAATCAATGTCTAGTCCTTTTGAATCCTTTGTGCCTACCAGCACATTGAACACATAGTCTAGACAATTCAGTTTTAGTGCATTACACGAATTTTCAGATTTCCCTTTAGCACTAGACTTCATATCACTTCCCAAACAATACCAACTAACGAAAAACAATAAGAAAATAAAAGATTATCTTTAAAACGAATCAACATAAGGAAAACTCAGTAGTATCGAGAAGAAAACTCAAACCGTAAGTCACTGATTGAATTTGCATCCAGAAGGTCTGAGAACAACACGCATAATCTCAGAACAGATATGAAAATTCTTCACATCATTAAGCACAAAACCGATGTGTGATCCTTTCGTTTTTTCCCTTCCCGCAATGGACACATACTCCTAAACAAAGTTCTGAGTGATGTACAGTTGAGAGATGTCCCCTATCATGTGCCTGTAACAACCATTATCAACAAACCAAATTTTGATGATATGCCTCCATAGCTGCTCCAGCATAGAGTGGGATTAGTTGGTCTTTGGAACCCAATCCATTTTGAAATTGGGTTGACCTTTTTCATCCTTGCAAGGTACCCTCTCCCATGACATATCCTGTTTATCACAAACAGAAGATGAAGAAATATTAGAATCATTAGAAGATTTGGGAGAGTGAGCCTTTGGTACCCGTCTCTAGTCGGGCTTAGCCAATTTCTTGTTGGACCGGATGGGTGCCTCGGTACTTTCTTTTGAACTTGAAGTCGGCTGTCGATATGACTTTGACCTAACCGGTCTTTGCTTCACTAGAGCATCTCTTGGATTAGACTTCTTGACTGGCATTCCCTTCTTGTTCTTGGAAGTTGATTTATTTGTCTTCTTGACATTCTAGTCGCCGTTTCGCTATTGTGATCTCGAATGATTTCCTTTGGAGTATCTCCTTCTTGGTGCGTTCCATCATCCGTGCGCATTATAGGAACGTATGCGCGATTTGGACAATTTCTGGCAATGTGTCCAGGTGTTCCACAGGGAAACATGTCTTTTCCTTCACATAGGAATTGTTTCTTCCTACCCCTGGTGGCGTACCCTTGCCTTGTTTTTGATTGTTCCCACATGCACACTTGCAACAGGCACTCTGATTTGCTTGTTTTGGTGGCCTGTATGTACTAATAGCTAGTTGATCAGAATTAACTAAGTTAGAAGCAACAGATACAGAGTTCAAGGAGATATTGGTTTGTTCAATAGTGTTCTCATTGCTCTCATCTTCCGCTACTTTAACTGCACAAGAAGTAGAATCATTAGTATCTTTAATCTCAACACCCTCAGTTGGCCCTGAGTGTTTAGTCTTAACTGAAACTGGTGCAGGGGTTTGGCCATACTGAGCAGGTGTCTCTACCTCATTGGTTTCAAGAGGTGGGTTATAGTTGTTTATCTTTAACTTTTAGTTGTTTTTCAATCATGGATGCAACTACCTCACTTGACACATCAAATTTCTTAAAGTTAAATTCAACATCATTATATTTAGCTTTCAATACATCAAGTTCGGCAGTTAATTTGGCCAGCTATTCCTTAACATATTTATAATTCTCACATTTGTTGCTATATTCTTCTTGAAGTTTTCGGAAGTCCTTTGTTTTGGCCTCTAATTGTTCTTTCAGGGGTTTCTGACCTTTTATAAGAGTATATCCTTCATATTTAAGGTTATCATTTTACCTTTCTAGCAAATCGATTTGTTCATGAAGAAATTTAATTGTAACTTCACAAGATTTAGTACGTGAATCTTCATTGACCGGAATGTTTGAAGAACTCATTGTTTTATCAAAAATGCCCTTTGACTAAAAACTCAAAAGTTAACCTTAAAAGTCAAATTTAAAAATTCAAACTGAAAAAGCTAAATTTGAAAATTTGAAAGTTAAACGAGAAAGTCAAAGTTTAAAGTCAAAGATCAAACTTGAAATTCAAAGTCAAATTTTATGGTCAAAAGTCAATTTAAAAAGTTAAAAATTAAAAGTTACAAACTTTGGGTTGAAAGTGAAATTTTAAAAATTTAAAAATAAAATAATAAAAAAAAATTGAATTTTGGGCTAAAAGTGTTAAAATTGAGAATATGGAACCGAAATTAGGAGCCCTTTTGAATTAAAATGGGAAGGAGAGTAACACCAGGCAACCTAGCTCAACTTGTAAGGCGGTGGACTTAGACATAGGGGACCCGGGTTCGCTTCCTGGCCAACTCAATATTTTTTTTGAATAAACGTCGGCCGAGAACAATCCGAGATCGAACACGCTATGAGGTGTGCGGCCGAGAACGTCGCTGACCGGGAACATTGTTGGGCTGTGAAAGCTTCTTCGATCCAGCCGTGAACCCTTCTTCTGTCCGGCCAAGAACCCTTCTTTGGTTCGCAAGAAAAACAACGTTTTTTCACCCTTTTTGCTCCAAAACTCGATGAAAAACTCGTTTTTTATGAAAATCTTAAAGAAAAAACCCCCCAAAAAATTTCAAAATCTATCCAAAAACTTAAAAATCCTTCAAGAAAAAAAAAATGCAAAAACGCTCCAGATCTTGCCAATTTGATTGATACAATCCAAGCTCTGATACCAACTGTAAGTCCCAAATTTGCTTGACGTATCAATCAGATTCAATTGATGTTCCGGAATCCCAATCAATTGGATGATGTAAGATCAAAAATGGAAGAAGAAGAAGAATAAGATGAAACTATGATGTTTATATGATATGAATGATAATCCAACGCTAGATTCACGCAAACTCTATTCTTCTCTCTAGTTTCTCTCTCTAGGACACCTTGATTTGCACACACTTAGCACACTCCCTAGCCATATACACTTATGACCCCACTAACACTATTTATATAAGGCAGACAACCTCAAATGGGTTCACGACCATAAACAGGTTCACGGCCCTGAACCACTTCACAGCCGTAAACACCCACCTGGGCCGTGAACACTCCCAACCACATGGACCGAAAACCCAATTGCCTAGAAAAGAAAAGTATAAACAATATTTTAGACCCAACAGTAGAAGGTTCAGGGTACACTTGACCTTCTGGTCCTCTGGACAAGAACACGTGAAGAAGCATCCCTCCACGTCAGACAATCATCTCATCGCTACAATTGGGTCCTTGACACCATCAAATCTGGAGGCTTCGTGTTACTGAAACTCTGATACTAGAAAGATCCTCCTACCTAACTGCAGCTACAATTGCAGTGGCCATGGCAACAGAAATTTGTGTCATAGCAACATAGCACTCATCAAAGACCTCAATCATAATAGTCTTCACCAACCCAAGCATCTCTAAAATAGCACCCTGAACATATTCAATTACCTCTGTAGAGATCAACTCATGTCCTCTATGCATGGTGCACATGCAATAAACATCTACTAACGCTGTGGTCACCTTGCATATGCCAACCGTACATAGCGTCGGATCTGATAGACGGTCGAATAGTGATTCTACCCTAAGCCCACAACCAAACAAGGAACAGGATGTAAGGCAAAATCAAGAATTCTAAGGCTATAAGACCATAACTATGTACAGTTATAGCGTACATACTCAGCTAATAACAACACAAATGTCAGTTCCAAATATGCAATTGAAATAAATCTCCTAGGCTATAAGGCATGATGTATTAGAAAATTGTATCATGAGATTCTTGAGGATACTTATGATGGGTTTTATACAAAAGAACATCTTATATGCCCATGCAAACCCTAAAGCTTGGATCTAGGTTTCTCTATTATACATGCAAATCATCCAAGACTTATAAACCCTAGATCTAGTGATATATTTTGAAATAGACATAAGAATACAGATCTAGATGATTACCTCTTCTTCAATGGTATGAATCTCCTTGTCTTTGGAGCTTAGAGTCACAAGTGTCGCTCCCCTAATGGCTTACAAACACCATAAGAAAGAGAATGACGTATGAGAAGGAGGAGGAGCACCAAAATGAACTAGGGTTCTTCCAAGGGAGTTCCACACATTTTTGGGGCTATAGGGGTCCTTATATAGTGAGGCAATTAGGGTTATCAACTAGGAAACCCTAATTTGACTGCTTAGGCCCTAAGTAGCCCATGGACTCCCTTTGGAACAACCCTTGTACGATTTCCTTATGGACTTCCCATAGAATTCGTCCAACCTATGTTCAAAGGTGATCCATAGCCCAATTTCAACTATCTTATAATTACAATTTCAGTCCCCTAAGTTTAATTAATGTCTTTTAGTCACAAAACTAATTCTTGACTAATATTAATTAAACAATATGATTTCTCATTTAATATATTATTCATATAATATATTAATAAATCATAATTAATCCTCTTTCTCCATAAATCATCCTATCAAGTTGCTTTGGTGAAGGCAACCCAAAAGGACCATGCACAACAAGGTCAAGTACATACCAAATATACTTACGGGCTTAGACAATAATCTAACAGTCTCCCACTTGGATAAGTCTAGTAACTATAATGTAAGTACAATCTGATTAGCAATCATAGCTCTCAAAGACGCTGTCGAACTCTAATCTTATTAGTAACCTGTCCTTTAGATAAGGAAACATATATTCCTCCATTCCAGATATCGTATAGACTGAGACATGGATTTTAATCATTCTATCTGTCTCTGTGTTGTTTCCTGATTTCAGATTTATGAAGACTGATAACAGACTACAGTTGAACACATCAACTAAGTCCCGGCTTGGCCAAGCACTTAGGGTGTCATCACTAAATCATCAAGGGGCCCACAAATATCGCTTTTATCCCATTTTGGGTAAAAGGAACGGATAAACTTCGACTCAATGCTCACTTGTACTCACTCACTGAATCACACACAACAATACATTTTATAACACCAAGTTACTGGTGCATTTACATATTATCAATGTGTAACTGACTCGCAAGATACAACTCACACATCTCGGTTTCAAGAATATAAGATATTATTGTCTCACCAATCACTCGCGATGAACTCCATGAAGCGATCCAAGTGAGCGTGGGTTTAATCCAATACTCTAATCTTATAGCAACACTCATGAACCCTGCAACAAACTTTTTCTATGTCTAAAACACTTTAGACAATCTACATTCAGATTCATGACAATCTTCTTTCATTCCTACTTCCAAAGAATGAGCAACTGTGGAGGGTTTGAATAATCTTATTAGTCAGGAAGTCAAAACATACAAAGTGAACCACAAAAATAATACTAATCCTATATGGCCCCAAACCTTTGAGTATTAATAAAACATTTTATTTAATCACCATATTGATTACTCATTATTTGTTGTTTCGGTTAATCAACTTCTAACTTGAATTATAACAACAATTGTCCCATGCTTTTAGCATGCACACTATGTTCTCCTATGGTCTTTTCTTTGTGAAATAGATCAAATGAACACATTTCCAATGATGCTCATTTCACAATTCCTAATCTTAATCAATTAGTGTAAGAATACAAATTCTCGCCACTACTAGAATATGTTAGATCCTAACATTTTATGCAACGGTCCTTTCGTAATATCACAGCGCCAAAGTCACCAAGACTTTTCCAATGAAATTACAAAGTGCTTTATTGGAGATTGTTACAAGACAATTTCATAGTAATGAAGTCTCATATTCAAAGTACATTCCTTTGAACATCCTTCTTGCATAAAAGTTTCTAATCTAGACATTGATCCTCGATATCCGACTCCCAATATGGTAACATTTTCATATTTGCCACAAGACAACTCATTCTAAATAGAATCTTATCTATTCATAATAATGCCAATATGGTCCATCCATGACTATACTTCCAACTGTCCACAAGCGACCAATCCTTGGCGAAGCTTAGATTGTCCTTGACAATTGTTTAATTATTTTAGTCAAATCCGGTTTTGTTCTCTTTTTTCCTCTAAATGCCTTAGGCAGTTGGAAAATTTTCGAACGGTCGAATATTACAGCATATGCAATCGATCCTATAACCGAAGTGTATGGGATATGATTCATAATGAAAACCGTGATACTTTATCAGCTTCTTGCTATAATATTATCATAATGTTCCTATTTGCCGTGTTCTCAAAATTCGAACTATTAAGAGGGATGTCATAGTCATAATCAAACTTTGAGAATGCAAATAATAAATATATGCTTGACTAAATTTAATTAAAATTTCTCAAACTAATCTTTTAGATTGAAAATGAAGTATAACATTCTCTCCCTTGATTATAGCAAAAACAACTTTTCAACCCCTACAACTTTGCAATGTGAAACCTTTGTTTTTCTATAATTAATATTGCCAACTTGCAATACTTAAAATAATACTAAGAATCATGGTCCCACTAACATGATGATTATATCCATTCCAGCATAACATTTTTACTCCCACTAGCTTTGACATGTATTCAGAACTTGGACTTCTAAAAGACAATACTTATTGACTTCCAAAGTTCATATTTCCAATACGATGTGCTTCGATAATCCTTTTATCTAAGCTTCTCAAACTCAAACACTTTTCCTTAGACAGCCCACATGTGTGTCTGGACTAATCCAGGACTTATATTACTAAGTCCCAAATGTTCAGACTAATTGCCAAATCTCACAATTCGAACTATGAAGAGGGATGCCATAATCATAACTGAATCTGAGAATGCAATTTACATAATCACTATCTCCTTAAAATCTCTCTTAGTGAAAGCGTTTCCTCATAATCATTTTCATGAAGGAGAGAAACCTTATGACACTTAGATTTTATGGTGTATGTGTTCCTATCCATGTGAATTTTTCATAACAATAATCGTAAGATAATGTTCATGACAAATCCAAACTCTTATGGATCGAACTTGTCCATTCTTAATTTCTTTCCATCAAGGGTCCTACCATTGCTTCCAAGTTATTTAGCAGCTCACCTATACTAGTCAATGTACTTTCATTGAACAAGGTGCTTACCCTTATGCAGTCTATTTAGGACTCGTAGAACTCATATGCATAGTTGACCAAACTGGAATGGCAAAGAAACAATAATATGTCAACACGATAGGTTACAATCCTCAAGTCGTGTGCTAGTGTTTAATAGGTTTACTTCTTGATTTGTTCTTGAAATGTTTTAAGATCTTTAGACTCCCATTGACCTCTTGACATATCAGATTCTCTTATTAAGAAACATT
Source organism: Lactuca saligna (assembly GCF_052625555.1). NCBI lineage: Eukaryota > Viridiplantae > Streptophyta > Magnoliopsida > Asterales > Asteraceae > Lactuca > Lactuca saligna. The sequence goes on from NC_136424.1 coordinate 65,263,509, forward strand.
TCTTGACAAAAACAAATATCCAAGAGTTAGTGTGTGTCTATATCAAGACAAAATTACGCGCAGTTTGGTACTAGTTGGTCTTTGTCTTATTCAAGACATCACAACTTACCAAAATGTGCAAGTGTAAGAACATTCCTACTTAAGATTATGTCACTCAAGTCACAATCTTAAAGTATAACTCTACTACATGTTTTTGGAACGAAGTACAATACATCTTATTGACTTAACCATTTCAACAATTCTTCATTCCTCTTCTTAGCCAAACCAATGCACTAAGGTATCCTTAGATGATTAATTGTAATATGGTTCTTACGATTACCAAGATAATCATAAAACACGATACAAAAGTACTCTCCCTTCTTCTTAGATTGGAGAAACTTTTTATCTTTCTGCCTTCATTGATTCTTCTTATTCGTTCTGCCATTCATTGAAACTTTTTCAATGATTTAGAATTACACTTAATCTTATAAGTATAACCACATTTACTATACCTTTAGTAAATCATGACGAATAATTTTTTTATTATTTATGGTGGACTTGACTAGTGCACAACATTGTGTACTAGTTCCTTTAGTCCTTCACTTGGCTCACATACTTATGTGAACAAGGAATTAGTCTTAATTACTTAAGTACCAAGATTTCCATCCGTCATACAATACAAGTTGTATGATTCCAAGTTTTTGCCCAATTGAAACTTAGGCGATGGGAATCTTTCCTTACTTAGAAAATTATGACACTACCATAAATAGCATGACTAAGAATCGCATCCATTTCAACATTGCTAATAATAGAAATACACAAATATCAATTTTTCATACATGTTATTGCAAGGATAAATAAATAAGACAAAATGAAAATTTATTTTATTGCGGAAAAATTTGTCCTTACAATGCAAATCAAATGAAAAACTATGCTATTACATTTCTTAGCAATCTATCCTAACTCTAAAGGAGCAGCTCAAAAAATCCGATCTTCGAATCCATGCGATCAAAATCCATTTCTTCATGATCAGATTCAACGCGCTTCTTTCTTTAAGCTTCTTTTCTTTTTTTCGATTCTATAAAACATCAAAAAATGTAATCTTATCACATAATGTATCAAGAATAAAAAATAAGAACTTATAGAGTTAGTCAATGGATTTTACCTAAAGCAGAGCCATACGTCTTGACTCTCTCATCTCTTAGATCTCTCAGGTAAACAGGGAAACTTCGTCTACAATCCCTTTCTCTTGGCAATAAAAGCAAATTGACTCTTTTGGAACAACACACGAAACTACTTCAGATTTTGCCTTTTTCTTATGATAAAACTTTTCGACCATGGCATGCCTTTCGTTGCTATTGCCTTTGTCCATAGAGGTTTGGAAGGCACATCCACCAATCAACTTTGCTTCTCCAGTGCGCCAAGTTATTGCTGATTCAGCAGCAACAAGCAAATAGCTGAGATCGATGAGGGACACGTCATGGTCTATCATATAGTACTCTCTTACGAACTCACTATATGAGTCAGGAAGCGATTGAAGAACCCAATCAATAGCCAGCTTCTCACAGACAACGACTCGCAATATTCTTAACCTGTCAATGTGTGACTTCATCTCTAAGACGTGTGCACACACTGACTTTCCTTCTTCATGTTTACTTGCCAAAAGGGCTTGAGTGAGCTTGAAATTTTCAAGCCTTTGAACTTGTGGGTTAGGGAGAACAATAGGAGGGGGTGGTGTAGATGAGATGAATCGAGTATGAAACAAATCAGAGTAACAAAAATGTAATATCAACATGAGAAGTAAATATAATCTGGTTTCAGTTCAATTATGCTTTCAACTGTTTTTCAGATAGAAAAATAGACAACTTCTATAAAAAGATTGTTATCTAACTCTACGTAATGTCCCCATTTATAGGAGACATGAAAGCATACAAAAATACTAAGGCATAGACATTAGGCTTCGTACAAAAGACACCTTAGTAAATACATTACAAAACATACGAAGGGTAAATCAAACAGACTTCGACTCATTACAAAACAACTTTGACCCTTACAATCTCCCCTTTGTAATAAAGTTGAATTCTCTCCATTCGGGAGTATCTGTAAAACAAAGAGCATCACCCTTCGTATTTCTGTGTACCAAGAAATAATTCTCTTTAGCTCCTTCTTGTCCCCTTTATTATTCTTCTTGTAGTTATTCATACAAATAATAAAGTTCGTATACTTTGGACGTAGTGTACCTTTCTACTTTGCATGCTTGGAACAAAAACCTTTTAGCCTTCCCACTCATATCTTTTCCTGCAAAGACCATTCCGAATGGCTTTAAGCAGATCTCCCCATCTGCATACTTCATTAATTCTGATTGAGACTTGGTTGGTTCCATGTGAGCTTTCACTTCTAATCCCTTTGCAGTAGCTAACTCAACATCAGTAAGTGCCAAACATTCATAGTAGTTGTCTATGAATATCTTGATGTGATCAACCCCAAGTCGAAAACTTATGGATCAGTTTCTCGAATATATGAAGCATTTATCCTTTAAAATCAATTTAACATGTATAAAATCATACAAGTTTATCAAACGAAAGTCAGCCACAGAAAAATCACATACTTGACCATTCGCCCTTGTCACATAAAACCGAAGATTCTGCATCATGTTCTCGAATAGAACATCCTTCTTGATGCTTATTACCTTCTTTATTTTCACCAAAGACTATATTTCCTTTGGTGCTTTTCCAAGAACATCATGAAATCAAAGTTTCATATAGGTATACTCATCTTCATTTTTGAACTTTTCAGCAATCTTGAATTGAGGCATTATGAAAATCATCTCGTTTACTGGAAAGTCAAGTTGGCTTGAATCTGTGTTTGTAACCATATAGCTTTGTTTTGGCTTCTTTTCAAAAGCATACATGTGATTATAAGCCACCTCTGCTTCAATGGTCTCATCGTTATAATGTTTTCCTGAATCTCCCTTGTCCATTCCAGGAGGATCACTTGCACGTTGGCTCATTATACTTTGAATAATTCTTAGTTTCTCCATTTCTGCTTCAGCTTCAGCTTTTTTCTTCTGTTTATTTTCAACCGTAATTGATTTCCCTTTGTCTTTACATGCTGAACTATCAACAACATCCTTTGTTTTCGAAACACTACTCTCACCAGCAGATGAACCAATCACAATCCCTTTTGAAATTGGCCTTGTAATTGGCATTAAAGTTACAACAATTGAAGTAACTGGCCCAACAGATGAAATGATTGGCTTTGTTGATGGAATCTTTGAAGCGAAAAATTTTCCAACAACTTTAGCATCTTCATGCAAAGCTTCACCACCAGCCTTCGCATCACTAACCTTCTTTTCTCCCCCTTGCACCCTTGTGACAATAGGCTGGGCATCAGTTGCTTACAAACTTGAAATGCGAGATAAAGGGGCTAATTGTTTGTGAAGGATTGCTTCTAATTGTGTAAAAATTTGTGATAAAAATTCGGGAGTGATTAATGGAGAAGAAATGGACTTCGTGAGAAACACCTTCAAATCATTTAACTGAGAAGTAATCTCAGTAAATTGTTTGTTTCTTGAGTTGAAAACTTAGTAAGCTGAGGACTCATGGCTTCATACAATTTCATAAATTTTGTCACAACATCAACAATTATGTTAAGTTGCTGATTTAATGAAGCATAGTCCTTTTGCAGCACTTCAATCTCCTTAGCCATATTCTCACGAAGTTCCTGAAGCTTGAGATTAACATCTTCTCTGACCTTCTTCACATCAAGAACAAACAACGTATGTATTTCTTTTGCAACATGTTTCAAGTCTTTTACTGCCCCACAAACTTCGAATCTAGAGAGTTCACCTGTAACTGATTATTTTGATCAGTATGGTCCACCTTCTCTAATATTCTAGATTCTGAATCTTTAATCACGCCAGACACTTTACTAACCATCCTAGCTTCAAACGCTTTCAACAGACCATCAATTTCCAAACTTGAAACAAAAGTACTCCCCCCATATCCGCTTGAGATTGAATAATAGAATTCAAATTTTTATTCATAACTTTAAAGTGCTTCATCGACATGAGCATGTGGTCAGGAAAGTTTTCTTCTTCCTCGTCAAATTCTAAATCTTCAAAAGTTCCTCCAAAACCTCCTTATTCATTCTAAGATTCTTCAATGGGTTTTGGTGGATCAGTAGATTGGGATGAGAAAATAGTGGTGAAAGGTTGATTGATTATATTTTCAAAATTAGGTGAATCAGTGGATGAAGTATTGGGTATGATATATGGAGGTAGAGAAATAGGAGTACTAGTGACATTTTCGATAGGAAGAATAACAGGAGTACCTTGAGTAGATTTTGTTGCTTATTTATTCAAATCTCCTTCACCCATATTGACATTTACATTCATATCAGATATGTATGTAGTGATGTCTGAAGTTCGTGCCTCTTCATGAAATGGCTTGGCAGATAAAACTTCCGGTGGTATGACTGTAGTCTTCTCAAGAGATGAAGATTCCGTGATAAAAGTTTCTTCGGGCGTTTCAGGCACTTCTTCTTCTTCTTTAGAAGATTCTGTTGGTATAACAAGCTGTTGTGTTTTTATCTTCTTCTTCTTCTTCTTGGAAATCATTTTTGCCAAGTCTTCAGCTCTTCACTTATTAGATGAAGGAGAAACAGGAGTGGGAATGTCACGAATAAGAATTCCTTTATGAGTAACTTGTTTGCTTACAAATCAGAGGTGGAGGCATTCGTGAACCACACACTTTCTTTGTGATTCATTTAAAAACATATGTTTTCGATGGAATTACCTCTTTATCTGTCTCACTAACATTAGGCTCAATTGGTGATGTCAAAATTTCTGAAACTTTCTCCGCTATCTTTGATTGTTTCTTTTAAGACTTTGTTGGTTTTGATTCTTGAACGGGTTATTCGGGAGTAGCCTGTGCATCTTTCTTAGAACATCATGATTTCTTTGACGAACCAGCATCTGCACTTGCCAATAACTTCCCAGTTTCAATGCTAGGATCAATAGTCTTCGTATATGCCACTAATATAGAATTTGTTGGATCAACACACTTTAACACTGCATCAGGAATTCGTGCAATGATTGGAAATTCCTCACCATCATCCTTAACTTGTTTTGGAAAGTTATATTTTAAGAATTCAACCCGCTGTTCATCAGCAGGCATCTCAATCCCTTCTTTATCATAAAAATAACGAAGGATTAGACTCCATTACCTCGCACACGAAATCCCTTGAACACCATTCGTGTTTTCAACACTCTTTTGAAACTCCTTCCAAAGTTGTGTAGAGTAATCCACCAAAATATCATAGTACAGTCCAAAAACCATGGCATACACCTCCATTCTCCCCTTATCTAGTCCAACACTATGACCTCTCAAACATCGTAGAAAAATGCCGAAGAGAAAATTCCAAATAGTTGGAAGACCTGATTTCTTGAAATCACTGATCTTGGTGAGTTGGGGTTGATGACCCATATCATTAAACATGTGGATAACTTGTGCAAAAGATAGATCAGTATATGGTGGAACATTTGGAATTTCAAGAATATGACAAAAAAATTTCTTAGACAATCGAACCTTCTTATCATTCACTATATTGAATGTGATTACATCAAGGGCTTTAGAATATGTTGCAGTAGATCCTGCTTGTGAAAGCTAAGAAAGAGGAATATCAAATGAATAAAACATAGCCCTAGATAACACAGAACTCTTCAAGGCAACGACCAACATCTGTAATTCTTCTGGATAAAGAGATTCATCCTCCTCAACCTGATAATTTGTGCTTTGAATCTTCATGATCAGATGAGAAGTAACCTCTTTAGTAGTTTGTGATGGATCACTAACATCAGTAGGAGTAACCATGATTAGGGGTTTGAAAGATTTGAATAACACTTAGAGAAATCTTTAACAATCTGGGAATTTCTTTTGAAATTGTAAATTGATAAAGAGCCCTTGAATCCCCTTTTATATGTATCCCTGGAATTTGAATGTGAAGCGGGAAGTGCATTAAATGAAATCCAACGTGGCACCTTGAAAATCGCACCACTATTCCGATAAAGTAGCCATGTGTGAAAAAGTAACTGTCACTTTTCCTTGAAAACCAAAAAGAATACAAGAAGTCAGATCCAACAGCATGTATTGAGTCACCGAATAGAATTGTAACCATCACCAATCTTCGGATGGAAGTAAGGCTCTTTCACTTTTGGGATGAAAAGCAAAGTCATATGCCAGACGTTCGAAATCATCAGCCTGAGTTGGTATTACTCAGAACCTCAAGGATTTCGTGAGTGCAGTGTGCCAAAGAAAGAAGATAAGAATCAATTAAAAAAAGCTTTGGATTTGTTATGTCAATTTTTTTACACGAAAGCAGTTAAACCCCGGGAAAAGGTTACTTCGTTAATTATCCAGAGAGATAATCAACTGCTTGTGTGTTTTCCCATGAATTACAATCGAATACTTGTAAAGAAGTATCGAAGGGCTTCTTTTATAAGACTTCGTGGGTAGCTTAAAAATTTCGTTACATATCAACCAAAACATAAGGTGAGTAATTTAACAGAAATTACCTGTTTGACCAGTGTAGTCAGTGACAAGTTTGCTGTAACAACTCGAAATTTTCATTCGTACAAACTCTTAATTCAATCACTTCAATTAAAAGTCAATTACATTTCTAATAATTGTTAGCTAATTTAAAAGTTCGTTTGAGTGTTTTTAGTATTTATTCTTCAAACGAACGAAGGAAGTACCATCTCGGGTCTTGAAGTAGCAAACCCACCCAATGCATCCTAATAAAGAGTTCACGGCCAAAATTTTAGAGTTTGGGCTGTAAAGTCTTGTGTGGTCGTGAACTCATGCCTTAGGCATGAGTATACTCACCAAACTCTTCATTTCTCATTTCCACCCTTAATAACACTCCTCATTCTCTCTTAAATATCATCCCGTTCTTCACCCGATCTCCCGAAAACGTAAGTGTTTCTTGACTTGATTTGTTGTTATAACGTAACATCTAGTTGTTATACATCATTTCATCCATTCATATTTGATTTTCACTTAGATCTTCAAGTTTTCTTCAAAACACCAAGAACACACACTAGTGTTCTTGGACCTTAAACACCAAACCAAGCTTCTATCTTGTAAGTACACTTGCCCTAGCTTCTTGTGTGCTTAATATGAACTTTATAACACTTGAAAATAATCAAGAATTATAACAACAAAGGAGTTTACGACCAAGGATGTTCTTAGGCCGTAAACCCTTCTTAAGGTGGCTAAATGGACCCTGTTCCCTTCCTAAGCCTTGGATGCCAACCTTGATCCTTCCTAGAAGTGTTTTAAGACCTTAAAAAACAATCAAAACAAGTCCCCATAAGATTTTAAGGCCATAAACACATAAGGATATGGTCCTTAGGCCATAAACTCTACAAATCAGTCTTATTGTGCCCTAATGCTTTCCTAAGGCTTGGACTTGATCTTTGGATGCTCAATCATGACTTGTAAGACCTCAAAACACAATATTGCACTTAGTACCATGAGTTTACGGCCATAAACTCATGGTGAAATGGTCATGGGCTGTAAACTCCATAAGGAGTGGTCCTTGGGCCATAAACTCCAATGCCATGCCATACAACCCTTAAATGCAACCCTTTGGTACCTATAGCACTTGAATCAAAGTGTTTCCATGTCCTAGGGTGTCTTAACTTGATTAATTAGTTCTTAAATGACTATTTAGATACATATATCTTTATTATATGATAACTAGGATCATTGTGTGTGTTCAAGTCTTCACTTGACACCTAGCACCTTGTCCGACACTTCCGAACAAACCACTCACTACAGGTGAGTTCATACCCCTTAGTTAATCTTTGAAATGCTTTTAAATGTTTTTAAATGCTTTATGGGGGGGGGGGGGAATACAAGTTGAACCATGTTAGTTATTAGATCAATCACATGTGATTAATAACTAGCATACAAATGGATTTTTCATACTTTAAACTGTTTTACCAAACAAATAACTTCAAACTGTTTAGCAAACTATTTTACATGTCAAACTCTTTATCAAATTCACTTTTGTATACTAAACCTTTCTTTTATAGTTTTCAAACTTATATATTGTTAAAACCATGTCTACTACATATATAGTTATATAAATAAGGTTTGAAGGACTTAGGAGAGATAACCCACTTTACTTCATGTCCTTGTTTGGTTGTGGTCTTAAAGTACTCAGTTATTTGTCCGAGTGTCATTGAATCCTTAGTTATATATTATGTATATATGTATAGATATAAAGACTTTTATCCCAGTTCAGTACATTCAGTCATACAAACAAGTCTACTAGTAAACTATAATATGTATAGTTTAGGGTTATACTACTTAGTACTTCTAGTCCAATGAAGCATACAAGAGTCAGTTCATTCATGATTCATTACTTACTACTATGAGAACATATACAACTATACTATAATGAGAAACAATACATTCATTACACAAGTGCATACATTACATATACAAGTATACTTTAACATAAATATGATCCAATGTATCGGAGCATGCCTTCACTGTCATGGCCCAAGTTGTAACCAGAATCTCCTAGAGGGAGAATGTGTGTTTATGTATAGATTTATACTGGATTGACTATCCTACACCTTACTGCTAGCTACAGTGGGACCGGCAGGTCTTCGGGTGCCAAACGTCATACCTTTTAACGACTTACATTGTCGTGTTTTCCAATCGATAGTTAGTACAACAGTAGTTCCTATATAAATCCAGTTTAAGGAAGTTAGTACAACAGTAGTTCCTATAATACAAAACTACAGTACTACATTAATTTACCCTTTACATTTATTTGGTGATCCTTTCACTTAAACATTAATGTACAAACTATATTTTGATAATGATAGTTACACTTTGGAAAATTACACACTTTTACAAGAAACAAACATACAAAACAGTTGTGCCTTAGTAGAAGGCTACTTTTAGTAGAAAATATAGGATTTTCTAGGAGTTACAAACTTTTTCAAACACTTACAAACATTCACTTACATTTACTACAAACGTTCACAAACTCATACTTCAAATGCGGCTCTAAGACTTCTAGGATTAGGTGTAGCCGAATTCTCATGCCCAAGGGGTTCTTATATCGGTGTAGGAATTAGGGTTTTGGTCACTATCCTTATCTGGTTATTTAGACTCATTATCACTAGTGATTTATATCTCCTTAATCTCTCAATGTAATGTGACTTCATATCAACACATGTGATATAAATAAATTGAGTGGGTCAGGTTGGCAAACCTGGTGAGTACATTGGGTTCTCAACCCACAATGATATAATTATTATGTTTAAACATCAACCAATCAACCCAATTATCTATCCCCATTATCTTCTTTATTCTTAAGGATCTACCCTAAGAATCAACTATCCATCGTTTATTTGTTCCTAAGGATCATCCTAAGGAATCGGAACGAAGTCCATTGTTGCCACGGTTTACACAATAGGCACTAAGTTTGCATAGTCTCCCGGGATTAGGCACCAAGTCTGCATGGTCACCAAGGTTTAGGCATCAAGTCTGCATGATCACCACGGTTTAGGCACTAAGTCTGCATAGTCGCAAGGGTTTAGGCATCAAGTCTGCATGATCTCCAAGGTTTAGAGTACACCGGGTGAACACATCGTTCACATCACCTACAGGTTGCAAGCATGCTAGTGTTCCATTGGACTATCAAGAATAGTCTGTGGTTATCATCCATACTCTGCTAGATGACGGGGCCAACATTTGGAAACAAGGCTTCTCACATCGTCCACCTCTCACCCTTACCTCATGGTCTATATCACCTCTCAAGTCATCATCCAACTCATATTTCATCTACCCATGTTCTACCCAACATATAATATAGATATAAATACATATACGACTTATATCATATAAAACTTGTATAAAATCATTCATCCAACATAGATAGCAATTATACAGATAATATGCACACATAGCATGTAGTTTATATAAAATACTTCATATCTACGTGTAAGATGAAAGGGACCATGCGCTCACTTGATAAGGTGGTGACTCGGTACTCGGACAACGCTTCATTTACTTTAAAATAATTTCCTTCAACGAATCCTAGTATTATTACCACTAGATTTTAGTCTAATATTTATTATGACTATTTATTAGTCATATTATTATTAAATAAGCTTTTAAACAATACTTTCCAACCACTATGTACAGACAAGGGCCAAACATAAAACACCGGAGGACAGGACTATTTTGGCATATAGCACTTCTGAAATCCAACAACCATATGCGGCCCTTTAAACCAGATTCCATGTACCTCGAGTAGTTAAAAAGTTATTATAACGACACTTATATAATAATAGCTCAAATAATTATTATAAGTTCATAATAACAATACTAATTTTAGATATAAGCTATATTAAAATAGGGTAAGCATAAGTTACTTACAAGGGGGTTTTAGCTAGGAGTCTGGCTCTGCAGGGGCAGAACTTCGTTGCTGAATCTTTCCAGGAAAGATTCGTGCAGCGCTTCAACGCTCACCTTACTATACTAAAACTATAGAAAGAGAAGTTGAATCATGAGGGAAGAAAATTCTCGGGGGATAAGAAGAGAAAGACTCTTGAATCAGAAGAATGGTGCAAGAAATATAAGAGCCCAAGCCTCTTATTTATAATAATCGAATTTACAAAAACTACCCTCCACAATTACGGAATGACCTTATAATTATCTAAACGACTAAACACCCTTTCAAAATACTATTTTAAATAGATTTAATGATATTTGTACTAAACTAATGTCGAAAGTACTCAACACTAGTCTTATAATAACCGCATCGTCGATACCTTTCTAATGATATATACATTTGTGTGTGTGTGTGTGTATATATATATATATGTGTGTGTGTGTGTGTGTGTGTACGTATATATGATTTACACCTTATTTTAATATATAAATATGCTATTATAATTTGTAACTCGTTCATATGAACTTCATTTTGACGTTCTTTATAATCATGCGTTGGTATTTACGAGTACTACAACTTTCATTTAGACGCCATCAGCTAATTCTCATTCTATCTCAGATTTACAAAACTGTATCGAATTTATCACGCTCGAAGAGTAGGGAGAAAGTTTCATCCATATCTTTGACATACAAGCTCTAGTCTCGACATTCTTTATATCTGTGTGTAGGTAAAAACAAGATCTAAAACGTTCATTTAGACTCCATCGACTAATTCTCGACCGATCTTAAATTTAACAGTAGGACGAGATTATATTATTAAATGTCCACGTAAAATTCATAACTTCTACATACGGACTTCGTTTCCATTTGTGTTTTAACGTTGATTTCCTATTAATGAGATCTTCAGCTCTCATTTAGGTCGCGTAGGACAAAAACCGCTCAAACTAAAATACGATTTTTAGGTCGTGCACTGTTTTGCCAAATGTTAGAAAATTAATTACTTCCTCATACGAAGTCAGATTTGGGCGTTCTTTTTGTGGACGCTCTCCATTTAACATATTCTACGACTTTAGTTTGGATTAATAAGGATAAAAAGTCATATATCGTAAATTCACTATATACATCTCTCGTTGCCGTGCCGGTTTTGCCGAATGAGTATCTAACTCTTGGACTTATTGATTGTAGGTGGTGCTTGATCTTGTACTTGCTCCCTATCTCACGTTAGACTCCAAATTATGACCTTCAGGTCACAATCTCAATCTTCAATGGATACGAACTTAAGATAAGTTCTTTTATTACTACAATGGAACAATGTGTCATATTCTAATGACCTATCATTGTATGTTGCAATGCTTAGACTCAGGTCTCTTTGATTCCTCAAGAACAGACTATACTTTCCCTCATGTACTAATCTCATCTTAAAGGTAGCACTTCTAAAGGCAAGATATCACTCTTACGATATCTTCCGATAGGTATCATTCACTATCGTAAGCCTTCTCATTTCCTCAGTTTACTCAATTTACTACGAGTCTTCACCATGATGTTCTGCACACCAGAGCAGTCATTTGGTGTATCGAGACGAGAATAAAGATAGAGGAAGGTTTAGACACGTATTCCTCCTTATTACCTCGAAAAATTATATGTCAGTTCAAATATCGTAATTAAACGTTTAGAAATCTTTCCATATGTTATCTCTTCATCCTAGGTAATCATCGTAACTTCCTTGTTTCTTCGAATGAGTATCTAACTATTGGACTTCTTCACTACAAGCGGTGGTCGATCTTGCACTTGCTGCCTATATCACGTTAGACTCCAAATGATGACCTTCAGGTCACAATCTCAATCCTAACTGGATACGAACTTAAGATAAGTTCTTTTATTACTACAATGGAACGATGTGTCATATTCTAATGACCTATCATTGGATGTTGCAATGCTTATAGTCAGGTCTCTTTGAGTCTTCGAGAACAACCTATACTTTCCCTCATGTTCTAATCTCATCTTAAAAGTAGCACTTCTAGCTACAAGAAACTATCGCGATACCTCTACCGATCACTTTGATTATCTTTATTTCAATCTTCCGACTTAAGTCAGATGCTACATCAAACTTGGTTCTCTGAACCACATAACATACTCATCGTAGTCGGACTCAATTCGATATGACCACTCGGGTCGAAATAACGCTTATCGTCTTAGTTATTACCGAAATGATGGTAAGGACATATTTGAATAAAATGGTATCAATTACTAGCTTCTTGGTAACCTTGTGACTTTCCCTGATCCAAGTGTGAGTCATGTGCTTCCGGTAGTATAGGCCTCTACTACCTTTCACACCTACTCATACTCTTCCCATGTATTGTCTTATAGTTCTCCAAGTCATGATAACAAAATAAATTTTAACACATTCAAATGTGTCCAAACAATCATATTTCCCTAGACTCTACTAGGACTTCTTCCATGTGAATATTCAATCATCAATTCTGCTTTAACATGGTTGGTGATGGTAATGTCAAAAGACAAGATAACTTTATAGATTATACCAAAAATCTTTCTTTCTGCTAATCGAACGCATACTTCTCCCATACTAGACGTATTATTTATTAGACGCATTCTAAAGGCAAGATATCACTCTTACGATATCTTCTGATAGGTATCATTCACTATCGTAACCCTTCTAATTTCCTCAATTTATTCAATTTACTACGAGTCTTCACCATGATGTTCTGCACACCAGAGCAGTCGTTTGGTGTATCGAGACGAGAATAAAGACAAAGGAATTTTTACACGCGTACTCCTCTTTATTACCTCGAAAAATTATATGTCAGTTCTAATATCGTAATTAAACGTTTCGAAATGTGAACACATTAAATTTCCAACCACTATGTACAGATAGGGGCCAGACATAAAACATCGGAGGGCAAGACCTTTTTGGCATATAGCACTTCTTAAATCCAACAACCTTATGCGGCCCTTTAAACCAGATTTCATGTACCGGGAGTAGTTAAAAAGTTATTATAACGAAACTTATGTAATAATAGCTCAAATAATTATTATAAGTTCACAATAACAATACTAATTTTAAATATAAGCTATATTAAAATAGGGTAAGCATAAGTTACTTACAAGGGGGTTTTAGCTAGGAGTCGGGCTCTGCAGGGGCAAAACTTCATCGCTGAATCCTTCCAGGACAGATTCGTGCAGCACTTCAACGCTCACCTTACTATACTAAAACTATAGAAAGAGAAGTCGAATCACGAGGGAACAAAATTCTCAGGGGATAATAAGAGAAAGACTATTGAATCAAAAGAATGGTGTAAGAAATATGAGAGCCCAAGCCTCTTATTTATAGTAATTGAATTTACCAAAACTACCCTCCACAATTACGGAATGACCTTATAGTTATATAAACGACTAAACATCTTTTAAAAAAAAAATACTATTTTACATAGATTTAATGATATTTGTACTAAACTAATGTAGAAAGTACTCAACACTAGTCTTATAATAACCGCATCGTCGATACCTTTATGATGATATATACATTTGTGTATATATATATATATATATATATATATATATATATATATATATATATATATGTATATATATATATATATATATATATATGTGTGTGTGTGTGTGTGTGTGTACGTATATATGATTTACACTTTATTTTAATACATAAATATGCTATTATAATTTGTTACTCGTTCATACTACCTCCATTTTTGACGTTCTTTATATTCGCGCGTTGGTATTTACGAGTAGTACAACTTTCATTTAGATGTCGTCAGCTAGTTCTCATTCTATCTCAGATTTACAAAACTGTATCGAATTTATCGCGCTCGAAGAGTAGGGAGAAAGTTTCATCCATATCTTTGACATACAAGCTCTACTCTCAACATTCTTTATATCTGCGTGTAGGTAAAAACAATATTTAAAACGTTCATTTAGACTCCATCGGCTCATTCTCGACCGATCTTAAATTTAATAGTAGGAGGAGATTATATTATTAAATGTCCACGTAAAATGCATAACTTCTACATACGGACTTCGTTTCCGTCTATTTTTTTACCGTTGATTTCCTATTAATGAGATCTTTAGCTCTCATTTAGGTCGTGTATGCCAAAAACCGCTCGAACTAAAATACGAGTTTTAGGTCGTCCACTGTTTTGCCAAATGTTAGAAAATTAATAACTTCCTCATACGAAGTCAGAGTTGGGCGTTCTTTATGTGGACGCTATCAATTTAACATATTCTATGACTTTAGTTTAGATTACTAAGGCTAAAAAGTCATCTATCGTAAATTCACTATATATATCTCCCGTTGCCATGCCGGTTTTGCCGAATGAGTATCTTACTCTTGGACTTCTTGACTGCAAGCGGTGCTTGATCTTGCACTTGCTCCCTATCTCATGTTAGACTCCAAATTATGACCTTCAGGTCACAATCTCAATCTTCAATGGATACGAACTTAAGATAAGTTCTTTTATTACTACAATGGAACAATGTGTCATATTCTAATGACCTATCATTTTATGTTGCAATGCTTAGACTCAGGTCTCATTGATTCTTCAAGTACAGACTATACTTTCCCTCATGTTCTAATATAATCTTAAAGGTAGCACTTCTATCTATAAGAAACTATCGCGATATCTCTACCGATCGCTTTGATTATCTTTTATTTCAATCTTCCGGCTTAAGTAAGATGTTACATCAAACTTGGTTCTCTGAACCACGTAATATACTCATCGTAGTTGGACTGAACTCGATTTGACCACTCGGGTCAGATTATCAATTATCGTCTTAGTTATTACCGAAATTATGGTAATGACATATTTGAATAAAATGGTATCAATTACTAGCTTCTTGGTAACCTTGTGACTTTCCCTGATCCAAGCGTAAGTCATGTGCTTCCGGTAGTATAGGCCTCTATTGCTTGTGTCTATTCAGATGTACTACCTAAAATATATTAGACACACTCCTCACGGTCAAGTCTACCTGGTCACCAAGTTTTAGGCATCAAGTCTGCATAATCGAAAGGGATAAGGCATCAAGTCTACCTGGTCACCAAGTTTTAGGCATCAAGTCTGCATGATCGCCAAGGTTTAGGCACTAAGTCTGCATAGTCACCAGGGTTTAGGGATCAAGTCTGCATGATCGCCAAGGTTTACAATACACTGGGTGAACACATCGTTCACAGCACCTACAGCTTGCAAGTCTGCTAGTGTTCCACTGGACTGTCTAGAATAGTCTGTGGTTGTCATCCATACTCTGCTAGATGACGGGGCCAACATTTGGGAACAAGGCTTCTCACATCGTCCACCTCTCACCCTTACTTGATGGTCTATATCACCTCTCAACTCATCAGCCAACTCATATTTTATCTACCCATGTTTTACCCAACATATTATATAGATATAAATACATATATCGTTTAAATCATATAAAACTTGTATAAAACCGTTCATCCAACATAGATAGCAATTCTATAGATAATATGCATACATAGCACATGGTTTATATAAAATACTTCATATCTATATGTAAGATGAAAGGGACCATGCACTCACTTGATACGGTGGTGACTCGATACTCGGACAACGCTTCGTTTACTTTAAAATAATTTCCTTTGACGAAACCTAGTATTATTACCACTAGATTTTAGTTTAATATTTACCGTGACTAATTATTACTCTTATTATTATTATATAAGTGTTTAAACAATACTTTCCAACCACTATGCACAGATAGGAGCCAGACATAAAATACCGGATGGCAGGACCATTTTAGCATATAACACTTCCGAAATCCAACAACCTTATGCGGCCCTTTAAACCAAATTCCACGTACTGCGAGTATTTAAAAAGATATTATAACGAAACTTATATAACAATAGCTCAAATATTTATTATAAGTTCATAATAACAATACAAATTTTAAATATAAGCTATACTAAAATAGGGCAAGCATAACTTACTTACAATGGGGTTTTAGCTAGGAGTCGGGCTCTGCAGGGGCAGAACTTCATCGCTGAATCTCTCTAAGAAAGATTCGTGCAACGCTTTACAACTCACCTTACTATACTAAAACTACAGAAAGAGAAGTCGAATCACGAGGGACCGAAATCCTCGGGGGATAAGAAGAGAAAGACTCTTGAATCAAGAGAATGGTGCAAGAAATATGAGAGCCCAAGTCTCTTGTTTATAGTAATTGAATTTACAAAAAATACCCTCCATAATTACTTAACGACCTTATAGTTATATAAACGACTAAACATCCCCTTATAATATTATTTTAAATAGATTTAATGATATTTGTACTAAACTAATGTCGAAAGTACTCAACACTAGTCTTATGATAACCACATCGTCGACACCTTTCTAATGATATATACATCTGTATATATATGTGTATGTATATATGATTTATACTTTATTTTAATACATATAAATGCTATTATAATTTGTAACTCGTTTATACGAACTCCATTTTTAACGTTCTTTATATCCACGCGTTGGTATTTACGAGTACTACAATTTTCATTTAGAGGTCGTCAGCTAATTCTCATTCTATTTCAAATTACAAAACTGTATCGAATTTATCACGCTCGAAGAGTAGGGACCAACTTTCGTCCATATCTTTAACATACAAGCTCTCCTCTTGACATTTTTTATATCCGCGCTTAGGTAAAAACAAAATCTAAAACTTTCATTTAGACTCCGTCGGCTAATTCTCGACCGATTTAAAATTTAATTGTAGGAGGAGGTTATACTGTTAAATGTCCGTGTAAAATTAATAACTACTATATACAGACTCGATTTTCGTCTATCTTTTAAACGTTGAGTTCCTATTAATGAGATCTTCAACTCTCATTTAGCTCGAATAGGCCAAAAACCGCTCGAACTAAAATTCGAGTTTCGAGTCTTGCACTGTTATGCCAAATGTTAGAAAATTCATAACTTCCTCATACGAAGATAGATTTTGGCATTCTTTTTATGGACGCTCTCAGTTTAACATATTCTACGACTTTTGTTTAGATTACTAAGGCTAAAAAGTCATCTATCGTAAATTCACTATTTATGTCTCCCGTTGTCGTGCTGGTTTTGCCGAAAAACTTCAACGGGTCATAACTTGTTCGTTAGAAATCGGATTTCGGTGTTCTTTATATGTATTGAACCCTTGTAACATATACTACAACTTGGTTAAGATTAATCCTTCTAAATAATCTTCCATCAAAAACTTATTTTTGATGATTATTGTCTTTAAATTGACTAGTCTGGATCTGTAAGGGTTACAATTATCTCCCCCATAGGATGATTACGTCCCGGAATCATCAATAAAATAGCGCAGTATAATGATTCCATATTTTATCATAATCGTAACTTCCTTGTTTCTTCGAATGAGTATCTAACTCTTGGACTTCTTCACTACAAGCGGTGCTCGATCTTGCACTTGCTGCCTATATCACGTTAGACTCCAAATGATGACCTTCAAGTCACAATCTCAATCCTAACTGGATACGAACTTAAGATAAGTTCTTTTATTACTACAATGGAACGATGTGTCATATTCTAATGACCTATCATTGGATGTTGCAATGCTTATACTCAGGTCTCTTTGAGTCTTCGAGAACAACCTATACTTTCCCTCATGTTCTAATCTCATCTTAAAAGTAGCACTTCTAGCTACAAGAAACTATCGCGATACCTCTATCGATCACTTTGATTATCTTTATTTCAATCTTCCGACTTAAGTCAGATGCTACATCAAACTTGGTTCTCTGAACCACATACATACTCATCGTAGTCGGACTCAATTCGATATGACCACTCGGGTCGGAATAACGCTTATCGTCTTAGTTATTACCGAAATGATGGTAAGGACATATTTGAATAAAACGGTATCAATTACTAGCTTCTTGGTAACCTTGTGACTTTCCCTGATCCAAGTGTGAGTCATGTGCTTCCGGTAGTATAGGCCTCTACTACCTTTCACACCTACTCATACTCTTCCCATGTATTGTCTTATAGTTCTCCAAGTCATGATAACAAAATAAATTTTAACACATTCAAATGTGTCCAAACAATCATATTTCCCTAGACTCTACTAGGACTTCTTCCATGTGAATATTCAATCATCAATTCTGCTTTAACACGGTTGGTGATGGTAATGTCAGAAGACGAGGATAACTTTATAGCTTATACCAAAAATCCTTCTTTCTGCTAATCGAACACATACTTCTCCCATACTATATGTATTATTTATTAGATGCATTCTAAAGGCAAGATATCACTCTTACGATATCTTCCGATAGGTATGATTCACTATCGTAAGCCTTCTCATTTCCTCAATTTACTCAATTTACTACGAGTCTTCACCATGATGTTCTGCACACCAGAGCAGTCGTTTGGTGTATCGAGATGAGAATAAAGATAGAGGAAGGTTTAGAAACGTATTCCTCCTTATTACCTCGAAAAATTATATGTCAGTTCTAATATCGTAATTAAATGTTTAGAAATCTGAACACATGAAATTTCTAGATCCAGTCGGCAACAGACCATAGATCCGATCAAACGATAGCATAAAGCATCACAAATTATTAAGCACATAAAAGCATGTTAGACATCTTCCCTAAATACGCTACTGCTTATGTCTATTCAGATGTACTACCTAAAGTATATTAGACACGCTCCTCACGGTCATCACATAACAGTCTAAGTTTAAGTCTAGAAATAAATCCATATTCCTAGTTCTCTTAAACTAATGCTCTGAAACCAACTGTGACATCCTCATTTTAACGGCCAGAAAAAGACCAATTTTGTTTATGCTTTATAAAAATCAGAGTACCTCTTTTAATAAAAATGTTGCGGAATTTGTTCCTAGTAAAACATGATAAATAAATTATCAAAGCATTTCCGAATAAAAGTATTTTTATTCATTTTAAAACATTTGTGTACTATCACTGATATACGTATCACCCTCACTTGTTATATGAAAACCATACAACAAGGGTGGAACACTAACTCTACTGGAACGTCTAAGAGGTAATGATTCAACAAGCAGTTCAACCAGAGTTTCCTCCTCGGGTTGAGCGCCAATGTTAGAGGTTCCTTCATCGCTCAACTCTTGAAGCTCTTCAATATCGATTTGCCTACGTCTGTCCCGTTGGCTTATAAATTCTCATTCTCGGAAAACCCCTATCCTCGCAACAAAGTCAGCATTGTCACTTGGTCTATAGAAGAGTTATCTAAAGGACTTCTGCGGGTAGCTGATGAAAATACACCACCTACTACGAGGTTTGAGCTTGACGTGATTCTCTCATCTTACGAAAGCCTCGCAACCCCAAAATTTGATATGTGCCAACGAAGGAGCTTTCCATGTCCACATCTCGTGAGGTGTTTTGGCAACCTTCTTGGTAGGGACTAAGTTAAGGATATGGGCGGTAGTCTCTAAGGTATACCCCCAAAATGAGATAGGTAGTGAAGCATGACTCATTATGGAAGGAACCATGTTTAACAAGGTTCAATTACGCTTCTCAGCTACACCATTCAACTGCGGTAGTCGTGGAATTCAAGACTTAGGTACTCTCCACCTCGATCGGATCGAAGCATCTTTATTTTCCTGCCCAACTGATTCTCCATTTCTTTTTTAAACTCTTTGAACTTCTCAAATGATTCTGACTTGTGCTTGATTAAGTAGATATACCCATATCTACTATAATCATCGATGAAAGTCACATAGAAGCAGTTCACATCCCTTGTGGTGGATCTAAAGGGCCCACACACATCAGTGTGTATGAGATCCAATAAACCCTCACCCCTTTCACAAGTTCCAGTGAAAGGTGACTTGGTTACCTTTCCAAATAAATAAGACTCGCACACTTCATCATCCCTAAGGACGAATGACTCCAACATTGCATCCTTTTGTAGTTGGGCTATGTGTTTCTTGTTGACATGTCCAAGATGAAAATGCCACAAGCATGCTTTATCCAAACTATTGGAAGAATCAATACACAACACATCATTTCCTAAATTATCTAAAACCATCATAATTTCATATATTCCATTACAAGGCAATGCTTCAAAATATAAAACACCATTAAGATAAGCATAAATAAGACCCTTTTCATTATCGAATGAATATCTAAATCCTTGTCTCTATAAACCATGAAAAGAAATGATGTTTCTTGCCATATCTGGTGAATAGCAACAATTATTTAAATCTAAACCTAATCCATTACTAAGAACTAAGGAACAAACTCCAATCTTGGTGACAGGATACGATCTTCTATTTCCCATGATTAGGTTTATCTTCCCACGCTCCACATCCCTATTTCTTCTAAGTCCCTGCAAATCAGAATATATGTGAAAACCATATCCTGTATCAAGAACCCAAGAAATAGCATGCGATGAATCATTAGATTTAATAGTGTAAATACATGTGAAGGACGACTTGATCTTCCCATCCTTGATAGCTTGCAGATATTCTAGGCAACATCTTTTCCAATGCACAATCTTGTGGTAGTGATGAAACTCTGCCTCCTTGGGGTTAGAGTTGGGTTTAGCAGAACCAATCTTGGTTCCACTAGAAGAGGTACCATCTTAGGACTTTCCCTTGTGGTTTCTCTTTGAGGGAGCATTCCTCTTCTTACCCTTCCCTTGCCCTATTTCCAAGACAGGGGTAGTAGCGGGAGCATGAGTTGATGCAATAGACTTATCTTTGAGATTGCTCCCAGCAGTCCTTAACAAGCCTTGAAGCTTGCTCAAAGTGACCTCTTCCTTATTCATGTGGTAGGTTATACGGAACTGGTTGTAACAGGGAAGCAAAGAGTGAAGGATGATGTCGGTTGCCATCTCTTCATCGAAGTTAACATTTAACTTCTGGAGTTGATCAACATATCTTTGCATCTTTTGTAGATGAGCGGTAAGGGACTCTCCATTACCCATTTTGGCAGTGATGATCTCGTACCTTTCTTGCCTAGCGACCGGTCTAACAAGTCTTGATGCATTTCATAGGGATACATGTCCTCATAGGACTTTTGTAGTTCTACAGTCATAGTCGCTAGCATGATGCAATGGACTTTCGTAGCATCACACTCGTGTGCCTCAAAGGCAACGATCTCTTCAGCAGTGGCAGTGTTGAGGTTGATTTCCTTCAGCTTTTCATCAAGGACATACTCTTTGTATTCTTAACGAGTGACCATTCGGATGTTGCGGATCCAATCATTGAAATTGGACCCGTCAAAGATCACTCTCCCACACAAGCTCATGAGTGAGAACAAGCCGGAGGAATTTGAGCCGGAAGCGTAGTTGTTGACGTTCAACATCTAAAATAGACAAAGTTTGATTAGAAATGAATCCCCAATTAAACACCCAAATGAGAAATTAGGGCTAGGATCCAACAACATTATTTACAAATTAGAAGAGGGATGTCGTAATCTAACATAAAAATAATTTGAAGGTAAGTGAATGACGATTCACTTAAATTTCCACCATGAAAAACAAAAAAAAAAGAGATTAAGTTTTAAATGTTCTGAAAACTCCTAGATCTTTTGAGATTCATTGAACTTTTCAATGGCATGTTTAAATCTCGATATGACCCTCTACTTTGTGACTGGGAAGCTGAGGATCACAAAGCGAGTGTGAATAACCATGCAAATGTACACGCTCCATCGAACGATGACAAACAATGAGTCACCATTTGCCACCTTTTCTTAGACCCAATTAGTGTGCCGGTTAACCACACACGCTCCACTAACGTCTTAGCAAGGGTACAAAGTGTAATTTCATGGAATTGCATCAATTTCACTTTCGCCTAAAGTAACTAATATTGGGAATTTTGGAAAAACATTTATTTACTTTTATAACTCATTATACTTAGTAATGAGGAAAGGGTTTCCCTATCCTACCCGTTTGGCTAACGATCCTCCACCAATCAAGGAAGCGGTGGGTGAGATTGGACACCCATTAAACGACCATTTTATAGTCATAACCTTATACCCCCTTATAGATCGGCTTCGTGAATGAGACCTACTAACAGTAAGACTAGCATTTTAAGTTATATATATATATATATATATATATATATATATATATATATATATATATATATATATATATATATATATATATATATATATATATATATATATATATATAAATCTCATAATAATATAATTGTACAGGGTGAATCTTATACTTGTAAAATTATAGAGTTTTAAATTTAAATAATTCAAATTAAAATTTAAGCAAAAAAATTAAATTTCAAAACTTGAGGACAAGTTTTGAACTTTTCAAAACATATATGATCAAATAGCAAATAATTTCTAATTAAACATTTCATTTAATGATTATCTAAATTTGACCTAATCCATTTTATTTACAAGATAATTCAACAATTAATTTAAATAATCAAATATTATCAAATAAGGAATTTATTATTCAAACAATTGGTATTATCTTTTTTTTTGGCAAGGATAATCATAAACTAACAATAAAATTCGGACTTTATTAGTTAAAAATGATTTAAGCAATTATCCTTAAGCAAAACAGCAAGAAATCCCAAAAATCCCTCTGTAAGACGCTCCGACTCGCCGAGTCACTAACAGGACTCGCCGAGTCCAGATAGTGACTCGTCGAGTTAGGTCGGGTAGAAGGCAGAAAAACAATTTTCAGAGAGGATGAACAAGCAAGGCATCAATACAAAAGAAACCAATCAAGGCTCTAATACCACTAATGGATTTTACACAAAATAACATCCTATGTGTTCATGCAAACCATAAAGCTTGGATCTAGGTTTCTCTATTGTACATGCAATTCATCCAACACTTACAAACCCTAGATCTAGCATACATGATTCGAAATTCACAGAAGAAAACATATCTAGATGATTAACTTGATTGTTGATTGTAGATCTTGAAGCCTTGAGAAGTTTAGCACCTCAAATGTTGTGCCTCGAATAAATCACAAACACCAAAAGCAATTTGATGAAACAAGAGAGAGATGGGAGAGGAGAAATTCGACTCTAAGACTTCTAGTGTTAGGTGTAGCCGAATTCTCATGCCCAATGGGTTCTTATATAGGTGTAGGAGTTACGGTTTCAGTTAATATCCTTATCTGGCTACTTAGCAACCAAGCAGCCCATAAGATAATTTAAGAATCCCATTATGGATGAATTCTTAAGGCCTTATCCTTAGAATTCATCCACCCTATCATTTAGGGTTTCCTTGCCCAACCTTGTAACTATCACATAATTACAATTCAACTCCCCAAGTTCAATGTGGCATCCCCAATTTCACGGCTAGAAAAAACCGATTTGTTTATGCTTTGTTTTAAAAATAAGAGTACTTCTTTTATTAAAAGTGTTGCCGAATTTGTTCCCAAAATACGATAAAGATTTATCAAAGCATTTCCGTAGAAATGTATTTCATTAAAAAGATTCAGGATGTCATGTTCGATACAGACCAAAAGCATAAACAGAACAAAATAGATATTACAACAGTTATTTATAACTACTGGTCTATAATCCAAAATATCTCGTTATGCCAGCCAACTTATGCTCTCGTGCCATAACCTGTAATACAAAGAGAACTTAGTGGGTCAGGCTTGGGAGCCTGGTGAGCATATAGAGTTATCAAGCCACAATGTTATATCATATATGTATATATATTAGAACTCACAAACTTATACAATTTCACTAAATAAAACAACTCTTATCCCACCCCGTCGATCCTCACAATGACACGATCTAAACTCTCGTATCAAAATTTTCCTCTTTACTTGATCCCTACTCACGGATCTAAAACTAACCTCTTGATCTGATCCATACTCCCAGATCTAAAACTAATCTCCTGATCTGATCCATACTCCCGGATCTAAAACTGTGCTCAATCCATACTCCCGGACTAGGGACAGTTAACTATATCTTAATCCATACTCCCAGATTAATAACAAGTTTATCTTGTTTGTTAACAGTATCGTTTTCGAGACCCCTGTCTCAATACGTGTCAATGGGTTTTTATTGTACATCGGTCAGCATCAAGTTCACAAAAGTTGCGAGCCTGCTAGTGTTCCACTTAACTTTCAAGAATAGTCCGTGGTTGTCATCCCTACTCTGCTGTATGACAAGGGCCATCATTTGGGTAAAGGTTTTACTTATTTTTCACCTATCACCCTCACCACAAGATCTATATCACCTTTTACCTCATTATCCAACTCATCTTTTATCACACACCAACTATCTCATCTACCCCTGTTCTATCGAACATATTTGTAGATATAAAATACATATACAGTTTAACTCATTTAAAAACTATATAAAACATCCATTCCCCAATCATCTAAAATAAACAACAATATATAAACACATAACATGTTTTTCATAGCAGATACTTCATATTTATGTGTTAGAAGAAAGTGACTACACACTCACTCATAACATAGATGTAATACATTCAACCAATATTCGTATTAAAATCGTGTTTACGAAAGGGACTATACACTCACTGTATAAGACGATTATCGAACAACACTACGGCTCTCCAAGTAGTAACTCTTTGGTGAAACCAAGATATCTACACACACCGGACATCTCGCGAGCAGAGTTTCAGCTAGAAAACTCTTTTCTTCTCGGGATCTTCGGAGTGTCGGGACTCGCTTCGGGTATCGGGGATGGTACCGGGGCTTCGAGGGGTTAAAAGAACACTTAAAGATGAGTAGAGTAGGAGAGAGGTTGACAAATTAGCAACCAAACCCGGTTGTCTTTGGTTTCTATTTACAGGGCGGAAATTTCAGATTTCACGTCGTGAACCATCATTTCACGTCGTGAGCTTGGTAAGGCATAGGTCATTGCGTTCGTCATCAGTCTACTTGCTCTGTCAGGCTCCAGAAGGCGTCAAAAGAAATTTCATGTCGTGAACACTGTTTTCACATCGTGGTCTCTGACACAGCTTTGGGATTCGCGCCTCGAACTTTATAAATTCATAATTTTCTCATACAAGCTCCGTATTCGACGTTCTTTATATCCACACGTAGGTGAGATTATTCTTTACAACTCTTGTTTAGACACCGTTGGATAATTTTGATTTTAACTTTTATTATAATTATTTTTAGTAGACTGAGACAGGAAAACTCCGTTATAAACTCATAACTTCTTCATCCGACGTCCATTTTCGTCTGTCTTTTTACCGTTGGACTAATAAAGATGAGATCTTCGATTTTCATTTAGATTGTTTTGGCTAGAAATCACTCGATCTCATATTTGAACATTAGGTTGCATACCGCTAAGTCGAAACTTAGAAAAAGCATAACTTCCTCATACGAAGTCAAATTTCGACGTTCTTTTTATGCACTCTCTCGGTTTAACATATTCTACGATTTTCATTTAGATCACTAAGGCCAAATAACAAATGATCATAAATTCACTATTTACGTCATGTTGTGTCGTGCCGGTTTTGTGGCAAAACTTCAACATGTCATAACTTCTTCGTTATAACTTGGATTTTGGCATTCTTTATTTATCCGGAATCCTTGTCACGACCACTACAACTTCATTAAGATTCTTTATTCTAAATAATCTTCTATCAAAAAGTCATTTTTCATGCTCATTGTCTCTAAATTTACTAGCCCTGATCTACGGGTATTACAATTAACTCCCCCTTAGGATGATTACATCCCAGAATCATCAACGAAATAGGGCTTGAATAATGATTCCATATGTTATATCTTCATCCTAGGTAATAACCGTAACTTCTATGTTTCCTCGAAAGAGTATCTAACTCTAGGGCTTCTTGATTGCAGACGATGCTCAATCTTGCATCTGCTTTTCGTTCTATGTTGGACTTTCAATCATAACCTTCAAGTTAAAAAATAAGTCCTTATTGTGGACTCCTCCTTCTTAGGATAAATACTTTCCTTTATCTATTGTTACAGACCGATGGGTTGTTCTTTAATGACCTCTCATCGTATGATGCAACGCCTAGAATTAAGTCTCCTAGGGTCAAATTCCATAATGGAATATATCTTCCTTCATATTCTAATGCGATATGATAACATTTTAGCATGTAGCATTTCTAGCTAGTAACATCTTTAACAACGAGCGCGATACAATTGATCACTTTGATTTCAATCTTCCGACTTAAGTCAAATGCTACATCGAACTTGGTAAACCACTAGGGTAAGAATATCAATCATCTTCTTAGTCATTACCGAAACAATGGTAACGATATACTTGAATAAAATGAGACCTATCACTAGCTTCTTGGTAACCTTGTGACTTTCCCTGATCCAAGCGTGAGTCTTGTGCTTCCAGACATATAGATCGCTACTACTATTCACATCTATTCATACTCGTCCCAAGTATTGTATCACAGTCCCCAACTGCTAAAATCACCAAACAATTTAACACATACGAATGTGCCCAATTTAATCATAAAAATTTTCCTAGACTCTACTAGGACTTCTACCATGCGCATCTTCACTCATCAATTCTACTTCAACTCGGTTGGTGATGGAAATTCCAGAAGATGGGACAACTTCAAGAATTACACAAACCGATCCATCATCCTGCCAATCGAAGATGAGCTTCAGATGTACCGTACTCCTCTAGA
Source organism: Lactuca saligna (assembly GCF_052625555.1). Taxonomy (NCBI): domain Eukaryota; kingdom Viridiplantae; phylum Streptophyta; class Magnoliopsida; order Asterales; family Asteraceae; genus Lactuca; species Lactuca saligna. The sequence goes on from NC_136424.1 coordinate 65,290,575, forward strand.
TGTTCTTTTATTTTATCAGGCATATTCTAAAGGCAAGATACCACTCTTATGATATCTTCCGATAGGTGTCATTCACTATCATAAGCCTTTCATTTCCTCCATTTACTCAATTCTCTATGAGTCTTCACCATAACGTTTTGTACACCCAAGCAGGTTGGAATGCATAGGTGTCTCGCACAAAGCAGATAAGCCTCAATCGAAAATCAAACATGTACATATATAAACAATAATCACATAGCAAACTATAGACAAACAAACCGATCTAACAGATCATATACACATAATAACACAATACCATCATATATACCAGGATACCGATCTAACAGATCATATTAGCATAACATATTAGGATAAAAATCCAAAGGGCCGGCCTTGGTTCCTTTAACCCTTGAGTATAGTGAGGAAATATCATCTCTCAACTGTCGAATCGAAGTGATAACTCAAACTCTCGAACCACGGCCACGAACTCCACCACCTATATTTACCATAAGACCATTTCCACAAATTCCAATTTACCAAAATACCCCAGAAGTCAACTAGTCAACTCTTGGTCAAAGTCCAAGTCAATGGTCAAGGTCAACAGTCCATGTTGACCCGACTCATCGAGTGTAGCTCACCGAGTCGTCGCGTCCTTCCTGGACTTGAGAAGTCGTGAAATCCTAAGTTGACTTGTTGAATATCCTTGAAACTCGCCGAGTTCATGCATGTCCAAATGTCGGGAAACCCTAGTTGACTCACCAAGTCCATGCAAAAGTCCTTGCACGTCAATCTTCATTGGACTCGCTAGGTTGGCCATGCAACTCGTCGAGTCCCTTCAATATTTTCTCCAGTCGGATGCTTTTTAAGCCATTCTAAAGCTCCATATTGCAGATTAAGCTTCCTAAGACATGTTTATCACGTAAAGTTGCAAACTTTACGTGCACGCAAGGCCCTAAAGGCTTAGAAAGGAAAATCTAAGATTGTAATGGGGGTTTAACTCACAAGAGAAGAATAATAGTTGCTAAAGCTGGAGACTTTATAGACATAGAGACTAAGGTAAGTTCATATCCGAATTTGCAACTTCAGATCCTAGCCCATACCCAAAATAGCTAACATAAATATGCTAGAAAAGCCCTAATCTTCAACATAATGAGATCTGGAAGGAAGAAAGTGAAGGTAATGACTTGTTACCTTCAAACTGATGCTAAGAAGCAGAACAGTCAGATTCACTTGCTCCACTTGCACTACTCCTCTTATACTCCAAGTCTACTCCTTGTAAAACACCTCCCAATCTTGAAAATCACACAACAATGGAGCACACACACAAATTAGGGTTTCTGGACGCACAAGGGGCTATAAGGGAGGCTAAGAGATGCTAATGATCCTTTAAATATGGGCAAAACCCTGAAAAATAAGGTTTCATCCTCCAACTCCAACTTGTCAAGTCATGTCTCCGACTCGACGAGTTGGTCATTTAAACCCATGGTCCCAAACGTTCCGTCTCGACGAGACAGGGCATCAACTCATCGAGTAGACTATCCAATATGAAAAATAAAGCTGTAAAAATTAATACCTGAGAGTCGGGGGGGTTACAATTCTCCGCCACTTGAACTAGACTTCGTCCTTGAAGTCCGCTGCGGTGAACATCTCCGAATAGTGCTCCCGCATCTCAGCCTCCGGCTCCCACGTCCACTCGGACCCTCTTCGGTGCTCCCACTGTACCTTTACCAAAGGTATATCCTTGTTTCGCAGAACCTTCACCTTCCTTTCTAAAATGACCATGTGCATCTCCACATAATTCAGACGCTCAGCGACCTAAATGTCCTCCAATGATACTACAGCCTCCTCGTCTAGTATGCATTTTCGTAACTGCAAAACATGAAAAGTGATGTGGATCTATTTGAGCTCCTCAGGAAGATCTAGTATGTAAGCTACCTTGCTTACCCTGGCAATTACCCAGAATGGCCCAATGTATCGGGGACCCAATTTCCCCCCTCTTCCTGAAGCGGATCACACCCTTACAGGGCGAGACCTTCAAGAGTACCATGTCACCGACCTGTAACTCTAACTATGATCAGCATCGGTCGGCGTAGCTCTTCTGTTTAATTAGTGCAGTCTGTAACCACTGTCTAATCTACTGAATCTTCTCAGTACTTTGTAAAAGTACCTCTGTCCGCCCCATCACTCAGTGACCAACCTCATCCCAACAAACCGGAGTGCGACATCTCCACTCGTACAATAGTTGTTATTGTAGGCGAACTCTGCAAGGAGTAGGTGGGAATCCTAGTTCCAACTGAAATCTATGACACAAGCCCTCAACATGTCCTCGAGGGTTTGTACAGTCCGCTTGCTCTGGACATTGGCATGCGGGTGATAGCTGTGGTAAAATGCAGTTGTGTGCCCATATCCTTGTGGAACTTCTGCCAGAAGCAGGAGGTGAATCTAACATCTCGATTGGAAACAATGGAGACCAGAACTATATGGCGAGCAATGATCTCATAGACATACACATCAGCCAGCTTCTCGGCCGACGAACTTCCCCGAATGGCCAGGAAATGGGCACTCTTGGTCAATCGATCCACGATGACCCATATAGCATCATACCCCTTCGTCGTCCTCGGAAACTTGGTAATGGAGTCCATCGTGATCTGTTCCCACTTCCACATGGGAGTCTCTAAAGGCTACAACTTGCCATGTGGCCTCTAATGCTCGACGTTGACCATCCTATAGGTCAAGCCCCTATCGACGTACCAAGTGATTTCTCACTTCATGCACGGCCACCAGTAGCTCAAACTCAAATCCCGATACATCTTGCTGGCTCCTGGGTGAATAGAGAAGTGAGATTTATGAGCCTCCTCCATAACCGTCTGCATGACTCCACCAGACATTGGAACCCATACCCGATCGCATCAGGTTAACAATCCCCGACTATCCTGCACAAATCAAGTGTTCTCACCCCTGATCTTCTTCAGTTTCTAATTATCTGGTCGCATGCCCTTAGCCTGAGCATCTCTAATCAAACTCACGAGTGGAGAATCCATCAATATCCTCATACATGTCACTGGTATGGAAAACCCAGCTGACTCGCAGCTCAGAGCATCCGCCACCACGTTCACATTACCTGCATGGTAAAGGATCTCACAGTCGTAGTCCTTGACTACATCTAGTCACCTGCGTTGTCTCATGTTCAGGTTCGGCTGATCCATGATGTGTCTCAGGCTCTTGTGATCCATGTATATGGTACAGCGGACCCCATAGAGGTAATATCTCCAAATCTTGAGAGCGAATAGCACGGCTCCCAATTCCAGATCATGAGTAGGGTATCTCATCTCGTGTAGCTTTAGCTGCCGCGATGTGTAGGCTATCACCCGTCAGCTCTGCATAAGGACCGCTCCCAGTCCCGTGATGAATGCATCATATAACACTACAAAATCCTCGACCCCCTCCAGAAGACTCAACATTGAAGCCTCGCATAATCGCTGTCGGAGGGTCTCAAACGCCCTCTGCTACTTAGGGCCCCACCGGAAATCCACCCCTTCCTCTTCAGATGAGTGAGGGGTACTGTAATCTTGGTGAAATCCTATATGAATCTCTGGTAGTACTATGCTAATACCAGAAAACTCCTAATATCCGAAGGAGATTTCAGAACCTCCCACTGCATAACCGCCTCGATTTTGGCCAGATCGACCAAAATCCCCTCCTGGTTAACGAGATGACCAAGGAACTGGACCTCTCGTAACCAAAGCTCACACTTCGAGAACATAGCATAAATTTGTTCCCGCCTCAGAAATTCCAGTGACTCCCATAGGTGTCCCTCATGCTGATCTCGAGTCTTGCAGTATACCAAGATATCATCTATGACCAAGCGATCAAGCATCGGTCTGCAAACCCGATTCATCAAGTCCATAAATATTGCCGACACGTTGGTGATCCCAAACGAAATCACCGCGAACTTGTAATGTCCATAACGAGTTCAAAATGCGGTCTTCTCCACGTCCTCCTCTCTAACCCTGACCTGATTATACTCGGACCTCAGGTCTAGCTTGGAGAACCAAGATACTCCCTTCAACTGATCAAAGAGATCATTTATCCTCGGGAGTGGATAATGGTTCTTCACTGTCAGCTTGATCAACTCCCGGTAATCAATGCACATCCGGTGAGAACCATCCTTTATCTTGACGAAGAGTATCGGTGCCCCCATGGGGAACTGCTAGGACGAATGAACTGCTTGCCTAACAGTTCCTACAACTGTGATGACCGCTCCTACATCTATGGTGGCACCAATCGGTACGGAGCCTTGGCGATAGGGCCACACTTGGTACTAGATCAATCCGAAACTCGACCTGCCTTTTTGCAGGTATCCCTCGTAACTCCTCCGGGAACACATATGCAAAATCCTTGACCACTGGGACCTCCGCAACTGAAATATGATCTTTGTCTCATGTATCCACCTCATACGCTAGATAACCCACACACCCGTGCTGAATATATAGTCTGGCCCTGGCGGCTGAATAAAAACCTGATCCCACTCTGGTACCCTCGCCATAGACTATCAACTCTCCCTCACTTGGGGTTCGAACCAGTACCTGCTGATCCTCGCAGTCAATCATGGCACCGAATCGACAGATAGTCCATCCCTACAATCACACACACACACACACATCCCCCATGGGGATCAGAATCAAGTCAATCACGAAAGATACCCCGAAGATCTCTAACTCACATTCTCAATATACCGAGGAAGTAGAAATTTCGTGTTCGTTGGTGATAGAGACTCAAACCGGATATTCTAGCTCTCCTACTGGCACACTGAACTCCCCACTAAATGCTTGAGATACAAACGAACGACTCGCCCATGAGTCAAATAAAACCAATGCATGCAAAGAGTTCACTAAAAACGTACCTAATCACAGGTACAATAGATAAGTGTAAAACAGATATAATAATTGAGAATAAGGATAGAAACATGCCATCAACCACATTCGGTGCTGCTCTGGCCTCCTCATATGTAAGCTGGAAGGCGTGTCTCTAAGCCCTCGGGGCTCTGCTATACCCTGCCTCCCATCGGTAAGCCTCAGTGTAGCTGGCGCGGGAGCCTGCGTCGACTTGGCGGCTAGTAGGGGCACTGGGCCTTTCTCGAATGAACCTTTGCGCACTTCCAACAAGTATGGACTGGCTATCCCTAGGTCCTAGTATTAGCGTTCTTATACCACTTCGGTGCCGATTGTGACTATGTCAGGGCCTGCTACTGCTCCCACAATTGTAGCTCAATCTCCAACTCACGCCGCCTAACGGCCTCCTATAATTTTTACAGTGTATCATATTGTTGGGTGGCGAAAAACTGACGGATGTTAGTCTTGAGCATGCTTAGAAAAAGTGTCATCTAAGCCTGCTCCGAAGCAAACTCCAGGAAAAATATCGCCATCTCGGTAAACATGCGGGTGATCTCCGTCACCGATTCCGTACTGTGGCTCAGATCCAAGAACTACTCTGACAACTGCTTGCGCTCTACTCATGGAATGTAGCGAGTGTGGAACATATCTTTGAACTGCTCCTAAGTAATAGCAGCCCTCTGGTCATCCATATACGACCCAACATCAATCTCCACCAATCCTTTGCCCCAGACCTCAGTAAGTTCAGGGCACATCTGACCTTCTGGTTAGTAGGACATAAGCACATGAAGAAACATCCCTCCACATCAGATAGCCACCTCATGGCTATGATCAGATCCTGAGTCCCATCGAAGGTCGAGTGCTTCATGTTATTGAAGTCCCAATACTGAAAATCTCGGCCACCTCCCCCTGCCACTGTTACAGACGTTGTAGCTGCTGCGGCAGCCATCTTAGTAAGGGCTGCATATTTGTCATCAAAGTACTCCATCTTAGCTGTCTTAGTAGACCCAAAAAACTCTGGAATCTGACCCCAAGCAATCTCTACCACCTCCTCGTTGATAATCTCGTAGACACGATTCTCTGTCAACACTGGCCCACCCTGGCCAATAATCTCGGGAGCTGTCGAGGCCTCTTGATCGCCCTGCCCTGATCCCGATCTGGATCTAGTCACAAGACGCCACATAAACACCATTCTGAAAATACACTAGGAAGATATCAGATAATACTCATGAATAACAGGGAACTAACTCCCAACTCAAACCCTAGGGGTTTTGACTTCCTTGCTATGCATATGGGTCCTGTGCTTTCAGTATCACGGGCCTATACTACCTTCCACACCTACCCATATTTGTCTCAAGTATCACCACAACACCCTAACAATATACATATACATGGTGGTCACCCATCCTCACTCCTAGAGGAAGGCTAACTATCTCATAACTGACCTACCTACATCACAACCCATCCATGAAACTTCCACCAACCCTGTAGCACTCGTGTATGCTAACCGTATATAATGTTAGACCCTATAGACTTTTGAATACTTGCTCCTACTCTAAGTCGACAACCAGATGAGGAACAGGAAATAAAGCCAATCCAAACATTTTCAGGCTATAAGATCTTAATTATGTATAGTTGTGATGCATACACTAAGCGACTATAGTAATGATGTCAATTTCACATAAACAAAACCCTAGGCTATCAGGCATCATATAATCAGGCAATTCTATCATGCAATTCCTGAAGATCCCTAGCCTATTACTAGCATGTTGTTCTAACATATCACATTATCAAATAATTGCATGGTATTTTTGGGTCTACTTACTTGCTCCTACTGATCGTACGCTCTGCATCCTCCTTTACTTATTTTTAAAACCATTTAAAAATCATTTTGAAAATATTTCCTGGATTTGATACCAACTTGTAACACCCATAAAAATCATGCCAAATTTAAACTTTTTTTTTTTAAAACATTTCAAACTATTAAACATTACAAAGTTTGTTTTCAAAATGGTATAATATCAGAGTATCCCATAAACGTAAACACAAATATGAGGAGTCGTATGATCACGCCTTTGCCTTCCCGCGATCATCTGATGTACCTAAAATGAAAATTGAAACTATAAGCCCAAAGCTTAGTGAGTTCCCCCAAAATACCCATACACACAATAATACACATATAATCATAAACAACATACTATGGGCCCAGTCAAACATCGGGTTGGAATACCCTAGGCCCTCAACCATCCGGTTGAAATGCCAATATACTATGGGTCCAATCATCCATGGGATGGAATACCTCAGGCCCACAACCAATAGGTTGGAGTGCCCACTTACTATGAGTCTAATCATCCTCGTGATGGAATGCTCACGGCCCACAAGGTGTGAATGCCCAGGTCTATTGGCTTCCACACAAAGTAGATAAGTCTCAACCGCCATTTAAACATGTGCACATATAACAAATAATCACATAACAGTCTATAGACAAACAAACTGATCTAACGGATAACAATCCAAAGGATCGGCCTTGGTGCCTTCGACCGTTGAGTATAATGAGGGAAACTCACCTTTCAATTGTCGAATCGTAGTAATAACTCAAAATCTCAAACCATGGCCACAAACTCCACCACCTATATTTACCATAAGAACTTTTCCATAAATTCAATTTTACCAAAATACCCCAGAAGTCAACTAGTCAACCCTTGGTCAAAGTCCAAGTCCATGGTCAAGGTTAACAGTCCATGTTGACCCGACTCATCGAGTGCAGTTCACCGACTCTTCGAGTCCTTCCTGAATTCGAGAAGTCATGAAATCCCCAGTTGACTCATCGAGTTTCCCTGAAACTCGTCGAGTTCGTACATGTCCAAATGTCGAGGAAACCCTAGCCGACTCGCTGAATCCATGCAGAAGTCCTTGCACATAAATCTTCATTGGACTCCCCGAGTTGGCCATGCAACTCATCGAGTCCCATCAATCTTTTCTCCATTCAGATCTTTTTTAAGCCATTCCAAAGCTCCATATTGCAGATCAAGCTTCCTAAGGCATGTTTATCACATAAAGTTTAAAACTTTACATGCATGCAAGGCTCTAAAGTCTTACAATGTCAAATCTAAGCTTGTAATGGGGTTTAACTCACAAGAGAAGGTTCATACTTGCTAAATCCAGAGACTTTATAGACACAAAGACCAAGGCAAGTTAAGATCTGATGTCGCAACTTCAGATCCTAGCCCATACCCAAAATGGCTAACATAAATATGCTAGAAAAGCCCTAATCTTCAACATAATGAGATCTAGAAGGAAAGAATGTCAAGGTAACGACATGTTACCTTTAAACCGATGCCAAGAAGCATAATAGTCAGATCCACTAGCTCTTCTTGCACTACTCCTCTTATACTCCAAGTCTACTCCTTGCAAAACACCTTCTAAGCTTGAAAATCACACAAGAATGGAGAACAGACACGCATTAGGGTTTCTAGACGCACAAGGGGCTATAAGGGAGTCTAATGACCGTTTAAATAGGGTGCAAAACGCTGAAAATTGGGGTTTCATCCTCCAGCCCCAACTTGTCGAGTCATGTCTCCGACTCGGCGAGTTGGTCATTTAAAACACATGATCCCAAAAGTTCTTACTCGATGAATCAGGGCATCAACTCATCGAGTATACTTTCCAATATGAAAAATAAAGTTATAAAAATCAATACCTGAGAGTCGGGGCATTACACTTCGAGTTACGAAATTGATCCTTATTGAAGACTCCTAATTCTTCCTAAACAAACTTAACTTAAGATAAGGTCTTTACTTTGATTATCATAACAGATAGATGATTCATGTTCTAGTGACTTCTCATCATATGATACAATGCTTAGACTCAGGTTTTTTAGAGTCAAATTCCGTAATGTAATATACATTCCTTCATGTTCTAATGTGATATAATCACATTCTAGCATGTATCACATCTATCTACAATCTTACTTTAACAATGATCACGATACTTCTATTTATCGCTTCGATTATTTTCCACTTCAATCTTATAACTTAAGTCAAATGCTACATTGAACTTGGTCCTCTGAACCACATAAAATACATATCCTAGTCAGAATCGATATGATATGACCACTAGGTTTGAAATAATAATCATCTTCTTAGTCATCACCAAAACGATGGTAATGAATCAAACATAATCAATTACTAGTGAATTGGTAATCTTGTTACTTTTCTTGATCCAAGTGTGATTCATGTGCTTCTGGTAGTATAGGCCTCTACTACCTTTCACACCTACTCATACTTGTCCCAAGTATTGTCTCACAGTTCTCCAAATAATCATACAAGACTTTCACATAGTCATTTAACACTTTGGATAACATAACTTAGGTTTATATTATTTCTAGAAACAATTACATCGATGTTCAAGTTCACCCTATACTATGCCTCTTATATTAGGCTACACAACATGATTTTATCTACATGGCTAATATTATCTAAATAAGACAAGTAATAGAAAGGGGGTTTCTCTAGTTTTGCAAGACTAGAAAGTTAAATAATGAACTAAAACTTAAACTAAGAAACTAAGAGCTAAGCAAATAAAAATCAACTAAATTCAATAATAAAGAGGACTTCTATTTAGGTTCGACTCATTTGTTCCCATGGGTGATTTCAATGTATCGGATTAATTCTTCATTGGCTACCGACTAAGATGATTAGTTTCACGTTTGCTATTACTAATCCTTAGGAAACAAATTAACTCAAGTAGTGGCCAGTTGTGAAACGAACCAAAAATACGACCCAAAAATTTCGTTTTTCAATATAATCAAAACCATAATATGAGTATCATAACACAAAGAAAACATACGCGATGTATCCCAAATCATAATAAAATACTGTGCGGAAAACTGTATCATACTATATCAAATCCAAAACAACTAAAACCATCCCCAGGACAAAAGCTAAGCTGTGGTGTGTGCGATGCTATCACCCCGAGCTCTTCCCTTTGCTTGCGGAAGTACCTGAAACCAAAACTGAAACTGTAAGCACGAAGCTTAGTGAGCTCCCCCAAATTACCACATACCATACAATAACATATAAACACATATTGGGCCTCGCCCACTGCATCGGGCTGAAGCCCGAAAACTGCATCGGACCGAAGTCCGAAACTAGCTGCATCGGACCGAAGTCCGGAACTAACTGCATCGGACCGAAGTCCGGAACCGACTGGGACCTTGTCCCCTGCATCGGACCGAAGTCTGGAACTGACTGACTGAACATGGCATAGCATAACGCATCAACTAGCATGAACACATATACGACATACTACATCGGGCCGTAGCCCGGAACACATAACACTTAACGCATAAAACATAGCACACAAATCCTGTTCGAGCCACGAAGGCATCAAACATACTAGCTGCTGCATCGGACCTAAATCCGGAAAATACTGCTAAATGAACGGGCCGACATTGTGGCCTTAGACCCGTTCCTACTGGAAGGAAACTCACCTCGTAAGCTGGCTGATGAGTGTGTGGCTCGGGAAGCTAACGACTGCTGCTCCTGAATCTCCTCGGCTACAAGTCCATAAACACACTCAATCAAAAACTAAACACTGCGCTTGGGGTAAAATGACTCTTTTACCCTTGGTCAAAGTCAACTCTCTTTTGGGCTGACTCGCCGAGTTGGGCCGCCCAACTCGCCGAGTCCTACTCTCACTTCTCAGTTCTGCACGCTGCTACTCGTCGAGTGTGGCATCGACTCGACGAGTACCCTCTTGATCCAAGAACTCAGACAATCTTCATTCGACTCGTCGAGCCGTATGAACAAAATCGACGAGTTGTTCTTGATCTTTAAGAAGATTGCCTTGGACTCGCCGAGTTGTATGAACAACTCGCCGAGTCCCTCCATCACTGAGTCTACCCTCAACTCGCTGAGTCCACTCACTAACTCACTGGATCCACTCGACACTGATAAAAATGGAGGAATCGGGAACTCGCGACCCAACTCGCTGAGTCGTTCTTCCCGACTCACCGAGTTGCCACCATGCAACTGATTTTTACTCGATTTTGTTTGAATCCAACACATACAATTGATAGATTTGAGTCCAATAAGCTGATTTACCACGTAAAGTTGGATTTCCAACTTTACGTGTACAACCTCATGAATAAGGGAAATAAGGCTAAAAGATGCACAAAATGGGTAGATCTATGGTTAATATGCAAAGAAACTCCAAAAAGGCAGTAGATCTAGGCTCTACAACACCTAATCATTCAGATCTAAAGATATCTCGACTTATTAAGGCATTCATGCAAACATAAGGCTTGGAACAAGCATCAACTAGATCTTAGAAGAGCTCTAATGGAGGTTTAAAGCATATAACAAGAGGGGAAATCCGAAAATACCTCAAATAACTCAGATTTGCCCTTGGATCTTTGCACTACAACTCTTCTCCTTGCTCCTTTCCTCTTCTCCTTCTTCACACCTTCACAAAATGGCACAAAAACACTTATAAGCTCTCAAGGATGAACTAGGGTTTTCTCACTGCTTTAGAGGGTGAAGGAGGCGAGAATGGGGGGCTATAAGGTGACTTAAATAGTGGGCAACCCGGGGATTTAGGGTTTCACCCAGACGGATGGACTCGCCGAGTCAGGGATATGGACTCGCCGAGTCCCCGGCTCACGCGTGCTCGAAGTCGCGACCCTACTCGGCGAGTCAGGCTATGACTCGCCGAGTCCCTCTTGCAAAACTTACAACAATTACCAATGAATTAACATACCGGGAACGGGTCGTTACAAGTTGTCTAAATTAACGGATTTCCTAGTTATTGATTCGGGTTAAATAAGACTTGTAATCGTTAATTAAATTGGTCCTTCAATTAACCTCTTGCTGATGTTCATCAAACAAGCTCATACATTAACTTACCTATCTTCTAGTTAACTCTAGTTTCACATTCGCTATTCCTAGACATACAACTATGTGGTCACAATAAATCATATGAAATTAATAACTAAGAGATGTTCATACAACTTAATTATTGATTTATTAACAGAAGAATAGTTATTGTTAACACATAAGGTTCTTTAACAAGCTTAATAAAACATAATCACCAATTAAAATTAATACTAGTCAAATAATCAATCCATAATCACAAAATCATCTATCCTAAACAGAAGTTATGATTTTTTATCTCATATCTACAGCAAATAACAAACTAAAAACATAATCTAATGATTGAAACATGGTTCATGCAAAAGATTAAGGTAAAAGTAATGTGTTATTGCCTTTGATCTTCTTCCAAATTGATATCTAAGTTGAAATCTCAAAAACCACAGCTTCTAAGAACCCTTATGGCCTCCAAAAATCGTCCTAAACTTCCCCCATTCGTTAGGGATCGAATGAGAAGCGTTTCTATATATATTTTCTGAAACAGGGGCTACTCGGCGAGTCCAGTGACCTACTCGACGAGTCCATCACTTAAAATCAGTCAAGAATCGCAAAACTTCTGAACAACTCGTCGAGTTGATGGCCTACTCGTCGAGTCCATTTGGAGTCAGCCTTTTCTCAAAACATAAAAGTTGTCCGAAATTGTGTCTAGTTTTCATAACATTTTGAATCTCATCAATCGGAGTTACGTTTCATGAGATATGAACAAAACACTGACGAGGGGTCAAGCTGTCCAACAACATCCTTCTTTCTTCAAAATCCAAGATCCAAGCCTCCAATCGCTAGTTCCGCTTCCTTTTCCATCCGAGCATGTCTTTGTTGTTGAAAATGAAATATTTAAGCTAATTAAGCACCTTTGGCTCATTAAATGTGATAAAATCAACATAAAGTATTAAGATAATGCATGAATTTTATAACTAAATATGCCCATATCAGCTACTTTATAGATCCTTGATCCTAATCCCTTGCATTGTCACCTACTTCATCAAGGATCATCTGAAATGCTCTTGCCTTTGGCTTCGGTAGCACATTTTGCCTTGTAGATTGGTTTTTCTTTGGGCGGTTGTTCAAAATATTTCCCACCATCTCCACCTTCGTAACACTTCTTGTTTTCGAATATACAATCTTCGGAATAGTGATCGGTCCTCCCACACTTATAGTAAGTCACTTATCCATCACATCTCTCATAATGCTTACTCTTGCATTTTTCACACCACTTGGCTCCATACTTTTCGCCATCTATGTTAGATTTTGAGAATCTTCCTTTCTTATCGGATCTTAATCATCCTTCAAGCTTCCTCTTTTCTCCCATCTTATCTTTTTCTAGAGCCTTTTATCTTATCTATATCTCTACATTCTTAGCTGTCAATATGGTGACTTTCAAGGTAGTTGTTTGTTTGAACATTAGACCAAAGTCTGCTGGTAATCCATTGCAAACTTGTTAACCTTGGAGAGTTCAGTTGGAACCAATTAACAAGCTTCATTTTCTCTGTAAAACTTGTAGCATACTCGGTGACACTCATCCTTCCCTTCTTCAGAATCTGAAACTCGTTGATCTCCAGAAGATCCTGATCAGAGCAGTATTGCATTTTCAGTTGTACCAAAAATTCATCCCAAGACATCTTACTATCTTCTACCTTGGGTATGGTATGCTAGTAGCTTCCACCAGTTTAATACCCCAGTATTCAACAATGCTACCACGAGAGCAGTCTTCTGTTGGTCGCTACAGTCACAACTTTCAAACATCATCTCTATCTCACATATCCAATCCATGACTTCCACCGGTGTTAGGCTTCTAGAAATAATTTGTGGCTTGGATGCCATGAAATCCTTGTACTTACATCCACGTCCATCATTTCCTCTATTGGGTTGGTTTCTTCTAACCACTTGTGGCTCATCTTGACTGATACTCAAACTATCTGACTATTCAATGTTTAGTTCAGTTTATACAATGGGTACAGTAGGTTCATCCCTATTAAGAAACATTTGCCTCATCTCCTCCCTTTGTTTCGCCATCATAGCAGTAATCATTACTTTGACTCTTGCCATCGTGATTGGCTTGGGTGCAGCTGCTGGTGGACGCTCAATCACTTGTGGCTCAGGCTGAGTGTTTCCATTAGCATTTCCTAATCCGCTACAAGTTCTCACCATTTCGATCTATAAACTCTATCAGTTGTTCAGTGTACCGTGATGAGAATCAAGATTAGGAAATCTTTATTTACTATAGACATGTAAATCTCCTTATCACTATGAAACGTTATATGTTAGTTCTAATACCATAATTAAACTTTTAGAAATCTAAACATATAAAATTTCCAGATTTGGTCGGAAACAGACCATAGATTTGATCAAATAATGGCATCATACAACATCACAAATCATTTAGCACATAAAGCAATTTAGGCATATTCCCTACATAAGCTAGTGCTCGTGTCTATTCAGGCATACTTCCTAAATATAACAAACATTCATCTCACAATCGTCGCTGAGCATTCTAAGTTTAAGTCTAGAAATTACCTGCAAATTCCTATTTCCCTTAAACTAATGCACTGATACCAAATGTGGCATCCCCAAATTCATGATCATTTAAAAAAATTTATTTATGCTTATCAGAAAACCAGAGTATCCTTTTTGAAAAATAGTATGGTGGAATTTGTTCTCAGAAAACATTATAATGGTATTATCAAAGCATTTAAAAAAAATGTATTTTATATTAAAACATTGGGATGTCATCGTCAATACAGAAACATAAGTATAAACAGACCTTACATTAATTCACACTGATGATTTACATATCCTTTAATCTCTCAGTGTAATGTGTTTTCATATCAATTACCATGATACAAATAAACTGAGTGGGTCAGGTTTGGAAACCTGGTGAGTACATAGGATTTTCAACACACAATAATATTGTTATTATGTTTCATCATCAAACAATTAACCCAAATACCCCATTATCTTATTTATTATTAAGTATCTTCCCTAAGAATAATCTATTCCTCAATATTTACTCCTAAGGAATAGGTATGAAGTCCATCGCTACTAGGCTTTATATAACAAGCGCTAATTCCACAGCTGCTGATGTTAACTATTAGGCACTAAGTCCATAGTTGCCAATATTCATGTATAGGGCTTTTCCTAAGGATCATCGCCTACATAGAATAAACAGTATTGTTTCGGGGATCGCCCTCCAAATACGTGTCAAGTAAGGGTTAAAGTAGAATATGTAGTTACTACATTGCTTGAACTCATAATTCATCATCTACAGGTTATGAGTCTGCCAGTGTTTCCACATGACATAGTTTGTGGTCGCCATATATATACTCTAGTAGATGACTACATCGTAACATCGCAGGTTAAGGTTATGGCATCTCCTAATCATCTATCATCTCGCATCATCTATTTATCATCACATATCTATCATTACCTAGTTATCATCACCATTCTATCATCGCCTATCTCTCATCACTCTTCTACCCATCTTTACCTAATTTATTTAAAGGTATAAAATACATATACAGTTTAAATCAAGTAAAAACATGTATACATCATTCATCCAGCATAGATATCAAAAACACAGATAATATGCACATATAGTACATAATTTATATTAAATACTTCATATCTATGTATAAGATGAAAGTAACTATGCACTCACTTGTTAAAGCGATGACTCAAAATTCGAGCAGCGTTTCGCTGCTAACAATCGTCTTTTCCTTCGACGAAACCTAGTATTATTATCACTAGATTTTAATCTAATATTTATTGTGACTAGATTCATTATCAACTCAAGGTCTATGAGCTATATTGTTTTATAAGTGTTAAACAATACTTTTCAATTACAATGTACAGATAGGGTCAGACATGAAACACCAGAGGGAAAGACCATTTTGTTATTTAAGCTGTTCTGAAATCCAACAACCCTATGTGACCATTCAAACCAGATTCCACGTACCGCAAGCAGTTAAAAGGTATTATAATAACACGTTTTATAATTTATACTTAGCACATATACTGCTTATAGGTTCATAATAATGATAATGAACTTAAATATAAGTTATACATATAGTAGGGTAAGCATAACTCACTTATAAGGGAGTTTAGCGAAGAATCGGGCTCTACGCGGGTAGAGCTTATGAGCTGATAGATCTTCCTCTTGATGCCTTCTAGCGCTCTGGGATTCACCTCTAACACTTGGGAAGTGCTAGGGAATAGGAGGGGTTAAGAAGAATGTTTGAGAGAGAAGGAATGGGAAAGGTGTGAAGAAAAATGAAAAGCCTTGCATCTATTTATATGCTGGGAACTTCCGGTACACTGGGCGTAACCTCGGAGTACATTCCGCATGTGAGGGGGTAGCTATCAGCTTTGCATGCAAAACTGTGGGGAGAAATCCAGGGCTGAGATGGTTCCACGTGGCACTCCTCGCATCATCACATACATAACTTCTAAATTTCGTGACTTTCGCATACGAGCTCCATTTATGATGTTATTTATATCCACGTGTATTTGGCAACGTAATCTACAACTTTCGTTTAGACTCCGTCGGCTAATTTTGATTTATTTTTAAAGTTATATTTTAACAGACTTAGATAGGTAAAGTCTGTTAAAAACTCATAACTTTTTAACCCAACGTCCATTTTCATCTGTCTTTATATTGTTGAATTAATGTTAATGAGATATTTAATTCTCATTTAGTTTGTGTCAGCTAGAAATCGATCGATCTAAAATCCAATTTCCGGGTTGTGCACTGCAATGCTAAATCTTAGAAAAACCATAACTTCCACATACGAAGTCATATTTGGATGTTATTGTTGAAAAATGTTTTTGTATGTGACCATCACTGAAATAAAACGAACTGTTTTTATGTTATCTAACAAATATTATCAGTTATTTCAGGTTGCATAAATTCATGATCAAAACGGAAAATACGAAAACACACGAATGACAGAAAACGCATAGACAAGAAACTTTAGCTGTGCGACAGAACAGTTTCAACACACACACACACATACACACACACACACACACACATATATATATATATATATATATATATATATATATGTATTATATATATGTTTGTGTGAAAAGTCAATAATGTGGAAGAAATCAACAAAGTGGAAAGGTCAAGGAAATGAAGTAGCAAATGAAAACCCACTTTTTTGCTACTATCTCCTACTACAACTTGCAGCCATCCCTTTCAAATTATAACTCAAGTAGATGAAGATAATGGTTTCACTATATATGTATATATGAGTACGTAGTGTGTGTGTGTATGTGTGTTCATTTGTTGTTTTTGTAACACTTCCTACAACATCACCAAATACTGCGAAGAACATCACCATCTTCATCTTCTTCAAGAACAAGATCAATCCCTAGAAAATTAAAGAACACCAAGATCAAACAACAATGAAGTGGAGAACACCAAGATCATCAACAAGCTAAATGAAGAACACCATCAACCATCTTCATCTTCTTCATTGATATTCAAGGTTATTCATCTTCACCATCTTTGTTCAGCACACCATTCACCACTAAAAAACCTCCCTTACATCAAAACACCAAAACACAACCATGAAACACCTCAAAACCTTCTGCATCAAGATCAACAACCAAACCCATCACTATTCATCATCATCTTCATAAAAACTTTCACCACTATCACCACCTAATATCAACCTCCTTCCAACCTCTAAACAACCTAGAAAACATCCTCAAAATACCATAACACCATTACCTTTTCCAAAACATCACAAACAAACCTTACCTTTAAATAACAAAAATACTGAAATTGAGTTCTGCGTGAACACGGCTCGTGTTCAGCATGCCTAAAACCAAACACGGCCCGTGTACTCATCTGTTTCCCTCTGATATACTCCAACTCGGCCCATGTTAATCCAAGCCTAAATCCAACACAGACCGTGTTTAGGATCCTGATCAAGAAAACCCTCCTAAACCCTCCTAAACCATCCTACACGACCCGTGTTACTTGTGCCTTATCTTACATGACTTATGTGCATGTTTTTAACAAAAAATACCTCAAATACAAATACATAAACTCGTGTATTTTGTACTTTTATGTAAACAAGCTATTTTAGATAAAATTGAGCTTTTAATGAACTTTTTGTTACTTATCAAATATCCAATTGGTCTTTGAACAAATAGAAACAAAGTCTATTAAGATCCAAGAGTCCAAATATCGACCAGTCGCTCCAAGGGTCCAAATATCAACCAGTCGTTCTAGGAGTCCAAATATCGACCAGTCGTTCCAAAAGTCCACCAGTCGTTCCAAGAGTCCATATATTGACTAGTCGTTCCATCAGTCTAGTTCGGTCAATTTATTGACGAACCTACTTAACATATATTAATATACTTATATATTTATATAGTTATATATTTTATTATAGTCATATGTCATTTAAATACAGTCATTTATATTATTTATAGCTTTACGTCATTTAAATACATCAATTTATATTATTATAGCTTTCAGTCATTTATAGCTTTCATATTTATACTTATTCCGCAATTATTATTCTGTATATATATATATATATATATATATATATATATATATATATATATATATATATATATATATATATCTACATCTTTATATCTTTAACTTACATATTGGTCACACAGTAACTGGTATCCGAGCCATTTGTTGTGGTGATCAGATTTTTATATTTTCAACAATTAGTATCTGAGCTGATACAAAAGAATATTTTCCAACTGTTTCTTTTATGTACGTTCTCATTTTAACATATACTACGACTTTCATTTAGACCCCTAAGGATAAAAAGTAATTTATCATAAATTCCCTTTTTACATTATGCGGTGCCATGCCGGTTTAGCTGTAAAACTTTGACGAGTCACAACATCTTCGTTATAAGTCAGATTTTAGCGTTCTTTATATGTACGAAATTCTTGTGATATATTTTATAAATTTGTTAAGATTATTTATTCTAAATAACCTTCTATCAAAAAGTTGTTTTTGATGCTTATTGTGTCTAAGTTGACTAGCCCGAATCTCGGGCGCTACGTCGTTGTATTAGGAACTCTAATAATCCAATATAATCTTTTATCTATCAATAAAAGTGTCATTTATTTTTTATATTGTATTGTATTGTTCAATTTATGATAAATAACTATGATCCAATATTCTTACATTGCACACCCCGGTGTTTTCATCGTCGCCTAGGGGCATGACACGATGAATCCTTATTTCCAAAATATATGCCGCTTCCAGTAGATCCTTGATAGAGAAACACTTATAAAGCCAAGGATTAACTTCTTGAAAAGTTGGAACATTGTTTCCTATAAGGAGTATGTCATCAACATACAATACTAGGAAGGTTAATATACTCCCAAACTCTTTGACTTGCTCATGGATGCAAAGATTCCAACTGCGACACTTGTTTCAATCTATAAATGGATTTCTCAAGCTTACACACTCTATCAGGAAATTTAGCATGTAAAAAAAAATTTGGCTGACTCGCGTAGATGTCCTCAATCGACTTCTGATTAAGGAAGGCAGTTTAAACACCCATCTACCAAATTTCATATTCATGAAATAGAGCTGTAGAAAGCACAATCCTGATAGATTTTATCATAGCTACAAGTGAAAATTTATCATCATAGTCAATCTTGTGGGTTTGAGTAAAGCACTTTGCAACCATCCTAGCTTTGAAAGTGTGCACTTTCCCATCCATGTTGGTATTGTTCTTGAATATCCATTTGCACCCAACTATCTTTCGACCAGATACATGATCGAACAAGTTGAATAGTTGGTTATCATACATGGAGTGAATCTCACTCTCCATTACTTCCTTCCATTTAGCAACCTCGGGTCCTGCCATTTCTTCCATGTAGTTAGCAGGGTCATTCAAATTTACTAGTGTACGATCACTAACAAACATATCACCATTTGTATTTATATTGGAAACCATATAACTCGGGTGACATGTTATCTCTACTGGATCGACGAAGGGGCAATGAGTTGCAGCTGGTTCAACTAGAATTTCCTCCTCTGGTTGAGTGCTAGGATTGTCAGAGGTTCTTTCATCGGATGACTACTAAATTTCTTAAAGATCAATATCACTCCCACTATCCTATTTGAATATGAGCTCTCTCTCGTGAAATACTCCTATTAGAGCTATAAAACGCAGGTTCTCACTAGGTAAGTAGAATAAGTATAAAAAGGAATTTTGTGGGTAGCCACTGAAATAACACTTTCCAACTCCAGGTTTGAGTTTGTCGTGAGTATATCATCTTACGAGTGCTTCACAATCCCTAAACCTTGATATGTGCGAGCAAGAGAGCTTTCCATGTCGACATCTCATGAGGTTTTCTGGAATCCTTCTTTGTTGACCAAGATTCATGATGTGGGCGATTGTCTCTAGAGCATACCCCCAAAAATGAATAGAAAGAGAAGATTAACTCATCATGGAACGAACTATATCTAGTAAGGTTTGATTATGCCTCTCAGCCACACCATTAAGTTATGGTGTTCTGGGAGGATTCAATTGTGAAATAATTCCACATTCCTTGAGATATTTGTGGAACACGATACTAAGATACTCACCATCTTTGTCAGATCATAGAATCCTTATCTTCCTGCCCAATTGATTATCGACTTTGTAGTTAAACTCTTTGAAATTTTCAAAGGTTTCCAATTTATTTTTGATCAAGTAGATATAACCATATCTACTATAATCATTCGTAAACGTCACATAATATCGATTAGCATCTCTTGCGGTGTGTAACGCCTGCAGATTCGGACTAGTCAATTTAGAGATAATAAGCATTAAAAACGACATTTTGATAGAATATTATTTAGCATAAATAATCCTAACCAAATTTATAGTATATGTCAAAGGATTCTATACATATAAAGAATGTTAAAATCCGACTTATAACGAATAAGTTATGACTCGTCGAAGTTTTGCGATAAAACCGGCACAACGTCGTGTATCGTAAAAAGTGATTTTGATAAACTACTTATTAGCCTTAGAAATCTAAACTAAATTCATAGTAAACATTAAACTAAAAGCGTGCATATAGAGAACGTCCAAATCTGACTTCGTATGAGGAAGTTATGACTTTTCTAAGATTTTGCATAACAGTACACAATCCGAAACTTGAATTTTTGATTAATGATTATTAGTCGACATGACCTAAATGAGAATTGATGATATCGTTAATAAGAGCTCAATGATATAAAGACAATCGAAAACACACGTCGGATGACAAAATTATGAATTTTTAACGAATTTTAACTGTCTAAGCCTGTTAAAATATAAATTTAAAATTAAAATAAAAATTAGTCGATTGAGTCTATAAGAAAGTTGTAGATCCCATAGATATCTATGTGTGGATATAAAGACCGTAAAAAATGGAGCTTGTATGCAAAAGCTATGGATGTTAGAAAATAACTAGTTTATGGAGTAATGATTGAGTGACACGTGCCAAGATCTGGGTCGTCCCTTCCTCCGCACAGCTTGGAAAGAGATTGCGACACCAGTATGGAGTACACCCAATGTAACTCGAAGTACGCCCAATGTACTGCTGTTTTGAACATTACGCCCAGCGTAACAATGTGTATGCCCAGTGTACGGGGCTGCTAGTAGACTATAAATAGAAGGCGTTTTCACTCATTTTTCTCACATCTTCTCATCCAACTCTCGCCCAAACATACCCAACCCTTATTTTCTTTGCCCTAGCACCTCCTAGGTGTTAGAATCGAGTCCCAAAGCACTAGAAGGCCTCGAGAAAAAGAGCTTTCAGCTCAAAAGTTCTGCCCGCACAGAGCCCGGTTCCTCGCTAAACTCCCTTGTAAGTAAGTTATGCTTACCCTACTTTAAGTATAACTTATGCTTAATTTCATTATCGTTATTATGAACCTATAAAAAAGATTTATCAGTGATTCTAATTCATATATTGATTGATCTAATTATGGGGATGATGTTTAGATTATGATTTAGTGAGGTGTTTAAAGTAGGATTTCCAAACAGTATACTTCATACAACAAATGGAGCCTACCTCCGATATGATCCTACATGGTTGCTCCTTGCTCGATAGATCATTAAAGTAGACTTTAAGTTAATGATAAATCTAGACTAATAATTAGTCACAATAAATATTAGACTAAAACTTAGTGATAATAATGTTAGGTTACGTCAAAGGAAAATACAGTTGCTAGAAGCGAAGCACTCCCAAATTTCGAGTCGCCACTTTAACAAGTGAGTGCATAGCCCCTTTCATGAGCATGATTTTAATACAAGTATTAAATATATGTTGAAGGTTTATATTTGAGTTATATGCTTGTTATCTGGAAATATATGTTATACATATTTGATGATATACATTATACGAACCAGACTTGGTTCAATATGTGTTTAGATGTATTTACACGATAACAATAATAGAGTTATTATAGACGAGAAGATAAATGTATGTTAATACTAAATACTCAGTATAAATAATTAGGATAGTGTTATTAAAAGAGAGTTAGTATTGAAAGTTGATTATAAGCATTGTAGGCTTGCTTAGTGATGAAATAAGACTTAAAAGAGATGCTTAGTTCAATTAAGTTTGGACATTGGGTAGTATCATATTAAGGGTATGTATGTGAACAGAATATAGAGTAGAAAATCTGTTTGAGGAAACGAATCAATGAAGTATGTCCTACTTACAAAAATATTTTCTATGTACCAATTCTTTTTCAAAGCCATGTGTCTTAGGTGTTGCTTATGCTAGGATATTATTAAGTTCTAGGGTACGAGTCCTACTCATGCCAGGGTACTATAATGTATTAGAAGTATTATCATGTACAAAGTCTTTATTTTAACACTATTGCGTGCTGGGGTACGGGAGCGTACAGGAGTAATTTATTAGTATTTCCCCATACTTTTGTTTTGAAGAGCTTAGGAGTCATAATTTCTTTTATGAAGTGATTGGACAAGCTTCATGTGTCAGTGTTTCCTTTCACGAGTAATTGAGGGAACTTCATAGACTGCCTAATAGAGTGTGTTAGTAATAGACCACTACCAGGTATGTATGATGTTGTATTGCCGGATAGGGTGAGTCTGGGGTAAAATACCTCACGGTGTCAGACCACAGTTAAGCAAGGTTTGATGTTGTATTGCCAGATAGGGTGAGTCTGACAGTCACGTACCTCAACGTGTCGGACCATTGCTAGGCATAGTTATCTAGATAACCACTTCTGACTTAATTGTCTTGATGTTTTTACGAACTGAGGTTTGTGGTGAAAGTTATTCCATTCCCCTCATTTGATGTATTTATTGATTCTCATTTGTTTCCAGGGAATTACTGGAGCAGCGTTGTCAGTTTGTTGTTCATATTGATCCTTTAGGTTAGATCTTGTAAGATCATTGTATATGATCTATACATGGGAATCGACGGGATATGATAAATTGTTTTAGAGATATGATATATTTGCGTTAATGATAATAGTTGGATTTGCAGGTTTCATATATACATTATTATCAAATTGTGAGATTGAAATCCCTATGTACCCACCAGGTTTCCCAAACTGACCCACTCAGCTTATTGTATCATAGGTGGCTATATGAAAGATACATCATACTGAGAAATTCTAGGAGTATTAGGCCACGAGTTTAATTATTGTAAGGCTTGTAATATGTAACATCTAGATACCTAGGTATGTTATTTTAATTATTTACTTTTTCAGGTTTATTGATCTACTCGACGAGTTGGTGCTACAACTCGCCGAGTAGAAGCGGGTGTGGCCGCGTGGGTTTAATGATCTACTCGACGATTCCAAGAGTCAACTCGCGGAGTAGATGCTTTGAGTGGAAACCCAAAATCCTCGAGTTTGGGGCCTATATAAGGAAACTTATAGCCTCATTTGCGGCTCCCCATCTGCTTCCCTTCACTGAGAGAAACCCTAATTGCCCCCTTGAGCTTTTGAGAGAGTATTGAGCCATTATTTGACAACCTTGGTGCATTTTTGGTAGAAAAGAGGAGGATTTCAAGAAAGGATCATGAAGAGATTGTTAGATCTACTGCTAAACATCAAGGAGCTTCTATTTAAGGTATAAAGGTCATATATTTTCCATTAGTATGAGTAGATCTCATGATTTTATAGTTAGGGCTTCAATTTCCATTTTATTTTGGGCCTTTGAAGGTTTTGAGCACCTTTTTAGAGTTTGACATCAGATCTGGACCTTGTGAGGTCCCTTGAGTCGAAATTCCCTTACTTTATTCATCTATGCTATCTCCTTGAATGAGAAACTCCTTCTCAAGCATGTTCTTGGCATTTCTATCCCTAAAGTGCCATGCATGAATGTAAAGCTCGTGGCTTTACGTGATATTCAACCCTTGAGAGCTTAGATCTAGAGTATGATGGATTTTTCTGCCTTGAAATTGTCTGAATACAATTTAGTCTAAATGGACTCACTGAGTTGATGAGCCGACTCGACGAGTCGGTTAGGGTTTCTCCTGATGAGTTGGACCATGCGATAGCTCGACAAGTTAGGGGTTAACTCGATGAGCTGGACTTTCAAGAGACTACTAAGGAACGTTGGGACTCGACGAGTCGCACAAGTGCACTCAACGAGTCGCACGAGTGCACTCGATGATTCAGGTCAACTAGGGCTGTTGACTCGAGTCTGACTTCTGTTGACTCTAAAATTTGGTCAAATGGAGCAATGGAGATCAGGGAGGTGTAAAATGGTCTTTTACCCATTCCTAGGGCTAGAGTAAAAGAGAGAACAACTTTTAGTGTATTTGAGTTTGAGTAGAGTATTAATTAGAGATAATTATCCTATGTGGTAGGCGGAGGCTAGATTGACGATTCCAAGTACGAGATTTTTACTTGCTAGCTTACAAGGTGAGTCTTCTCATTATACTTTACCTAGAGTGGTAGTTATGTGTGACTAAGGAGTCTTATGTGCTTACTTGAGTTGGGCATTTTCTTGTGTGATATATGTATATGCTATGTTATGTGTTACCGAGATCGAACCGGAGGGTCTAGCGAGCCGTGAGACCAGAGGGTCCTCATTAAGACCGAACCAGAGTCTCCAACGAGCTGTGAGACTGGAGGGTCAAACTGAGACACAAAGACCGGGGGGTATTATAGAGATATAGCCTCTAGTGGCTAATCTGTTGTACATGATATTTTGGGAAACTCACTAAGCTTCGTGCTTACCGTTATATGTGTTACGTGTTCCAGGTACTTCCGAGGATCGCGGGAAGGCATCGACTTGATTGTACACACACATCTGAGCTAGAGTTATATTTATTTTAGATCCTGGATTCGTGATAAATGAGTTTTGAAAAATGTACTGATATTTGATACTTGAGGTTTTGGATAAATGTGACATGTGTTTATTGTGTTTGGAAAATGAAAAAAATTTGGTTTGAAAATTTACATCGTTACATAATATTTCGTTATGCTTATGTTTTTATATTGATGATGACATCCCAATGTTTTACTATAAATAAAAATACATTTCTTAGGAAATGATTTGATAAACATATTTATCATGTTTTCTGGGAACAAATTCCAAAATACTATTTTTTAACAAGGATACTATGATTTTTAAATAAGAATAAACAAATTGGTCTTTTCTGGTTGTGAAAATGGGGATGTCACATGGTGGATCTAAACGGGACACACACATCCATATGGATGAGGTCCAATAATGCTTCACCCCTTTCACATGTTCAAGTGATTTTGTCATCTTGCCCAAGAAACAAGATTCACATTCATCATTTGTCCTAAGATCAAATGATTCCAACACTACATCCTTTTGTAGTTGGGTGATGTGTTTCTTGTTTATGTGCCCAAGATGACAATGCCACAAACATGCCTAGTCCACACCATTAGATGAATCAATATGAAACATATTATTGCCTAAGTTATCAATACAAGTCATAGTTTCATACACTCCATTACAAGGTAAAGCTTTAAATACAAAAACACCATTTTTGGAAGCATAAATTGAACCAATATCATTATCAAAAGAAAATTTAAAACCTTGTCTAAACAATGCATGAAAATAAATAATGTTTCATGTCATTTCTAACGAGTAGCAACAAATCAACAAATCAATCCTAACATCACTACTAAGAACAAGTCTATATGTATCAATCTTGGTAACATGTCAATATAACCTATTTCACATAATCAGACTGAGCTTTCCATGCTCCACCTTTTGACTTTCAGTTAGTCCCTATAATCAGAATAAATAAATTACCCACAACTTGTATCAAGGACCCATAAATGAAAAACGTGTGTTATTGACATGGATTGTGTAAATACCTGACGAGGACACCTTGACCTTTCCATCCTTCAAGTCCTGCAAGTATTTTGGGCAATTTCTTCTCCAATGACCCTTTTTCGCCACAATGGAAGAAAGTTGCCACTTTTGGATCACTGATCGTAGGGACATCAAAATCCGGATTCATCTTGGACACACTGCTAGACCCTCCAGCATGGGCATTCCCTTTCATGTTGAATTGGGAAGGAGCCTTCCTCTTTTTCCTTTTTCGAGATCCAATGGCTAGAAATGGAGCACTTGTTGCAGAAGGAGCATGATTTTTCTTCATCCCTGACTCAGTAGTTTGCAATAAGTTATGGAGCTTGGTCAATGTTGATGTGCATGGAAGTACCCACTAATAATATAATTTTTAACCTAACTAACTTATCTAACTAAAATGCACATAGGCAATGTACCTAGTCGAATTATAGAATAGTTTGGTAAGTTGGGTGTCGATCACAGGGAATGGTGTTGACTGATTAATTTATTTACTACTAAACTAACCTAATTACTAACAAAGGAAAGGGTTTTATCTAATTTTGCAAGTTTAGATGAACTTAATTCTTTAACAAGAACTCAATCAATAAACAAACACTTCTGTTAGTTCGAATCCGCTTTCACTCAATGGTTATACATTAGCTTTGACTATTACTGTTGGTTACCAATTAAATGAGTATTAGCAATTTAGTTCTAGTTCTACTAATTATTAATTAATTCATGTAAATCTATGTATGGTCACACAATAGTTAACAAAGAATCAATTATTAGATAAGATTGGAGCCATGAAGATTGATTAACCAAAACACAATTACAGTCATAATATGAGTTCTCTAACACAGCTCAATTCAATGATTCAATTACTTATCTAAGATTGGTTTGATCTTAGCTCTAATAAACTAGTGTTCGCTATATTATTAGGTATTCAGATTCATGCAGATTTGTATTCACTAACTAAACAGGACAAGAATTTTAAGCAATCGACTGATTCATTTAAGCATGCTAGGTAAAATCAATCAACACAAACATATCACCAACAGGTAAAGTCAAATCTAATGCATTAAAACCATGAGTTACAGCTTCATCTAGCTAACAGAAGCAGCTATATTTAGCTAGACATCCTAACAGCTAAACAAACAAAAACTGTAATCAAAGATATGTTTAAGTGTACCAATCTATAAACCAAATTATGAATTTCTTCTTCCTTGTTGTTAAATCCAGCTTCCAGATCTTCTTTTTTCTCTGAAATTCGTCACCAGCAACCCTTCTAGGTCAGCCAAAAGTCTCCCAATCGTAATGGGTAAAGATATTTATATACTCTTCAAATTTACCGTTCACGTTGTGAGAATTTAAAACTCACGTCGTGAACTCGAAGTAATCGTCATTGGCAAGGATTCCTTCACCCGAATGTTTATCTTCTAACTCTTTCTACTCATGCCGTGAACCATCACCTGCTCACGTCGTGAGTAGGTCTTTTTTTTGGTGTTTTTCTTTTCTTTTAATCCTTCAACCTCCAAAGTTCCATTCTTTAACGCCTTTAGTCCTTTTTCTTCAAAATGTCTTATTTTTTGCTACAAAATATAATTTAACCTTATAAGTACCATTATTCTATGCAAATGACCAATATATATATATATATATATATATATATATATATATATATATATATATATATATATATATATATGTACTTAAATATTGCCTAAGAATATGTATAAATATGGCAATATCTAATGTCCTCTCTTTGTTGCTCATATGATAAGTCAAAACTGATGGGTTTTTTAGCATTCTAACACTTCCTAAGTGTACATGCAACCCTAATAACCTTGGATCTATGTTTGTCTAATTATCATGCAAAGTTGAATTCCAAGGTTATATTCCTATCTAGCATACACGGGGAACAATTTTAACTTAAAGTATAGATAGAATAACTTACCTTGTTGTTGTTTGTGCTCCTTGAAACTTTGTGAGCCTAGCACCCCAAGTGTGATGCCTCAAATGCTTCACACAACACCAAATGCTCTTGGAAGAACTTATGAGAGAACACACACTCTTCAAAAATCGGCCAAGCCCTCTTGTTTCTTAGTGTAACCGATTTTGGTGGAGAATATGTTTCTTATATAGTGTTGACACATCTAGGGTTAAACCCTAATGTGTCATGACTCTTCATTTCCATGACCCATGGGTTTGTAACTCCCATAGAGCATCCATGGAGCATCCTATGGGTGGAACCCAACTTGATAATCCATGGAGCCTCTTAGCCCACTATACAAGATATGGATGATTTACATAATCAACCCATATATTTAATTAGTTATCTTTTGATCACATAATTAATTCTAAATTAATTCTTGATCAAACTAATCAAATAATATTATTAATATATTAGAACTTATAATATATTAATAATCTCCAAGTGTTATTTCTCTCATTTAGTCTATCCAATTGCATGGTGCCATGCAACCCAAATGGACCATGCTGGGTCGGGTCAAGTACATACCAGAAATAGTTATGCACTTAGACACCTTATCCAACAGTCTCCCACTTGGATAAGTCTAATAACTATTACTGCAAGTATGACTTCAGGAACCGATCGGTAATCGTAGCTCTTTTTCAAGGTTTCTCGGAACTGAGAAGATGATGGTACGCCATTTAAGATAAGTGATCATATAATCCTCTGTTCTAGATATC
Organism: Lactuca saligna; assembly: GCF_052625555.1. Taxonomy (NCBI): domain Eukaryota; kingdom Viridiplantae; phylum Streptophyta; class Magnoliopsida; order Asterales; family Asteraceae; genus Lactuca; species Lactuca saligna. Next base: position 65,319,369 of record NC_136424.1, read on the forward strand.
AGTCGGACAAATACACGGAATAATGTCTTACTTATTGTCCAACAGTTTTTTCCCGATTTCCGATTTGTTTGACAAAGAACTTCATTGAACACATCAATTTAGTTCTGACCGGGCCCGGTACATGGGTCAAAACAAAATCATCGAGGGGCCCAGATATCAGCTTCTAATCCAAGAAGGAACAGATAAACTTCGACTCATATGTTTGTTCTACCACTCATTGAATTACACACAAGAGCGCGATTCATAACATCGAGTTACCAATGCGTTTTTCGTACAATGAATGCATAACCAACTTGTAAGTAACAAATCATATCTCTAGGTTTGAAGACTTATACGATATTACCGTCTCACGATCACTCGAGATAGAATTCCATGAAGTGATTCCAGTGAGCGTGGGTTGAGTCCAATGCTCAGAACTTATGAGCACTCATGATTGTTGTAGCCTTGTCCAAGACCTCTACAACCAAACATGATAGTCTTGATTCATACCTACTTCCGACATATGACCGACTGTGGAGGTTTGAATAATATGTTATACCAAACAAAAATTATTCTGGAAGTCAAAACATGCAAAAGAAATATAGTAAACGATCGACAAGAGATAGCAACACTTTACTCATAAATAAAACACTTTTATTCATCATCAGATGTCAATTACACTTTACAAATTTCGAGGTTATCTAACTACTAAATCTAATATCATCCTTCAGCCCTATGCTCCGAGCATGCTGGAGATGCTTAACCCGAGTCAGTCCCTTCGTGAGGGGATCTTCCGGATTCTCATCTGATGATACCCTCTTTGCCACGAGGAGTCCTTCGATCCGATGTCTGATGAAATGGTATTTTCTGTCGATGTGTCTGGATCTCCCGTGATCCCTTGGTTCCTTGGCTAAGGCAACAACACTTTCACTATCACAGAAAATTTCCATTGGCTCTTTAATAGCTGGTACAACTCCAAGGTCTCCAATGAAGTTCCTCAGCCATAACGCCTCCTTTGCCGCCTCGCTAGCTGCAATATACTCTGATTCACAAGTAGAATCTGCCACTGTCTCTTGCTTGGAACTCTTCCAAGAAATTGCTCCTCCATTTAGGGTAAAGACCCAGCCCGACTGAGAGCGGAAATTATCCCTATCAGTCTGGAAGCTAGCATCACTATACCCTACAACTCTCAAGTCATCACTCCCACCGAGGGTAAGGACCCAGTCCTTAGTCCTTCGTAGGTACTTGAGAATATTCTTTACTGCAGTCCAGTGTGCCTTGCCAGGGTTCCCCTGAAACCTGCTAACCATGCTCAGGGCAAAAGCTACATCAGGTCGAGTACACGTCATAGCATACATGATCGATCCTACAGCCGAAGCATAAGGTATTCGACTCATTTGTGCTATCTCAGCCTCAGTACTAGGGCTTTGTGTCTTACTCAGTTTGGCGTTACTCTGGATGGGCAATTCTCCTTTCTTGGAGTCCTGCATGCTGAATCTCTTCAGCACCTTATCCAAGTAGGTACTTTGACTAAGTCCAATTAGTCTTTTACTCCGATCTCTCAAGATCCTTATCCCTAAAATATAGGCAGCTTCACCAAGGTCCTTCATAGCAAAACACTTTCCAAGCCAGGACTTTACTTCCTGCAGGGTTGGAATGTCGTTTCCTATGAGTAGTATGTCATCCACATACAATACCAAGAAGCTAACTATACTCCCACTAGCCTTGACATACACACAAGATTCATCTTCACTCCTAGAAAATCGAAATTCCTTGACCTTTTTCATCAAAGCAAAGATTCCATCTGCGAGGTGCTTGCTTTAACCCATAAATGGATTTCTCAAGCTTACACACTCTATTGGGGTACTCGTTGCTGACAAAACCCTCTGGCTGACTCATGTAAACATCTTCAGCCAACTTTCCATTAAGGAAAGCGGTTTTGACATCCATTTGCCAAATTTCATAGTCATGAAATGCGGCTATGGCTAACAGAACCCGAATAGACTTAATCTTGGCTACGGAGAAAAGGTCTCATCATAATCCACTCCAGGAATTTGAGAGAAGCCCTTTGCAACTAGTCTAGCCTTATAAGTGTGTACTTTACCATCCATGTCGGTCTTCTTCTTGAAGACCCATTTGCACCCTACAGTCTTTCGACCTGGTACATTCTCAACCAAGTTCCAAACTTGATTGTCATACATGGATTGTATCTCGCTATCCATAGCCTCTTTCCATTTAGCAGACTCGGGGCCTGCCATGGCTTCCTCGTAGCTGTTAGGGTCATCTTGACTTACTAGTGTTCCATCACTAATAAGTGTCTCACCTTCTGCAGTAATATGGAATCCATAGTAATGCTCAGGTGCACTCCTAACTCTCGTGGAACGCCTTAGAGGTACAGATTCGTCAATTGGCTCAACAGGAGTTTCCTCCTCAAGTTGAGGGCTAGAGTTTGAAGTTCCATCACCACTTGACTCTTGAATTTCTTCAAGATCAATTTGTCTCCCACTGTCTCCTTGGCTTATAAACTCTCTTTCTCGAAAGACTCCTCTTCTTGCTACAAAGACCACATTGTCACTAGGTCTGTAGAAGAGGTAACCAAAGGATTGCTGTGGGTAGCCGATGAAAATACAAGGTTCGATTACGCCTCTCAGCCACACCATTCAACTGTGGTGTCCTGGGAGGTGTCAATTGTGAGACAATCCCACATTCCCTTAGATAGTCGAGGAACTCTGAACTAAGATACTCACCACCTCGATCGGATCGAAGCATCTTAATGTTCCTGCCCAATTGATTCTCGACTTCCTGTTTAAATTCCTTAAACTTCTCGAAAGTCTCTGACTTATGCTTGATTAAGTAGACATATCCATATCTACTGTAATCATCAGTAAAAGTCAAATAATAACGATTAGCATCCCTTGTGGCATGTTTGAATGGTCCACACACATCCGTGTGTATAAGGTCCAACAAACTGTTGGGCTTAGAAGATTGCGTCTTTTGGGCTCGTTTGTTTATATTGTTTTGTACTACGGTTTGGGCCTGTCCAACCGTGTGTCTTTTATGCTTTGTATATAAGCTTATGCTTGCATGCATATTAGGTTAAGGTTGTAGAGATCTGAGAATACGATATTTTCCAGACGACTAAAGGTTTCTTTGATCATACTTGTAACCTTCCAATCCTCTACAGTTGATGTTCTTAATCGAGCTCTTCTGAGGATTTTGTTTTAATCATTCAACACGTTTGATTCATTGTTGTTCTATAATTTTACTGTGTTTTTATCGTCATTGTTTTCATAACTTGTTCAAGATCTTATCGATCTTCATAGATTAAAAGAAACTTTAATCTCCACAATTGGTATCAGAGCAGGAGGCTGTGTAATTGATACACATCTTTTCTGTGAAAAAGATTTTCATTAGGGTTTTTCCGCAATCATCAATATTTATTGAGCCGTCATCTCTTTATTGACGTATCTTGATATTTATTATTTTGCCCTAATCTGCTTTATCACAAGTCTGATCTTTGAACAGGTTTTTACGATCATAATGGACGCGACACAATCAAACGTTATTAATATTTCAAACAACATTGGTTCGACGACAAGGATTCCGATCTTATACACCAACGATTATGAAGTATGGGCACATCATTTCGAAAACTACGTTATTGGGTCGGAGGAAAATGGGTATTTGATTTGGGAAGCCATCACAAACGGACCGTTCTCTCATTCTGCAACGTCCAGAATCATTAAAACTCAAAAAGAATACAATGATCTGCTCAAGGACGTGAAAGACATTGCACAAGATGAAAAGGACAAGTTCCAATGCAATATCAAAGCACTAAGATTGATCCGGTTCGCCCTTCAGTCCGATACATTCAGATTGGTTAGCTCATGCACGACGGCGAAGGATGTTTGGGACAGACTTCGTGAACTGTACTCTACAGACGAAGATCTCGAACATTCTATTCAAACTCTGCTTCTATCTGAGTTTGGTGAATTCAGACAAGGGGCTGAAGAATCTGTGACCCAGACGTTCGATCGCATCAATCATCTTCTCAGCAAGATGATCAAACATGATATCGAAAGGAAGCTCATCGAACAGAAGGTTACATTCCTGAATGGTCTAAGGTCTGAGTGGAGAGCAGTAGTTTCCACGGTTAAAGCCCATGAGCAATTTAAATCATACTCTTTGGCGAAACTGGTAGGAATTCTCAAGTCTCAAGAGAAAAACGTGGTGCAAGAGAAGAATGTCGTTTCCGGTCTCGGTTCGTTGGCTCTCTTGTCAAAAAGTAAAGCCGTTATGGAGGATGAAGACCTCAGCCTGGAAGAATATGATCTCACATCAGAAGATTATGCCTTGATGGTATCCAATCCCAAAAGGTTCATAAAGAAGAAATTTCCCAGCAACAAAAACCGAAACTGGCAGGGAAGTTACAGCTCTGAAAAGGTGGTTAATGAACCGAAAGTTGAGGAGCACAAGAAGGAACCGAAGGTTGACGGCGACTCTGGAGTGAGCTGTTTCTACTGTGGTGGGAAAAATCATTATGCTAAGGACTGTGTCCTCAAGAAAATGGTTGAGAAAGATGATGGGAACGATGAGGAAGCTGTGTTGCAGAAAAGGCTAGATGAGTTAAGAAAGAAGAAGTCTGCTGCTAACCCGCCTAGTAATGCTCTTATTGTGCAGGGTTCTGTTCCAGGTGATGAGTTCGGTAGCACGGAAGTTTGGTCTACCGACTCAGAAGACGAGGAAGTGAGGCAGCCTACTCATGGAAAGGCGTTCGTGTCTAAGGAAGAAGGCAGTGGTGGTAAATGCCTTATGGTTTCTGGCGTATCTCAATTGAGGGGATACAACACCGATGGAGGCAATGATGGACAGAATGCAAAGGAGGACATGTGCTTCACAGCCAAACCACTCAGCCAGCAGTTCAATGAGCTGGATGAACTGATAAAGAAGGTACAATCTGTTTTTATTTCATGTAAAGTACCATCATCCTCTTATCAGAAAGAACTAAAAAGTGTCAATACAAGAATATCTCATCTAGATAGTAGCTTAACTCAAACTCGGGTCACAAATTCTAACCTAACTGATCAATTGAGCAGGGCAGCATCGAAGAGTGAGGAGCGTAGAATGTGGATAGAGTTGAAGGAATCAGAATTAGTCAAAGTTAAAGATGAAAACATTTATTTGCAAAGAGACAATTTGAAATTGTTAAAACAACGAAATGTTTTTTGTTTAATTGCTAAACGTCTGTATTCTAATATTACTCAGCTTCACTTGGATTGTGAAATAGGCCAAAGGATTCACCGCATGATCTTGCCCTTCCTAGAATTTAAGGAAGATGAAATCGATGCCGAAGCCTATAATTGTGAAAGTGTGATATCGTCTGATGACATAAATCCCACCTATATGTATGGACTGGACAAAATTGAGTCCTTCATTAAATCTAAAGACCACAAGCTCATGCTTAAAAATCTTTTGGATGAAAATGACAGACTTAAACTGAGAACCGAAACCATGCAAAAATTTGACTCTTTAAACGCCAATGTAAGCTCAGAAAACAAAATTGATGTTGAAAATGCATCTGAGCTTAACGAGGACGACAATATGAGTGAAATTTCTGTAGAGGACACGGTTGACTGCTCAGAATTTATTAAAACCGAGCCAGAAAATCACAAGAATCTGATTTCTAAAAATTCTGTAGAGTTCGCTCGGTTGTCCCATCAAAAGTCCCCGAAATTAGTTGAGAAAGCTGTTGTGTATCAAAAGGTCAGGACTACTCCAAATCAAGTATACAAGGTAACAGGAGTAACTGAACATCAAACAGCTGAACTTGCAGCCATTGTAAACAAAGACAATGCTGATGGCTGTGATGAATACTTCTGGGAAGCTCCTATTGATAATGCAGACGAAACCATTGGTTTATCTGAAAGAACTTCCTGGAAGAGCAAAGGAAGATACATACCCGAACCATTGAATAAGCCAAATAACTTCAATGAGCCGAGCACTAGTGGTACAAAAGATACTCCTCAGAAGAATGTTCACTCACCAAAAGAAGACATTCCTTCGGCTCCTTCAGCTCAAAGTAATTCTACCGCAGTTCAAATGGAACCGGTCAAGGAGTCAGCAAAAACGAAAGCAAATGTTCATCATCAACCTTCTCAGATGCGGAATAGGAAGATAGAAAGGAATAATAGATACAGGAAGAACCTTTCTGAAAGGAAACAATTCTGGCGTTCCCAGAATGCATACTTCACTCATCAAGACAAGAATCTAAAGTATGAAAACATTCCTGCAGAAAAGCTTGAAAGTCCCAAAAACCGAAAGTCAAGGTTCGGTTCACAAGAAGATTTCAACCGAAAGTCAAGGTTCGGTTCACAAAAAGATAACAACCGAAAGCAGAAGTTCGGTTCTGAAAAGGATATCAACCAGAACCAAAGGTTCGGTTCCAAAGGTGACTCCAACCGAACGCAAAGGTTCGGTTCTGAAGACAAAAGAGTACAAAACTCTAAGGTCGGTCCCTCCAATGATCAAAAACAAAAGGGTCACCTAGAGTCTCCTTCTAAGTCTAATTCTTCTCATTCTTCTAATTCTTCTTCACCCTCTGTTTCATATCGATCTCGTTCTAAATCTCATTCATCAACTGAGCAAAAGTGGAAGCAGAAGGTCAATAAATCCACACCAGAGACCGAATCTAACACTACTAATCTTAACAAAATAAAAGTGTACACCATTAAAAGGAAAGATAAAACAACTCTCGTAAAAAGAACTTATATTGTTGATATCTCTCTCATTGCTCTTGTTTCCATGCAAAGCTCACGTGGACCCAAGAAACTTTGGGTTCCTAAATCTGTCTAAATTTTGCAGGTTATAAGTGACGAGCAGTTCGACGAAGAATGGTACATTGATAGTGGCTGCTCACGTCACATGACAGGGAGGAAAGATGAGCTTAGGGAGTACAAATCGCTTGCAAATGGTGGCAACGTCAAGTTCGGAAACAATTCTTTCGGCACCATAAAGGGATACGGGATGATAACCAATGGGGACTTCTCTATAAGGAAGGTGGCTTATGTGGAAGGACTCCAACACAACCTCATTAGTGTATCTCAACTGGTTGGAGGTACAGGTCTCAAAGTCTCATTCGATGATGAAGGTTCAGAAATTATAGAGAAAAAGTCAAATAAAATAATTCTCAAGTCAGAGCGAAAGGGTGAAATGTTTCCCTTAAACATGAAACCCATCAAAGGAAACCCAGCTATATGCTTGTTGTCAAAAGCGCAATCCGACGAAAGCTGGTTGTGGCACCGAAGATTATCTCATCTTAACTTCAAAGATATCAATCGTCTTGTTACAGGAGGTCATGTAAGGGGCCTTCCATTACTCAAGTTCGACAGGGATCATCTATGTGCTGCATGCGAAATGGGAAAGCAGAGTCGTCAAAGTCATCCATCTATAATCAACACAACAGTTGTTGAACCACTCGAATTAATTCATATTGATTTGTGTGGTCCTTCATCTATCGAAAGCATCGGTGGTAGCAAGTACATTCTTGTTATCGTTGATGACTTTTCTCGATTTACATGGGTGTTCTTTCTAAAGCTCAAATCTGAAGCGACTCAAAAGCTGAAAATGTTTATTAAGCAAATTGAAGTACAGCTCAAGAAGGTTGTTCGCAACATCAGAAGCGACAATGGTTTCGAATTCAAGAACAGGGAGTTTGAAGAGTTTCTTGCAGAGAAGGGAATTAGTCATAATTTCTCAGCTCCCTACACACAACAACAGAACGGAATAGTCGAAAGACGAAACCGATCCTTGTGTGAAGCTGCCCGAACTATGCTAAGTTTCGCTTCTTTACCTCTTTATTTTTGGGCTGATGCTATTTCTGCTGCTTGTTTTACACAGAACAGGTCATATCTCAACAAAAGGTTCGCACTCACCCCATATGAGATATTGAACAACAGGAAGCCAAATGTGAAATTTTTCCATGTGTTCGGCTCAAGGTGCTTCATCTTCAACTCTAAAGAACACCGCAACAAGTTTGATGTCAAAGCCGACGAAGGAATATTTCTGGGTTACTCTCTCACATCCAAGGCATACAAGGTCCTAAACAAGCGTTCAAGAAAAATTGAAGAGACGTATTATGTGACCTTTGACGACAACTATGTCAAGAAGCTGCAGGCTAAAGAAAATATCGCTGGGGAAATCTTTCCTCCAAATGGCATGGTTACAGTCTCGGTTGCTAATCTATTTGAGACATTTCTGGGGCTCTTTGACGAACCAGAGAATGCTTCACTTTCTGAAGCTGGTGCAGCAGATAACAAAGTTGATCGCATGGAGCAGATTGTTGAAGATGCTGCAAGGAGAATGTATGAAGAAGAATTAATCTGTAACGACTCTCCTTCCAACGAAGCTCAAATCGAGGGGGAGCCAAGTGCTCAAGTCGAGGGGGAGCCATGTACTCAAGTCGAGGGGGAGCCAAACGCTCAAGTCGAGGGGGAGCCATGTACTCAAGTCGAGGGGGAGCCAAACGCTCAAGTCCAGCGGGAGCCAAATTCCACAACTTCAACCGAAGAGGTCTCAACACCAGCAAGCTCAGGCCCACTAGAATCACACGAACCTCATATCTTCCAAAGTACACCAACTGAGGTAGAACATGATGATGTGACACTCGGTTATGATAGCCAATCTGAGCTAGACGAAATAATCAATGCTGAATTAGACCCAACCGTTGATCCAAATTACCCTCCTCTTATCAAATGGACCAGAGATCATCCTGTCTCTCAAGTAGTTGGAGATGTATCTGAAAAGGTTCTGACCCGATCCCAACTGAAGGCAAAACAAACTTCCTTATTTTCAAAGGTAGAGTTTTGCATGTTCAATTCATTCGTATCAAAAGTTGAACCAAAGACAGTTAACACTGCTCTCGATCACTCTGATTGGGTTCAAGCAATGCAAGACGAGTTGAACGAATTTGAAAGGAACAAAGTCTGGCGCCTAATTCCAACTCCTCCAGATGCTTCGGTTGTTGGTCTCAAATGGGTTTTTAGGAACAAAATGGACAAGGAAGGTAATGTTATACGGAACAAGGCTCGTCTAGTGGTAAAGGGATATTGTCAGGAGGAAGGGATAGACTACGAAGAGACTTTCGCTCCAGTAGCTCGGCTAGAATCTGTTAGAATATTTCTGGCTTATGCTGCTCACAAGAACTTTGAAGTTTTCCAAATGGACGTCAAGTGTGCATTTCTCAATGGAGAACTTGAAGAGACGGTGTACGTAGAGCAACCTCCTGGATTCGTGAACGAAAAGCATCCAAATCATTGCTATATTCTGGATAAAGTTGTGTACGGCCTTAAACAAGCTCCGAGAGCCTGGTATGAAACGCTTACAAAATTTTTAAAGATGTCTAAATTCAAACAAGGTTCGGTTGACCCAACCTTCTTTCGCAAAAAGGAAGGTAACCACCTTATGATAGTTCAAATTTATGTCGATGATATCATCTTTGGCTCCACGAATCCAAGCTTAACGGCTGAATTCAGAAAGCTGATGGAGACTAAGTTTGAAATGAGCTCAATGGGTCCAATTAACTTTTTCCTTGGTTTAAACATAAGACAGGGACCCGAAGGCATATTTATTAATCAGGAAGCTTACACGAAGACTCTCCTAGCAAAGTTCGGTATGATGGGAGACTCAAAAGTCAAAGTCCCAATGGCATTCGGCACTAAGCTTACCCCATCTCTAGACAAACCAGCTGTTGATATCACGCTCTATCGTCAAATGATTGGATCGTTAATGTATCTTACTGCTAGCAGACCTGATATCATGTTTTCTGTGTGTTATTGTGCTCGATTTCAGGCAAACCCTCGTGAACCTCACATGCTTGCAGTGAAGAACATCCTACGATATCTCAAGCGAACCACCTCCTTAGGTCTATGGTATCCATCCAACTCAGGCTTCTTTGTTCAAGCCTATTCTGATGCTGACCTTGGAGGATGTGGACTCGACCGAAAAAGCACGACTGGTGGATGTCAATTTCTTGACGGGAAGTTAGTCAGCTGGCAATCCAAGAAACAGACATGTGTGTCGCTATCCACAGCCGAAGCAGAATACATTGCAGCTGCATCATGCACATCACAAGTGATTTGGATCCAAAGTCAACTTCGAGACTATGGACTCAATATGAAGAAGATCCCACTATATTGTGACTCTGAAAGTGCAATTAGGATCTGTCATAACCCAGTGCAACACTCCAAAACCAAACACATAGCACTAAGGTATCACTTCATCAAAGATCATGTGGAAGATGGAAATGTCGAAGTTCACTTCGTAAGAACCACTGATTAGCTGGCTGACATCTTTACAAAAGCTCTTCCTGAAGCATCATTCAATCAGATATTGCAAGGCTTAGGCATGATGGTTGCAGAATCGATCCCAAATCCTCATGTCTCTATTTAAAAAAAAAAAAAAAAAAATCCGGAACCGAAGCTAACAGAACGCTCTGTTGCTTTCTGCTCTGGCGCTTTAACGGAACCGAAGCTAACAGAACGCTCTGTTGCTTTCTGCTCTGGCGCTTTAACGGAACCGAAGCTAACAGAACGCTCTGTTGCTCTCTGCTCTGGTAAAATCAAGGAACCGAATCAACCAGACCGCTCGGTTACTCTCTGCTCTGGTAAAATCAAAGAGCCGAATCAACCAGACCGCTCGGTTACTCTCTGCTCTGGTACAATCAAGGAACCGAATCAACCAGACCGCTCGGTTACTCTCTGCTCTAGTAACATAATGGAACCGAAACAACCAGACCGCTCGGTCTCTCTCTGCCTCTACAATATCGGCGCTCATTCAAACAAACCGCTCGGTTCTTCCTAATCTCTGCTTCTTTTCTTTGTCTAAATTTTATCTTTCTGTTTTTTTTTTATTTTCTTTTTCAGAAAATTCAAATTTAACAAAAATATTTTATCTTTCTGTTTTTATTTCTTTTTCAGAAAATTAAAAATTAACAAAAATATTTTGTCTTTCAGTATTTATTTATCTCTAAGTAAACTTCAAAATTTCAAAAATATTTTATATTTCTAGTATATGTACTTCTTGCTCAAGTGAATACAAGCATCTCCTTATGAAACGTTCATCCAGGTATGTTTTGCTTTTATCAGACTAGTTAGACGTCCCTAGAAGCATGCTGATGTATGTTATCTCAAGCCTCTATGACCTCGAGCATGCCTTAATGATTCGATCAATACCTATCGTTTCTTCCCAATCAGGCTATTCTCTCATATTCGGTCTAGAGCTACCTTCTTTTACTCATCTGAAACATGAGTTGCTCTACTTTGTCCCATTTATGTAGCAGAAGGTACGTTCGGTCTCCTAACCATCTCTTCAACTTCTTCACTTACATTCGCTCCCCAAAGTAACCCTTGATGCTCTCGGTCTTTACCACTGAGGCTTATGGTTGCACAACATCTGAGTTCATGATCTTAGATTCGATTACCACGTTCTGAGTGAAACCCAAAATCCAACACCTAAAATGAATTGACGATGAGTAATTAACTCAAGCTTTTACTTGGAAATCTTTTTTTATGAGTGATCTTTTATGAAACTGTCTCGTCCTAAGACATTTCTTCCCAAAAAGGTCCAGTTTAATTTATTTTGAGATTTCAGTCTATATCATTCCCATCACGAAATACTTCCCACCTACCTGTTCAACAGATCACATCGGTCTCACAGGTAACTCTACCAACACTTAGTTTTATGTCAAGACTTAATGTTTGGTTTGAGTTCAGCCACCCCTTAGCCATCAACAGAAGATGCCTTTCATTGTTTCTCTAAAGACAACTGATCGTATTTCTCGGGAAACCACACAAACACTTCAGGTCTCTCTTGGCTCTGAAGGAAGCGATTCTTGCCCGGAATCTTCTGCCTTCTGTCTTTTATCTAGACAACACGCACTTCCAAACACATTTGATTTATTTCCTTGTCTTTCACACTCTTATGCACGGAATTTTTTCCCACATTCTAATTGTTGTTTGGCACATGGTTCTAAGTTTCAGTTGTAACCAAACAAGGGCACAAGGGATTTCAAACAGTACGAAAAAGATTTGGGCGCGTGCAAAGGATTCGTTTCAACCCCACGTGTGCTGACGTATTCATTGAATACACCATAACTTCTAATCGCGCTTTTTCAGGCGACGTTTTGGGTTCCTCATCATCACGATTTTCTCTCTCCTGAGAACGGTATAAATAAGAAGTGATCGTGTTCTTTGGCAGTTACCTCTCAAAGCATTATCTCTCTGAAAAAGTTACCACTGTTCATCTTCTTCCAAAAACTCAACAATGGCGACTTCTTCTTCCGCTCACGATCAATCCGCTTCTTCTTCTTTTCTTACAATTAAACCAAATCAGAACATGATCATAGAGTTATCTCCATTCCTCTATGACTCATACATGCTCTATGTGGTGGAATGCCTCAAATATTCCCCATTGGTATTGGCACTGACGCAGGTGGAGACCGTATCTACTTTTCTATTCACGACAAGAAGACTTCCGTTTCCAAAACACGGTTTTGCTCTCTTCTAGGGCTTGCCGTGGACGCTTCTGTCATCTCACCAGACTTCATCACCACCGCCCAGATCTTTACGATGATGTATGAGATGGGGTATACAGATGTTCTAACATCTATTGGCAAAGTCAAGAAATCATGTCTTCCATCTCAGTGGAATGGATTGCTTACCCTTTTAATTAAGGGTTTAGCGGAGCGATGTGGTGGTTCCGACACCACCAGCAAAGGGTTTCTTACAATGCTGTACGGTCTTTACAACGGCATTAATCTTGACTATGGGTCGATTCTCTGGTCTCAAGTGGTTCAGAGTCTCAACACTACCGCCAGGCACTCAGAGATTTCATGCGCCAGGTTTTGGACCCTCATCACCAGGAGAGCCATTGATTCTCTTGACATCCCTGTCATGAAGGATGTTCTTACGGCTTCAATTGCCACATACCACACCAAGAAAATCATTCTCTCAGATCCAAGTAAGTTCCTCCACTATGGACTAATCCCTGAGTCCATGTACAGATGCGTCACGCCCCACAGCAAGATTATGGCGGACTACAGCTCCAGAACCCCCATGCCTCCTAGGGTTCTTTCCGAGGAACAACGTGCTGCTCTTGAGGCTCTGGATCAGCCTGCTAACCGGGGCAAAAGAGTGAGCAAAAAGGAGAAGGCTGAGATGAAGGAACCCGCACCCCAAAAGGAGAAAAAGAGAAGGTCCTCCAAACGCAAATCCGAGGCAGAGGCACCTTCTCAGTCCAGACCGAAAAAGGTCAAGAAGATGGCTAAAAGAGCCAAAGGATCTCCTTCTGAATCAAAACAGAATGCACCATCCGAAACAGAAGCCGTTGATCCTCAACCCGAAACTACACCCGTTTCGTCTCCACAAAACTCACCTACCCCACCTAAATCTCCCCAAATTACCAAATCACCTTCTCCTCCTACTTCCCCAAAATTTCCAACCCCAACCCAATCACCCAAACAGAACATCTCAAGTTCTGTTCCAACATCAATTCCCCAAACCTCAACCGAAAATACTATTCCCTTCACCGTTTCTCAACCTTCATCTTCTATCTCCAAACCTATTATCACAGAATCTGTCACCATCACCACAACCCAACCACCAGTAACGGTCTGATACGGGGGCTGCTTTTGTGGTTGAAACCCCGGTCATCAATCTTCAATCCTCCCCTTCTCCATCTTCCAACTCCGGTGCTACCTTAGGGGGTGATGATGAAGAATTTGATTCCATCTATTACAGCCCTTACCGAATCCCTACCGACACCGATGCAGATACCCCTGTGTCAAGTCAGCAACTTCAAGAGATTCACGCCAAACTCGACAGTCTGCTGGCTGACAGTAAAGCCTATGGGGGTGCTGTGCTGAAGGCTTTTATTGAGTCAGCGATCCAGACTTACACCGAAGCCTTGGATCGTTCTACTGACGCCGTAGAGAATTCAGCGGCCTCATGCTCCAAAGCCACTAAGGAAGTTTCTGAGGTTGTTCATACAACTCAGATCTTTCTTGATTCTCTCAAGGCTCATGCTGACTCTAATGCTTCCAAATTTCAAGCGTCAGTAGACTCGTTCACAGCCACCCTTCAGGGAGAAACCAGGAAATTTGAGGCTCTGCGTGCTGACCTCAAAACTGAATCCACTTCACTCCTCAAATCTTTGGATTCACGTTTTGCCTCTCTGGCAGCCGAGAGCACCCTGAAGGAAGAAGTTATCAAGCACCAGGCGACTATTGACTTACAGAAGGTTCAACTGGCCCAGGCACAACAAGAAATCACTTTGCTTCAAACTCAACGGGCAGTTCTTCAAAGTTGCGCTGGTGACGTTAAAAATCTGTTAACAGGTGTTCTTGACTCCCATGATCCCTTCCTAACCCTCACTATTCGTCAGCATCTCCAGGCGAAACTCCTTCCGGCAATCACTATCCTAAGTGAAATGAAGGGTGTCTCGGAGAAGCCTGTTCTTCCGAGACAAGGGGGAGAGGAAGGTGTGTCCAAAACAAAACCGAAGGGTAATGTAGCTTCGGGTTCTGGTAAACATGTCCAAGTTGAGAGCGAATCAGAATTCGATGAAACCATTACTGAAGCTCTTCAACGCAAGAAACGGGACAGAGAGCTTGATGAAACATTGAAAATAGCTCGTGAGGCAGAAGCCAGAGAAAGGAAAATCCGGGAGGATGAGGAGGCTATTCAAGCTAAAAAGACTCTGTTCCCAGATTGGGACAGAGACACACTCATCACTCAAGCAATTGAGTTTCCTTCTATTTATTGGTTGGAACCGATTGTATCTTTTGAGTGTGAAAATTCTAGAGACTCGCAGTTCGACATGCCCATTACGCGTAAAGCCTTCACTTTTCACTGCTTTGATGTCACTGCAAACGTCCCTCATCCGAACCCGAAGGTTGACAGGGAGCTTATCGATTTCTATCTGAAATTCGGTCAACCTCAGTACTTGACATGGAGTGCCCAGAAAATTATTAAAGTCAAGGTACTGAAACCAACCCAGGCTGGGAAATTTGTGAACGTCAATTTCAAAATCAACAGAGGAACTGCCAACACCGAACATCTTATTTCTCTGGCAGATCTTCCCAGTCTGAACCCCCACGATTGGATCTTGCTATACAACATTCTTCTCTCCAACCAGAGAGAATATGAACCAATTCTTTCTCATCTTAAAAGAATGTTGGCTTCCTATATCCATGAGCTCGCCACTATGGATCAGGAAATAGCAAAGGTGATGAACAAGAAACCAACTGTCAAGCCCACTTCCAAAACCGGAGATGTCCATAAAATGAAGTTGGGGCAGATTGATTCTTCCAATCTGACAGTTATGTTCACAAGGGGTGATAAGCACAAGTTTCTGTTTGCGTTGGTAGACAAGCATTTGTTCTCTACAGAGTGTCTGGAGCACATCATCAATATCATTCACCGATGCAAACAGAACACAACAGCAGATAAGAAGAACTTTACAGACATGCTTCGTTGGTATATTACCTTCAGGCATCATATTCTGGCCTTGATACCGAAAATTTTTCAAACGGTAAAGAAGCCATCTGCTTTGAAGAGAGAGTGAAGATCTCGCCCCAAATTGACGCAAAGGGGGAGATTGTTGGGCTTAGAAGATTGCGTCTTTTGGGCTCGTTTGTTTATATTGTTTTGTACTACGGTTTGGGCCTATCCAACCGTGTGTCTTTTATGCTTTGTATATAAGCTTATGCTTGCATGCATATTAGGTTAAGGTTGTAGAGATCTGAGAATACGATATTTTCCAGACGACTAAAGGTTTCTTTGATCATACTTGTAACCTTCCAATCCTCTACAGTTGATGTTCTTAATCGAGCTCTTCTGAGGATTTTGTTTTAATCATTCAACACGTTTGATTCATTCTTGTTCTATAATTTTACTGTGTTTTTATCGTCATTGTTTTCATAACTTGTTCAAGATCTTATCGATCTTCATAGATTAAAAGAAACTTTAATCTCCACACAAACCTTCACCCCTTTCACACGAGCCGGTGAAGGGTGACTTTGTCATTTTTCCAAGTAAGCATGATTCGCAATTATCATCTGACTTTAGGTCAAACCACTCCAAGACTCCATCCTTTTGGAGTTGGCCTATGCGTTTCTTGCTTATATGTCCAAGACGACAATGCCATAATGATGCTTTATCCAAGTTCTTATTATTAGTAGAATCAATACACAAAACATTATTTCCTAAGTTATCTACAACAAACACAGCTTCATACACACCATCACAAGGTAATGCTTTAAAATAAAGAACATTATTAAAGAAAGCATCAATAGAACCAACTTCATTATTAAACGAAAAGGTAAACCCTTGTTTGTACAAAGCATGAAAGGAAATAATATTTCTTGTCATTCCTGGCGAGTAACAACACTTATTCAAATCTAAACTAAACCCACTACTTAGCGATAAAGTATAAACTCCAATCTTAGTGACAGGTGAAGCTTTCCTGTTCCCCATGATCAAGTTTATTCTTCCTTGCACCACATCCTCACTTCTTCTTAGTCCCTGCAAGTCACAACAAATGTGAATACCACAACCGGTATCAAGGACCCAAGAATTAGAATGGGGTGAGTTATTAGAAATGATAGTGTAAATACCTACATGGTTGGGTTTGACTTTCCCATCCTTCACATCCTGCTGGTACTTTGGGCAGTTCCGCTTCCAATGAGCTTTTTCATGGCAATAGAAGCATTCAGCCTCTTTTGGGTCAGAAGAAGGAGTAATGAAACCTTTCTTGGTTCCACTTGAAGAAGAGCCATCAAGGGTCCGAGCCTTGGTACCCTTCGAAGATCTCTTTCTCTTCCTCCCTCGACTTTTCCCGATTGCCAAAACCGGAGTTGAGTTTAGAGTAGGAGTGATAGCAACCGACTTCCCCTTAAGACCTGTTTCTGCAGTCTTGAGAAGTCCCTGAAGTTTGCTGAGAGTGACCTCTTCCTTATTCATATGATATGTCATGCGGAATTGATCATAGCACGATGGTAAGGAGCGCAAAATTATATCTATTGCAAGCTCCTCAGGGAGGTTCACATTAAGCTTCAGCAATCGATCCACATATCTTTGCATTTTCTGCATGTGGCTCGTGACGGAATCCCCGTCCTTCATCATGGTTGTTATCATGGAGTAGATGATTTCGTACCTCTCTTGTCATGCACTTTGATGGTATCTTTCCATCAAATCTTGGTGCATTTCATAAGGGTAGAAATCCTCATAGGACTTTTGGAGTTCAGCTGTCATTGTGGCCATCATGATGCATGCTACTTTCGTAGCATCCCTTTCATGTGCCTGAAAGTCAGCGATCTCCTGAGGAGTTGCAGTGGTCTCATCAATCTCCTTAAGCTCCTTGTCAAGGACATATTCTTTGTCCTCGTAGCGGGTAATCATCCTGATGTTTCTGATCCATTCATTGAAGTTGGATCCATCAAAGGTGACTTTCCCACACAAACTCATAAGAGTAAAGGAGCCATTAGGATTCAAGCCAGAAGCATTATTTGAAGACATCTGAAAGAGGAGAACAAGTTTAGTATAGATTTAAGAGAGTCCTTAATAAAAAACCCAAATGTAATATTAAGGCTAGGATCCAATCACAATATAATATAGCTTAGAAGAGGTATGCCGTAATCTAAGCTATACCATATTTGAAAGGTAGGTGAATGACGATTCACCAATTTCCACCACGAAAACCGAAATATTAGATATTAGGTTTTATAATTGGTTCTTAGAAATTCCTAGATTCTTTGAGATTCAATGAACTTTTCAAGGCATGTTTCAATCTCGAGAGTGCCCTCCAAGTTTTGTGACTGGGATACCGAGGATCACAAAACTAGGTGTGAACTAACCATGCAAATCACTTGGTACCCTTAAAGTTTATCACTCAATCGATGTGTCGGTAAACCACACATGCTCCACCGATACTATAATAAACCTTAAGTCACCCTTTACCTACCTTGTTAAGTCCAAGTTAATGTGCCGGTTACCAACACACGCTCCACCAACGACTTAGACAAAGTGTAAAGTGTAATTTCATGGATTAGCACCTTATTCACATTTTTCTAAAGTAACTAAGATTGGGAATTTAATAAAACATTTAGTTACTTTATAATATTCATCATACTTTGAATGAGAGTTTATAAGTCCTTGTCTTACCCGTTCGGCTAACAACCCTCCACCAGTCAAGCAAGCGGTGGGTGAGAGTAGACACCCATTAAGTCACCATTTTATAGGCAACAACCTTATACCCACCTTATAGACCGACTTCGTGAATGAGGCGTACTAGCGGTAAGACGACTTTATTCTTATACATATATATATATATATATATATATATATATATATATATATATATATATATAATTATATATATAATTATTAAATCATCATAATATAAGTATAAGGGTTGAATTTTAACTTTTAAAATTCTAGGGGTTGGAACTTAAAGTTTTAACTTAACTTTACTTGTTCCAAAACTTGAGGACAAGTTTTGTAACTTTCAAAACTTTTCATTTCTTGTAACTTATGAGCTTAATAGAGTAATAAAATGAAGACTCTTCATTTTTCTAACTCTTGTGTTTGTTTTAATGGTTTTAATTCAAGTGTGACTCTTGGTTTTCCATAACTTGAGGACAAGTTATGGACTCCATTAAAACACATTATGATCAAGAATTAATCTACCACATAGGTTACAAATAATTCCTATGATCATCTAAACCATCATAAAAACAAGAACATGAATATGAACACATTCATAAATTACACTTAAAACTTTGTAATTTTTGATAACTAGTTGTTGTAAATGAATTAGCAAAGACATTACACCACCAAAAACAAGTTTTCAATTACCAAAACAGTTTAGGGTAATGTTTCTAATTCATTTCCAGCAACTAAATCAAAATTCTGCAATCAGTCGACCCTACTCGCCGAGTGCATGAACTCACTCGCCGAGTTGGTTGAAGATACACATGAACTCGACGAGTCCCCCCTATAGACTCGACGAGTCCACTCGCAGACAGCAAGATTTTCGACTTTTTTTTTCAACTTTTAAGCACAAATAAAAAACAAACAAGCCTAGGCTCTGATACCACTGATGGGTTTTTGAGCATTCTAACACTTTCTAAGTGTACATGCAACCCTAATAACCTTGGATCTATGTTTGTCTAATTATCATGCAAAGTTGAATTCCAAGGTTATATTCCTATCTAGCATACATGGGGAACAATTTTAACTTAAAGTATAGATAGAATAACTTACCTTGTTGTTCTTTGTGTTCCTTGAAACCTTGTGAGCCTAGCACCCCAAGTGTGATGCCTCAAATGCTTCACACAACACCAAATGCTCTTGGAAGAACTTATGAGAGAACACACACTCTTCAAAAATCGGCCAAGCCCTCTTGTTTCTTAGTGTAACCGATTTTGGTAGAGAATATGTTTCTTATATAGTGTTGACACATCTAGCGTTAAACCCTAATGTGTCATGACTCTTCATTTCCATGACCCATGGGTTTGTAACTCCCATGGAGCATCCATGGAGCATCCTATGGGTGGAACCCAACTTGATAATCCATGGAGCCTCTTAGCCCACTATACAAGATATGGATAATTTACATAATCAACCCATATATTTAATTAGTTATCTTTTGATCACATAATTAATTCTAAATTAATTCTTGATAAAACTAATCAAATAATATTATTAATATATTAGAACTTATAATATATTAATAATCTCCAAGTGTTATTTCTCTCATTTAGTCTATCCAATTGCATGGTGCCATGCAACCCAAATGGACCATGCCGGGTCGGGTCAAGTACATACCAGAAATAGTTATGGACTTAGACACCTTATCCAATAAAAACATGCTGATCATAACTAGGTGGGAAGGGGTTAAGGACCATGTTAATGGCTAAATCCTTATCAAACGACACATTAAGCATTTGAAGTTGCTCCACTTACTTTTTCATATTTTGTACGTAAGTACACACCCACACATACACACACACACACACACACACATATATATATATATATATATATATATATATATATATTCCCCTTCCTTAAGCTTGTATGTTGTCACACCCCAAAACCGATAACGGCAGAATACGTTTCGGGGTGGAGGACGTCATGTACAGTATCATCACAATTGCATAATAGTAAAGACAAGAAACATACAACCATTTCATTTACGTAGTGAGTTTAATTACAAGTGTGTTTTGTAATGTTCAACAAACACCAAAAGTAATACAAAAATAAGAGATGGATCTTGTATGCTCCACCATCTCCAAAATGCTGCACCTGTACCTGTCTATCTTTGACCTGAGGATACAAGTTATTTTGAAAACGAGTATCAGCATAAAGCTGGTGAGTTCATCAGAGTTTATTGTGAGTTTTTGAATAACATGCATTAGAACCAATAGTATGAAAAGCTGCAATTTACATTCATAAATAGTAGAAAACCCTTGAAAATCCTATATTTTCTAGAAAATACATTGTAAGTGAAAACCTTTAAGAAACAAGTAATCTTCATCTTTGAAAACACTTTATTGTAAAAGTATATTATTGAATCTCCAATAAGTAATGTAATAAGATAGGATATGCCTATAGTCAGTAATAGAGGTGCAAACTCCCTTTAGTGATAGATACTTGTTTACTTCGGGATGTTAAACTAGACTTTAGTTTAGTATTTTAGTGTGGATATAGTGTATTCCTTGTATGCTACCGATAGTGTGAGCAATAGAGGACTCCATGACCTTCCTGGTCATACACAGTGTAGTGAAGTAGTGGCATCCGTGGGCCTGCACGGCTCGGACTGAAGTTAACAGTTGGGATGTAATAGTGTATGCCCCGTATAGATATATACATGTAGCATCGTCTTCCAATTGGAAAAACTCTGGGCATAGTATGTAGCGAATAGAGTATCTCGTAGTGAGTTAGTGTGTTATCTCCTGTTTAGTGCCTTATCTTGTATTATAGTGTAGTAGTCTTTTGTATAGCTCGTAGTGTGTTCTCTTATTAGTGTATCGTCTCGTAACATTGTGTATTATAGTGTGAAGAGTAGTAGCTATAGCGAGTAGTAATGGCCTTAACTATACCTATTATAGTTAACTTAGTGTGTATAGTTCTTATCAATTTAGTGGTTTAAGTATCGGATGAAATGAAAATGCTCGTATCCATCACTAATATACATGATATATAACTAAGAAATCAACGACAGTCGGACGGATAACAACTACCCTAAGCCCACAATCAAACAAGAACAGGAAATAAGGCGAGCTATTGGTCCTAAGTCCTTCAAGTCTTACTTATATAAATATATTAGTGTGGTTACATTTTATAAGAAAATTTATTTAATAAAAATCTTGTCCAAAGGGAACATTTAGAAAGTTGTTTATTTATCCCCAAATAGTTTTGAAAACGTAAAATCCTTTTATAAGGCATAGTGGTAAATCACATGTGATTTGAACTACGGATAGTGAATCACATGTGATTAATTTCCATAAACATGTATAATTGACTTGTATCCCCCCCCCCTAAAACATATAAAAACATTTGAAAGGTTCATTAAAGGGGTATGAACTCACCTGAAATCAAGTAAATCGGGTGAAAGTGTCGGTTGAGCGTTTGGTGCCAAATAAGGACTTGTACACCTTTTAAGACCCTAATAACATGTGGAATATGTGTTTTACAAAGAATTAATCATTTTATGCCTTATATGAAAACATTTAGATATTCTAGCATTGATTCGGGGTCTTAGGGCTTAGAAGTGGTTCTTGGGAATTGTACAAGGCCAAGAAGGGTTTACGGGGGAGTCCAAGAGTTTACTCCCTTGGATTTTACGGCCCAAAGGCCACTCCTTGGGAGTTTACGACTATAAGCCCCTAGGCTTGGCTGTGAACTCTTGTTCTCCTCCCAAAAATGGATGTTAAGGCCTTAAATCAATCCTTTGTAATTCTAGTGAATGTCTAGGGCCAATTTGGGGGTTTAAAACCTTCATTTGGTTATGTTTGGGGGATTTTACGGTCCTAGCTTATGCTTGGGCCGTAAACTCCATTTTGTCCCTCAAAATGTGTTGTTAAATGGTCCTAAGCACTTCCTAAACTCATAACTAAATTCTAGCATGCCTTAGATGAGTTTTTGGGGCAATTTAACATGGAAATTGGGTGTTTACGGCCTAAGCAAAAGCTTGGGCCGTAAACCCTCTTTTAGGATCTAAAAACTTATGTTTTGATGTCCAAACTCATCTAGGTAGTTTCCTTAAATAGTATACAAGCTTAAAGGAAGGAAAAATGGGACTTTGGCCATGATTTTGGGGTGTTTACGGCCTAAGGAGCTTCTTAGGCCATAAACTCCTTGTTTTCCCCTAATTCATATGATTTTTGTGTTCTAAATACAATGGAGTATGTTTAGAACAAGCTAGGGAAGAAACTCTTACGTTTGGAAGCCGAAATTCGCGGTTTTGGAGTCGGAATCGGGTCTAGAGAGAGAAAGCAGTGAGAGAGTGTATGTTTGGGGTGGTAAAAGGGTGTAGAGTGGCATCCAATTTCCTTAAATATGCCTCAGGTATTGCACCCGATATCCGACTACCCGATGCTCAAGTTTAACGGGGTTAAAACTTTTTACCAGGGTGAAGTGGTTGAAAAGTAATATAACTTTATTTTATTAAACGGGTTTAACACTTACAAGTTATATTTACTTATACTAAAATGATAATGTCAAGAAATATAAATAATTAGATATTTATTTATTGACGACTCCAAATATTACGGAAATTTATATATAACAACGAATTCCGTTAGTGAAAACGGGATTATGTAATGGAAATAAATTTGGGTTGTCACATCATCCGCCCGTTAAAGGAATTTCGTCCCGAAATTTAGAATTCATACAGATAAGTATTACAATACTACTAAGCAAAGAGATGGGGATATTTTGAGTTTCATTTGATCTTCGCGCTCCCAAGTAAATTCTGGTCCCCGCTTGGCGTTCCACCGAACTTTCACAATTGGGATGCGGCTTTGTTTCGTTCGTTGTACTTCCCGATCCATAATCTCCGCAGGATCTTCCACGAAGTTGAGGCTCTCATTGACCTCGATCTCGTCAAGTGGAATCACAAGAGTCTCGTCGGACAGGCATTTCTTCAAGTTTGAGACGTGGAAGGTAGGATGTAGGTTACTTAGTTCGTGGGGTAGGTTGAGTTTGTAAGCTACAGGGCCGATTCTAGTGAGAATCTCAAAAGGCCCTATGTACCTTGGGTTCAACTTTCCACGCTTTCTGAAGCGTATCGTGCCCTTCCAGTGCGAGACCTTCAAAAGGACTTGGTCTCCCACCTGGAATTCCAAGGGTTTTCTTCGTTTGTCGGCGTAGCTTTTCTGTCGATCCCTAGCGGCTTTTAGTCGTTCACGAATCTGTACAATCTTCTCGATCATTTCTCGAATGATCTCTGGACCAGTGAGAGCGCTGTCAGGAACTCGTCCTTTAGCTAACTGAGTGT
Organism: Lactuca saligna; assembly: GCF_052625555.1. NCBI lineage: Eukaryota > Viridiplantae > Streptophyta > Magnoliopsida > Asterales > Asteraceae > Lactuca > Lactuca saligna. Next base: position 65,342,904 of record NC_136424.1, read on the forward strand.
CACCCACCTCAGCCCAACACAGAGGGGATCTGCACTTCCGGCCGTAGAGGGCTTCGAATGGAGCTGCCTTGATGCTTGTATGATAACTATTGTTGTAGGAAAACTCCACGAGAGGTAAGTGTGTATCCCATGATTTACCGAAGTCGATCACACAAGCTCGCAGCATATCTTCTAGAGTTTGGATCGTCCTCTCACTTTGTCCGTCAGTCTGCGGATGGAAGGTTGTACTCATGTCCAGCCTCGTCCCTAGCGCCTTTTGTAGTGATTGCCAAAATCTCGAGGTAAATCTAATATCTCTATCTGAGATAATAGACATAGGGACGCCATGCAGTCGTATAATTTCTTTAAGGTATTCTCTTGTGAGATTCTCCATTTTGTCCGTTTCCTTTGTGGGTAGGAAGTGTACAGACTTGGTCAATCTGTCGACGATGACCCAAATGGTATCCAACCCACCCGTTGTCTTGGGTAGCTTGCTTATAAAGTCCATTGTAATCCACTCCCACTTCCATTTCGGTATCTCTGGTTGTTGGAGGAGCCCTGATGGCTTTTGATATTCAACCTTGACCTTCGCGCAAGTAAGGCACTTACTCACAAAGGTAGTGATCTCCGCCTTCATGTTAGGCCACCAGTATAGCTTTTTGAGATCCAGATACATCTTATCTGAACCTCGGTGGACGGAGTAGCGAGTGTTGTGTTCTTCCCTCATGACCAAGTCTCTGAAACCTCCACGGCGTGGAGTCCAGATTCGGTCGATGAAGTAGTAGGCTCCGTCATCCTTGACCTCCAAACTTTTATCCATTCCGTGCAGGGATTCTCCCGTCACATTCTCAGGCTTTAAGGCTTCCAGCTGAGACTCCTTGATCTGTGCGGATAGATGCGAATGGATAGTCATTGTCAACAACTTGGTTCTTCGACCAGAATACTCCTTCCTACTTAGAGCGTCTGCTACTACGTTGGCTTTCCCCGGGTGGTATCGGATTTCGCAATCATAATCGTTGAGTAGCTCGACCCATCGGCGTTGTCTCATGTTGAGCTCCTTCTGGTTTAGTATGTGTTGGAGGCTTTTATGATCAGTGTACACTATGCTCTTCGTTCCATACAAGTAGTGTCTCCAGATTTATAGCGCGAAGATGACTGCTTCTAGTTCGAGGTCGTGAGTAGTGTAGTTCACCTCATGCGTCTTTAGTTGTCTTGAGGCATAGGCGATGACCTTACCTCGTTGCATCAAGACACAACCGAGCCCCTGATTCGATGCATCGCAGTATACAACAAAATCTTCAACTCCTTCGGGCAGGGATAATACTGGTGTGGTGCATAAGGCTTGTTTCAGGGTCTGGAATGCCTTCTCCTGTTTTGTCCTCCCAATTGAATGATACGCCCTTCTGTTTCAACAAGGTGAGAGGTTTCGCAATCCAAGAGAAGTTTTGGATGAATCTGCGGTAGTAGACAGCGAGGCCTAGAAATTGACGAATTTCTGTAGGCATCTTCGGTGCTGACCAGTTCTCAATGGCTTTAATTTTGGAGGGATCCACGTGGATTCCCTCTTTACTAACCACGTGTCCTAAGAATTCAACTCTTCGGATCCAAAATTTGCACTTAGAGAACTTCGCATATAACTTCTCTGATCGTAGGGTTTCCAGGACTCGTCGCAAATGATCCCTATGTTCTTGCTCGCTCCGAGAATAAACGACTATATCATCAATAAAGACGATGACGAACTGATCTAAGTATGGAAGATACACCCTATTCATCAAGTCCATGAATATTGCAGGTGCGTTGGTCAGTCCAAAGGGCATCACCACGAACTCGTAGTGCCCGTAACGGGTTCGGAAGGCTGTCTTCGGAACATCTTCCTCAAGTACCCGTAACTGGTGATACCCAGACCTAAGATCAATCTTGGAGAAGTAGCTCGCTCCTTGTAGTTGGTCGAATAGATCTTCGATACGAGGGGGGGTAGCGATTTTTAACCGTGAGTTTGTTGAGTTCCCTATAATCGATGCACATACGGAATGATCGGTCCTTCTTCTTCACGAACAAGACCGGAGCTCCCCAAGGTGAGAAGCTTGGTCTTATAAATCCCTTGTTGAGCAGTTCGTTAAGTTGACCGGATCGTTCCTGCATCTCGGCAGGTGCTAAACGATAGGGCGACTTAGCTACGGGAGTAGCTCCTGGAACTAGGTCGATTTTGAACTCAACCTGACGTTTGGGAGGTAAACCTGGAAGGTCCTCTGGGAAGACATCAGGGAAATCACATACAACGGGGATGTCTTTTGGGTTTTTCGCTTTCAGAATTGTGTCAACGACGTGATCAAGAAAGGCGTGATATTCCTTACGTAGATATTTCTAAGCCTGAATACTGGAGATGATATGAAGCCTTGTACCAGTTTTATCTCCATAGATCAACAGAGTTTCGCAATTCGGAAGATTTAGGTGAATGGATTTGTCAAAGCATAAGATATCGGCACGATAAAGACTCAACTAGTCCATACCAACAATGACATCGAAACTCTTGATTGAGACTGGTATGAGATCGATTGGAAATGAGTGATCGTCTAACGTGAGGGTACAACCTACATAGATTTCGTTAGAGCTTTCGGTCTTCCCGTTAGCCATTTCTACGACGAATGTTTCTATTAGTGGTTGAGGGGATTGTTTGAGTAAGTGTTTAAAGTTTTGGTTTACGAAGCTTCTTTCTGCACCACTATCGAATAAGACATAGGCATAAGAGTTGTTGAGAAGAAACGTACCCATGACTACTGTGGGATCCGCCACCACTTCATTGTGACCAATAGCGAGTAGTCTTTCGGTTCCCCCAGCATTCGCAGCCTTCGGACAGTTTTTCTTGAAGTGACCAGCTTCACCGCAGCCGTAACACATCGGGGTCACTCCTGAACCGGGAACTTGCAAAATAGGTTTAGGAGGGGCTTTGCAGAATCGCACCGTATGGCCCTTCCGACCGATGTTGGAACACTGCAATTCACGGCAGGGGCCGTTGTGGTGGTAAGGACACTTTGGACATTTGGGCAGATTCCCACTATAAGGCTTTGGCGGTGCAGGAGCGGCTGGAGTAGTGGCAACATGGACCGCCACAATTTGCTGGTCCCTGGAGGAGGTTTGAGTCTTCTTGCCCTTCTTCTTATCCCATCGCTTCCTCTTTCTGTCAGATGACTCGGGTGGTGCAGTGGGAGTTGTGGTTGTTGTTGCTGGAGTGGAAGAAACTTCGTGATTGATTAGACTTTGGGCCAATTCCTTGGCGCTGTCAAAAGTGGTAGGGCGTGAGGCTAGAACATGTCCTCGATACGGGGGCATTAAACCCTAGATGTAACGTTCAATCTTCTTGCTTTCAGATGGGATCATATTGGGACACATAGCCGCCAAGTCGCAGAACCTAGCCTTGTAGGCTATTATGTCGGTCCCTTTCATCTTGAGGTTCCAGAGTTCTTCCTCAAGTTTTTGGATTTCGCCCATCGGGCAGTACTCCCTTCTCATGAGATCTTTTAGAGTGTCCCAGGCCATGGCATTGGCTGTAACCAAGGAGAGTGCACTGACATGGCCGTTCCACCATGTCAATGCCCTGTTAGTGAGGGTGGCAGTTGCGAACTTGATTTTGCTCTCTTTGGGGCAAGAGCACATTTCAAAGACAGCTTCGGTTCTTTCGAACCATTGGGATAATGCCAGAATTCCTCTGGTACCATCGAAGAATAGGGTTTACAGTTCATGAAGTCCTTATAAGTGCATCCCTTCACTCTTTGATGGACTTCACCAAATCTAGAGTTGCCACCGCTCGCATCACCGGAGTTCACTTGAGCCATGGCTGCTGTCACAGCTGCAGTCACAGCCATTTGAAACAGCACTGGATCGAACTGCGGAGGAGGAGGTGGTGGAGGAGGGGTTTGAGTTTCTGGTCTTCCTCTGCTTGGACGCTTTCGTGGAGGCATCTTTCACTGAAAAACCATAGAAATGATAGCAATAGTAAGAGTCTATTGCGAATATGAATAGAGTGTTTCATGGATTAAATCACATAATCCTAGATCAGAATGAGAGTCATAGCAATATATTAGTGAACTGCTAATATACTGGTATAGATGATGTAATACAAGTTCATGGAAATTGACCTAACAGTAGGTCTTACATCAAACCATAAGGAAAATGTTAGCAGTTTAGAGGTCTAGTTAGAGTACTTTTAAAGCTAGGAATGTTTACAGACAAGTGATCTACGAAACATAGAGAGGAAAGGCTAGTCCTTTAAACAAAAGAGTGAGATAAATAGACGTCTTCTACTGGCAACGGTTACTTGTTGGGCGAACCCTCAGATCCGCTAGTTGACGCATAACTTCCTGAAGGTGTCGATCATGCATCCTTTGACGTGCTTGGAGTTCCCTAATTTCAGCTCGGGATGCAGCTAGCTGATGTTGCAGAGCTTCGTTGGTCCTCCTTGTCCTGTCCACGGCTTCTTCGAGTTAGCGGATGCGAACAGTGTTAAGATTCGAGTTGGCATCCATTTCTACAACTCGACCAATGGCTGCTTGACCCTGCTCAACATTCATGGCGATCCTTCGGACCATGAGGGGCAGAACTCGGTCCGCTGATCCTCCTTCGTTTATGTTGTAGAAGCTTCGGTCTCCATTGTAAGGTAATGGCTGGCCCTGTTCCTCGCTCCATCGGTGCAAGTATATGGCCCACATAGGAGTGGGACCTTGAAATGCCAGACGGGGGTTGGGGTCCGGAGCTCCGGGAGGTAGGTTATTAACTTTTGGCTCGGAATCGGAGTTATCCGAAAAGCCTTCTACTTGGTGGTCATCCAGAGGGATTGGGTGATCATCGTCCGACTCTTCGTCGAGCCATCCTCCATTGCCCTGGTTTGGGTAGTACGGGTCGCCTGGAAGGTGGAAGCCAGCCATGATATCTATGCGAGAAAAGGGGAAAGGAAGATTAATAGACACACTAACCTAAAATACTTATAAGATGATCGTCACGAGATAGACCAATACTTGCATAATGCATACTAATTACATGTGACCGGGGCAGGATAGTATGTCGAATAACTGACCCTAACTCTAAATCCACAACCAAACAAGGAACAGGAAGTAAAGCAAAGATCATAGATTCTAAGTCTATAACGCCCTAGTCACATGTAACCGGAAAGTATCCATTTAGCAACTATTGCTCCACTAGCAACGACCCTTTTTGGTTCTCACACATGTATATTTTAGAGGTACAGAATACTCCTATAGTATTCTTATGCTAACGTTATTGTGGTAGTGTTGGTAAGTTTTAGACTTGTTGCAGCACCACAACTAAACTTAGGCACATGCTAGTCACTCCCAACAAAATGTAGTTGATCAGGCTACATCCCTCCAGATGTGACCATATGTCTCTAAGCCCAATTGTGATGTCCAACAATCTTAATACTTTTGTTCTGTTCTAGTGCGATATTGACTTCTGTATTTTATAGTGGTGTGTGTATATATATACTTAGTTAAATCTTTTAAATGCTTAACAGTATATATTCTTGGTCAGAGTGTTTTAGTCCTGAAGTGTTTATAGTTTGTATATCTTTTATAGGTTGATATACTTGATTCACTTTAAACAATGCTCTGATACCAATCTGTCACACCCCAAAACCGATAACGACGGAATACGTTTCGGGGTGGAGGACGTCATATACAGTATCATCACAATTGAATAATAGTAAAGACAAGAAACATACAACCATTTCATTTACATAGTGAGTTTAATTACAAGTGTGTTTTGTAATGTTCAAAAAACACCAAAAGTAATACAAAAATAAAAGATGGATCTTGTATGCTCCACCTTCTCCAAAATGTTGCACCTGTACCTATCTATCTTTGACCTGAGGATACAAGTTATTTTGAAAACGAGTATCAGCATAAAGTTTTTGAGTTCATAAGAGTTTAGTGTGAGTTTTTTTATAACATGCATTAGAACCAATAGTATGAAAAGCTGCAATTTACATTCATAAATAGTAGAAAACCCTAGAAAATCTTATATTTTCCAGAAAATACATTGTAAATGAAAACCTTTAAGAAACAAGTAATCTTCATCTTTGAAAACCGTTTATTGTAAAAGTATATTACTGAATCTCCAATAAGTAATGTAATAAGATAGGATATGCCTGTAGTCAGTAATAGAGGTGCAAACTCCCTTTAGTGAGAGATACTTGTTTACTTCGGGATGTTAAATTAGACTTTAGTTTAGTATTTTAGTGTGGATATAGTGTATTCCTTGTATGCTACCGATAGTGTGAGCAATAGAGGACCCCATGACCTTCCCGGTCATGCACAATGTAGTGAAGTAGTGGCATCCCTGGGTCTGCACGGCTCGGACTGAAGTTAACAGTTGGGATGTAATAATGTCTGCCCCGTATAGATCTATACATGTAGCATCGTCTTCCGGTCGGAAAAACTTTGGGCATAGTATGTAGCGAATAGAGTATCTCGTAGTGAGTTAGTGTGTTATCTCCTGTTTTGTGCCTTCTCTTGTATTATAGTGTAGTAGTCTTTTGTATAGCTCGTAGTGTGTTCTCTTATTAGTGTATCGTCTCGTAATAGTGTGTATTATAGTGTGCAGAGTAGTAGCTATAGCGAGTATTAATGGCCTTAACTATACCTATTATATTTAACTTAGTGTGTATAGTTCTTACCAATTTAGTGGTTTAAGTATCAGATGAAATGAAAATGCTCGTATCCAACGCTAATATACATGATATATAATTAAGAAATCAACGACAGTCGGACGAAATGAAAATGTCCTTAACTATACCTATTATAGTTCTTACCAACTTAGTGGTTTAAGTATCGGATGAAATGAAAATGCTCTTCAAATTCTATGTTAAAGGCATTCTAAGTCCAGTCCAATAAGCCATTAAGCCATATCTAAGCTCCAAAGGTCGATTGGAAGGGTTTTTGGGCTCCAAAACCCATTTTATATGACTTCACGGCCTAGGGCTGTTCCATGGCCGTAATATCATGAATGTGGTCCTATTCCATGGTTTGAACTCGAATTTGAAGGCTAGAGAGGTTGCAAAACAAGCTAGGGAAAGTACCTTGGTGTTTTGAGGCTTAAAATGGTTGATTTTTGGACCAATTTCTTTAGTTGAGGAGAGAGGTTAGAGAGAGAGTGAAAAGGCTCCAAATGAGTCTAAATTCACTTTAAATATGTTTTGAATTGGATACACAGTGGAATTCTGTCACACTCCCGAACCAGACGGCGGAAACGTCCGGGGGCTGTCGTGACTCAATTGAATACCATCACAATGAATATACATGAAACATAACATTATACATCACCAACATTTGGAATGATACAACTGGTAGCGTTTACATCCATTACATTGTTCCAAAACATTACTTTCTCAAAAATAACTGTTCGATACAAAATTAAACCACAGCAAAACGTCATAGAGTACAATTCATCCTTCACTTTATCTGTTACCTGAGAATACAAGTATTTTGAAAAACGTCAACATATGAAATGTTGGTGAGTTCATAAGTAATGTTTAAAATCCAATGTTTGTAATGTTTTGAAAAACCACCAGAAAATCCGATATTTTCTGAAAATAGTATAGTCAAAAAGGTGTGAAGATCTATAGGTATGCTTGTTTGTTTCTATACTTGTAAAAATTGTTCATTTAAAATTGTGTGCATTCCGAATCCGTATGTATTGAAATACCCTAGGAAAACCCGATGTTTTCCTAATTCTTTGAATTACATGAAGGTACATTGAAACAATTGCAACGCGTGAAATTATCAGTACCAGGCGACGTTGGATTATTTTTGAGCATGATTATTTGCTACAAACCCACGTTACACAAACGACTAGTCTATAGAAATACTAACGATCCCATAGGCGTCGTCCGTACCAATCACGTTATCCAACCGCCCTGACTACGTGTAGTCCCACACCCGAAGAGAACAAGGACACGAAGGCCTCGATGACTCCATTAGCCGGTTGGGGATAAAAAGGTACGAGGGGTCCCAGACCCGCCTCGCATGAAAAGGTAGACTCTACTAGCAATACCAAAGGACCCTTGGGGACCAGTTGTATACAAGCCATTGAAAGTCCTTTTACGTTATGTCGGATCGGTAAAACCCAACACTTCGTAAGATAGAGGTCTTCGGGCCTTAAGATCAGGTCATTGGGCTAGCTAGGCTCAACAAACAGGATTTTACACTTTTGGGGCCCAAAGATGGTGCGTAGACGTCTGTGCACACTCGCATGTATATTGAATTCCCAAACGTTATTAGTTATGAATCGTAATGTCGTAGTGTCATAGTGTCTTCGTGTTAGTAGTTTCGGATTTTTATTGGTTCGAGACCGAACCAATTCGTTTAACAACGACTTTTGGTGTTGTAATGTATTGTATTTCGTCGATAGTCGTGGTACCATCATTTGGTCAAATTGCATGTATTGAATTAGCCTTGAAAATTTTCTGTTTTCAGCCCCTCCTTGTTTGTAAAAATTTACTTTTTCAACCCTTTATTTAAATACTTTCCGGTTTGGTCCTTAAATCAAATTTCTTGATATTTTAATACCAAAAATTATTGAAATAAATATTTTCCAGCATATTTTTCCTAGAAAACAGCTTAAGTCCCTGAAATTTCAGTTTTCTCGGTTATAACCCTTCTTTTTCGTAAGTTTGACAATTTTGGCCCAAATTGTAAAATTTTTGCAACTTTAGTCCCTTTTAAATTTAAAAAGCATTTTAAACCTTTGAAAAGGACTTGGATCACTTATAGTCCACTGTTTTACAGAAAAACACAGTTGTGGCCCTCCAAAACAGAAAATTTCACATAATGGGCCTCATTGGGCCAAAAATGTCATTTTTAGCCCATTAAGCTTGAAATTTATGTTTTTAATCCTCTAAATGAGTATATTTCCAGAAATTGTTTTATTGAAACTGTTTTGACACAGTTCATCCATCAGAATTCGTGATTTGTCAATTTGGGCCCTTAATTTTTGTATTTTTCACATTTTAGGTCCAAAAATTGTGTTTTTAGTCCAAAGAAATTATTACTAAACCACTTAGCTATTTTTCTAGAGACACTTAGTATGTAGAAATATAGTAGAGGCTAAAATCATTTAACATAAGGTAAATCTCGGTTTTGAGGAGTTTTATGGCTAAATCCAACATTATAACTCACAAAAGCACACATATAAGCATGGAAATCAGACAAAGCATACAAAACACATATAGATCTACACTTTCACTTGTATTCCCCCCCCCCCCCCCAAAAAAAAAAAAAAACTCATAAAAACAGAAAATAGGGGGTATGAAGCTCACCTTGTTTGAAACTTTCGGTTTTTGAAGAAAAGATGGAAGAAAATGAAGTGATTTTTCGGCCTTAGCACCTTTCCTTGGTAGATCTCGAGTTTGGTGACTTCTAAGGTGCATGATCACAAGTTGGAATAGATTTAGAAGAGGTTTTTGATGGAGTGAAGTAGCTAGATCATGGATATAAGTAAAAACTTACCTATGATGATGATTAACTTGCAAGATCCTCTTGAAAGCTCCTAAATTTCGAGATTTTTGAGTGGGGAGGGAGGAGTTTTCTTGAGAGAGTTGAGAGATTTTTGTAAATGTGTGTGTGTTTGAGTATGGCCGAGAGTGAGAGAGAAGAGAGAAGAGAAGTGATTTTGAAGTGATATGTGCATGGAAGAATGAGAAATAATGCATGGATGTCCAATGGATAAAAATGAGGTGGCAATGGTGAAGTCAACTCTCCTCTTGGGCTTGATTTGGGCCGAGAATGATGGGGGAAAAGAGGAAGTTTGGGCCTTAAATACTTAAGCCCAATTTTCATGGTTAAGTTGAGTGATTTTTGGTCCAAATAACTTTAAAGGTGATTTTTATGACTTGTTAGGGTCAAATTAGGTTAATTATGGTTCATAGTCATTAATTTATTTCATTCTAGGCCCAACGTGGTCCAAAATGTTGAAATAAATTAGTGTGGGTCCAATTAGAGCCCAATTAGGGTTCTAAGCCCATGATAGTCTTATTGGAAGCTTATTGGTCCATTTGGATCCAATAAGGGAGTCCTAGTCCAAAATGAACTTAAGCAAGGACTTATATGGTCTCCAATTGTTTGATGACTATTTTTAGTACTTTGTATGATGTATTTGATTGAAGTTTTTGAAGTCATAATCATAGGTGTTACACATGTTCTTAAGCTTTTGATTCACTTTAGCTTGACTGTATAGTTTACGTGACACAAAATTTCCAGTTGTGACCTCATCCCCCCGTTAGAGGGAATTTCGTCCTGAAATTCTGTTTGAAAGCTAGATTTGAGAATGCTAGAATAGGTGAGGGTACTTTTGCTTCATTTGATCTTCGCGTTCCCAAGTGAATTCTGGCCCACGCTTTGCGTTCCACCGTACGTTCACGATCGGGATGCGACTCTGTTTAGTACGCTTTACCTCCTTGTCCATGATTTCGATTGGTTCTTCGACGAACAGGAGATTCTCATTGATTTCGATTTCGTCAAGAGGAATGACAAGGGTTTCGTCTGATAGGCACTTCTTTAGGTTAGAGACATGAAACACGGGGTGTACACCGTTTAGCTCTGCGGGTAGTTGTAGTCTGTATGCTACTGGACCAATTCGGGCGACGATTTCGAAAGGTCCAATGTATCGTGGATTTAGTTTTCCCTGCTTCCCAAAACGAATGACTCCTTTCCAGGGCGAGACTTTTAATAGTACTCGATCACCGACCTGAAATTCTAAGGGCTTTCGCTGTTTGTCAGCGTAGCTCTTTTTTCGGTCACGCGATGCTTGCAATCGAGCTCTGATTTGAACGATCTTTTCCGTGGTTTCACAGATGATCTCCGGTCCCGTTAGTGCTTTGTCCGACGTATGTGTTTTTGCTAGCTGTGTGTCACCTACTTCAGCCCAACATAACGGTGATCTACATTTACGCTCGTACAGTGCTTCGAAAGGAGCCACCTTGATGCTCGAATGGTAACTATTGTTGTATGAGAACTCGATTAAGGGTAGGTGGGTATCCCAAGACTTTCCAAAGTCTATCACGCATGCGCGGAGCATATCTTCGAGCGTTTGGATGGTTCGCTCACTTTGACCATCCGTTTGTGGATGATAAGCGGTGCTCATATCGAGGTTTGTTCCCATCGCCTTATGAAGTGATTGCCAAAATCGGGACGTGAACCTACTGTCCCTATCCGAGATGATAGATGTTGGTATTCCGTGGAGTCTCACGATCTCTCGAATGTATAAACGCGTCAATCTCTCCATCTTGTACGATTTTTTAATTGGCAGGAAATGGGCAGATTTCGTCAGTCGGTCGATTATTACCCATATGGTGTCTAATCCATCCGACGTTTTGGGTAGCTTGGTCACGAAGTCCATAGAAATCCCCTCCCATTTCCACTCAGGGATTTCCGGTTGCTGTAACAATCCTGAGGGTTTTTGGTATTCCACCTTTACTTTGGCGCACGTAAGGCACTTACTGACGTAGTTCGCGATTTCCACCTTCATGTTAGGCCACCAATAGTGTTGTTTAATATCCAAATACATCTTATCGGAACCGGGATGAATGGAGTATCGCGTCTTGTGGGCTTCCTTCATGACAACATCTCTAAACCCTCCAAATTTAGGGACCCACATACGGTTCATGAAATAGTATACTCCATTCTCCTTTGCCTCCAGGTTCTTTTCCATTCCGTGCAATACTTCGCTTGCTCTATTTTCCGTCTTCATGGCCTCTGACTGGGCTACTGCAATTTGAGTTGCCAGGTGAGATTGAATGGTTATCGAGAGAGTTTTCGTACAACGATTAGAGTACTCCTTCCGACTTAATGCATCAGCTACCACGTTGGCCTTGCCTGGGTGGTACTTAATCTCACACTCATAATCGTTTAGCAATTCAACCCATCTTCGTTGCCTCATGTTCAGCTCCTTTTGGTTTAAGATGTGTTGGAGACTCTTGTGATCCGTGAAGACGGTGCACTTTGTACCGTAAAGGTAATGCCTCCAAATTTTTAGGGAAAAGACTACAGCTCCCAACTCTAGGTCATGGGTCGTATAGTTTACTCCATGCATCTTTAGTTGGCGGGATGCGTAGGCTATCACTCTCCCGCGTTGCATGAGAATGCAACCTAAGCCCTGATTTGACGCGTCGCAGTAGACTACAAAATCTTCCGTTCCTTCAGGCAGAGATAGTACAGGTGCGCTACAGAGAGCTTGTTTCAAGGTTCGAAACGCAATCTCTTGTTTGTCTGTCCATTTGAATGGTACGCCCTTTTGCGTAAGCGAGGTAAGTGGCTTGGAGATCTTAGAGAAGTTTTGAATGAATCTCCTATAGTAGCCTGCTAAACCCAAGAATTGACGAATTTCTGTGGGCGTTGTCGGGATTGCCCATCCTTCTACAGCTTTGACCTTAGAGGGATCCACATGGATTCCATCTTGGCTGACTACATGACCTAGGAAGTTCACACTTCGCAGCCAGAACTCACACTTAGAGAGTTTGGCGTAAAGTTTTTCTGATCGCAGAGTTTCTAAGACTTGTCTAAGATGTTGGCCATGCTCTTCCTTGCTTCGAGAATAGACGAGGATGTCATCGATAAAAACAATGACAAAGTTGTCGAGGAACGGTCGGCAAATTTGATTCATTAGGTCCATAAATGCGGCAGGGGCATTCGTTAGACCAAAAGGCATTACGATAAATTCATAATGTCCGTAGCGAGTTCGGAAAGCGGTTTTTGGAATATCCTCTTCCCGGACTTTGAGTTGGTGGTATCTGGACCGTAGATCTATTTTAGAAAAATAACTAGCTCCTTGGAGCTGGTCAAATAGGTCATCGATTCGTGGGAGTGTTGGCAGGAGCCAGCCGGTAGGGTGATTTAGCGAGAGGAGTTGCTCCTGGAATGAGGTCGATTCGAAACTCAACCTGTCTCTCTGGGGGTACTCCCGGAAGATCTTCAGGAAACACGTCCGGGAATTCACACGCTACGGGAATGTCTCGAACGTTAATCTCCTCCTTGGTTTTATCCACCACGTGAGCCAGGAACGCCAGATTGTTCCTTCGTAGATATTTTCGTGCCTTGATGCACGAAACAAGGCGAAGGTTCATGCTAGATTTGTCTCCGTAAATTACTAGGGTTTCGTGATTTGGGAGACGAAGACGAACGGCCTTCTCATGGCACATAATTTCGGCATGGTGGGGGCTTAACCAGTCCATGCTGATGATCACATCGAAACTCCTAATTGACACTGGCATTAGATCTATTCGAAAGACGTGTTGATTAAGAGTTAGGGTACATCCGGTGTAGATTTCCCCAGTGGATTCGGTTTTCCCATTGGCCATTTCCACTGTATAGGTTTCATTTAGCTTTTGGGGCAGTTGTTTTAATAAATGCTTAAACTTATTGCTTACGAAACTTCGCTCCGCTCCGGTGTCAAATAAGATGCATGCATAAGTGTGGTTTAAGGGAAACGTACCGGTAACAACAGAGGGGTCTTGAATAGCCTCACCCTGACCCATGGTCAACATCCTTCCTGTTCCTCCATTTCTTAAATTGTTGTTGTTAGGACAGTCTCGGCGGATGTGTCCAGTCCTCCCACATCCGAAGCAGGTATGGCTAGGCCCTGCGTTATTGCCGCCGACATGGGTGTTGTTGTTGTTGCGATGGTTGTTGTTGTTGGTTCCCTGATTTTGGTTCTGGGGAGGGTAAGTCTTGCAGTACTTTGCAGTGTGTCCCCTTCGGTTGCAACTGGTGCACTGAAAATCCTTGCATTCTCCATTGTGATGGAAACCACACTTGTTGCATTTGGGAAGATTACCGGAATAAGGTCTGGAAGCAATTGAAGTGGCTGAGGTTGGAGCATGTGGTGCGGCTGGAACCGGTGCGGTAACAGCATTAACCGCCACTGTCTGCTGCTTCTTGGAGGTGTCGGGACCCTGGCGCCCCTTCCTCTTATTGTTCTTTCCCCTCTTGCCATCACTTTCCTTCGTCTTCTCAGTCTCCGCTGGCTTCTCTCCCTTCTTGTTGTTATGGTCATACAACCTTTTTGCCAATCTTTTCGCACTGTCAAATGTTTCGGGGTTTGCAGCTATCACATTCCCTTGAATTGGTGATGTGAGTCCCCAGATGAATCGCTCAATCTTCTTTCCTTCCGAGGTGATCATACCCGGGCACAGCAGAGATAGTTCGCTAAATCTCGATACGTAAGCATCGACATTCGCATTCTGCATGGTGAGGTTCCATAGCTCTTGCTCCATTTTCTGTATTTCGCCTCGTGGGCAGTACTCAGCCATTAACATTTCTTTCATCTCTACCCACGGCATAGAGTTGGCTACAGGAAGCGTCATGGATTCTACATGTCCGTTCCACCAGGTGAGCGCTTGATCCACAAAAATGCAGGCCGCGAACTTCACCTTCATGTGCTCAGGGCAATCGCATATCTCGAATACCGACTCCACCTTTTCGATCCATCGCTTCAGAGTGATCACCCCTCCAGTGCCATTAAAAGTTCGTGGTTTGGCGTTTGTGAAGTCCTTGTAGGTACATGTCTTTGGGGGTCCTTGATTCATTCCGTTGTTCGAACTTCCGACTCCTTTCCCATTGACTCCTCCATTGTTCCCTTGATGAATTTGCGCAATCGCTGCAGTGACTGCTACAGATACAGCTGCCTGGAAAGCGGCTGAGTCAACTTCAGGTGGGGTTGGTCCTGGGTTTCCGCGAGTAGGTCGGGGAGGCATCTTTCTGTCACAATACGGAAAGATGTTGAGGGTATGTTGTTTCTGTGAGGTCGTGATCCTACAGACTAGGTGCATGGTACGAACTTAAACACTACTACCATTGACCAATCAATCATAATTTCTCAACACATAGCAATTTGTAAATATCGTAACAAAACACGTAAAAAAAATTTATTAATATTATCCGCATTTGATACATGAAAAATTTGCTCGTAAGAGCATACATGAGTGATACTAGTTCGACAGCATAACGACTCTATGAGTAGTGTAGTCACTTAAACATAGAGTCGGAGTACATAGCATATTTCCTAACGACCTACTATGATAAGTCTGTCCCTAACCGTGATGAGTTACGTCCTACTATAACGGTGAAATCATATGCCAAAGTGCTGAGCCAACAGCTGATCCATCTCAGTCATGTCTACAATGACCTCATCCCTCTCAAGCTCTGCTTGCACGGCATGTGCTTCCATGGCGAACAGTTGTTGCTGCAAGTCGGCAATCTCGGCTTCTGGGGAGCGATTTTCCCTCGCGGGATTCACTGGTGGGACGTGGTGATCCTGTTGCGCTTCGCTAACAGGAGATGCGACGTGATCTATGTCCGGGGCCTGATCCTCCCCCATGTCATCGTCGGTCTCCTCGAACTCGTAGTCGGTGTCCATGTATTCGTCAGGTTCAACGCCGTGGACTCCCTCCTGATTCCCCTCCATGAAGACTGGGAGAAAGTATACGAATAAGCTATCACTTTCCTATGACTCTACCGCTATTGCACAAGCTAAACAAGCGTTCTCTTTTTGGTGGTAGGGGTATAGTTTTAGATTCCCTAGCTATCCTGATCTCATCAAGATGTGTGTTACTTATACTTTGGAGAGAGTGTAGTTGATCAGGCTACATCCATTCCTTGGTACCACTAAGAGCAGTCCTGAATTTAACCGAGATACTAGTATTATTTTTGTTTGGTTCGGCGTTATGTTCCTACGCCTAATGCAAGCAAGGGTGTTTTATTTACTTGTTTTGTTCAGAGTTATGTTAGTCCCTCTTTTTGGTTTATAGTTGCATATCCATGTGTGGCTAGATATGCTAGTTCACTATAAACAAAGCTCTGATACCAACCTATCACACCCCCGAACCAGACGGCGGAAACGTCCGGGGGCTGTCGTGACTCAATTGAATACCATCACAATGAATATACATGAAACATAACATTATACATCACCAACATTTGGAATGATACAACTGGTAGCGTTTACATCCATTACATTGTTCCAAAACATTACTTTCTCAAAAATAACTGTTCGATACAAAATTAAACCACAGCAAAACGTCATAGAGTACAATTCATCCTTCACTTTATCTGTTACCTGAGAATACAAGTATTTTGAAAAACGTCAACATATGAAATGTTGGTGAGTTCATAAGTAATGTTTAAAATCCAATGTTTGTAATGTTTTGAAAAACCACCAGAAAATCCGATATTTTCTGAAAATAGTATAGTAAAAAAGGTGTGAAGATCCATAGGTATGCTTGTTTGTTTCTATACTTGTAAAAATTGTTCATTTAAAATTGTGTGCATTCCGAATCCGTATGTATTGAAATACCCTAGGAAAACCCGATGTTTTCCTAATTCTTTGAATTACATGAAGGTACATTGAAACAATTGCAACGCGTGAAATTATTAGTACCAGGCGACGTTGGATTATTTTTTAGCATGATTATTTGCTACAAACCCACGTTACACAAACGACTAGTCTATAGCAATACTAACGATCCCGTAGGCGTCGTCCGTACCAATCACGTTATCCAACCGCCCTGACTACGTGTAGTCCCACACCCGAAGAGAACGAGGACACGAAGGCCTCGATGACTCCATTAGCCGGTTGGGGATAAAAAGGTACGAGGGGTCCCAGACCCGCCTCGCATGAAAAGGTAGACTCTACTAGCAATACCAAAGGACCCTTGGGGACCAGTACTATACAAGCCATTGAAAGTCCTTTTACGTTATGTCGGATCGGTAAAACCCAACACTTCGTAAGATAGAGGTCTTCGGGCCTTAAGATCAGGTCATTGGGCTAGCTAGGCTCAACAAACAGGATTTTACACTTTTGGGGCCCAAAGATGGTGCGTAGACGTCTGTGCACACTCGCATGTATATTGAATTCCCAAACGTTATTAGTTATGAATCGTAATGTCGTAGTGTCATAGTGTCGTCGTGTTAGTAGTTTCGGATTTTTATTGGTTCGAGACCGAACCAATTCGTTTAACAACGACTTTTGGTGTTGTAATGTATTGTATTTCATCGATAGTCGTGGTACCATCATTTGGTCAAATTGCATGTATTGAATTAGCCTTGAAAATTTTCTGTTTTCAGCCCCTCCTTGTTTGTAAAAATTTACTTTTTCAACCCTTTATTTAAATACTTTCCGGTTTGGTCCTTAAATCAAATTTCTTGACATTTTAATACCAAAAATTATTGAAATAAATATTTTCCAGCATATTTTTCCTAGAAAACAGCTTAAGTCCCTGAAATTTCAGTTTTCTCGGTTATAACCCTTCTTTTTCGTAAGTTTGACAATTTTGGCCCAAATTGTAAAAATTTTGCAACTTTAGTCCCTTTTAAATTTAAAAAGCATTTTAAACCTTTGAAAAGGACTTGGATCACTTATAGTCCACTGTTTTACAGAAAAACACAGTTGTGGCCCTCCAAAACAGAAAATTTCACATAATGGGCCTCATTGGGCCAAAAATGTCATTTTTAGCCCATTAAGCTTGAAATTTATGTTTTTAATCCTCTAAATGAGTATATTTCCAGAAATTGTTTTATTGAAACTGTTTTGACACAGTTCATCCATCAGAATTCGTGATTTGTCAATTTGGGCCCTTAATTTTTGTATTTTTCACATTTTAGGTCCAAAAATTGTGTTTTTAGTCCAAAGAAATTATTACTAAACCACTTAGCTATTTTTCTAGAGACACTTAGTATGTAGAAATATAGTAGAGGCTAAAATCATTTAACATAAGGTAAATCTCGGTTTTGAGGAGTTTTATGGCTAAATCCAACATTATAACTCACAAAAGCACACATATAAGCATGGAAATCAGACAAAGCATACAAAACACATATAGATCTACACTTTCACTTGTATTCCCCCCCCCCCCCCCAAAAAAAAAAAACTCATAAAAACAGAAAATAGGGGGTATGAAGCTCACCTTGTTTGAAACTTTCGGTTTTTGAAGAAAAGATGGAAGAAAATGAAGTGATTTTTCGGCCTTAGCACCTTTCCTTGGTAGATCTCGAGTTTGGTGACTTCTAAGGTGCATGATCACAAGTTGGAATAGATTTAGAAGAGGTTTTTGATGGAGTGAAGTAGCTAGATCATGGATATAAGTAAAAACTTACCTATGATGATGATTAACTTGCAAGATCCTCTTGAAAGCTCCTAAATTTCGAGATTTTTGAGTGGGGAGGGAGGAGTTTTCTTGAGAGAGTTGAGAGATTTTTGTGAATGTGTGTGTGTTTGAGTATGGCCGAGAGTGAGAGAGAGGAGAGAAGAGAAGTGATTTTGAAGTGATATGTGCATGGAAGAATGAGAAATAATGCATGGATGTCCAATGGATAAAAATGTGGTGGCAATGGTGAAGTCAACTCTCCTCTTGGGCTTGATTTGGGCCGAGAATGATGGGGGAAAAGAGGAAGTTTGGGCCTTAAATACTTAAGCCCAATTTTCATGGTTAAGTTGAGTGATTTTTGGTCCAAATAAATTTAAAGGTGATTTTTATGACTTGTTAGGGTCAAATTAGGTTAATTATGGTTCATAGTCATTAATTTATTTCATTCTAGGCCCAACGTGGTCCAAAATGTTGAAATAAATTAGTGTGGGTCCAATTAGAGCCCAATTAGGGTTCTAAGCCCATGATAGTCTTATTGGAAGCTTATTGGTCCATTTGGATCCAATAAGGGAGTCCTAGTCCAAAATGGACTTAAGCAAGGACTTCTAGGGTCTCCAATTGTTTGATGACTATTTGTAGTACTTTGTATGATGTATTTGATTGAAGTTTTTGAAGTCATAATCATAGGTGTTACACATGTTCTTAAGCTTTTGATTCACTTTAGCTTGAGTGTATAGTTTACATGACACAAAACTTCCAGTTGTGACAAATTCTACCTGATACCGACGTTAACCGATGCTTTGGGTCGCACCCGATTAAGTTGTCATTACCCGATATGGTCGAAACTAAAATTTTTCAAATTATTAGTTTGGAATGTTTTCACATGTTTCCAACATGTTTGGATACTTACAAGGTCAAATAAAAGTCTTAACTTAATTGACCTAATCCAAAAACGAAATCGGAATAATTCGATTAAAACGAGTTTTACGGACGAAACGGGTTGCGGCGATGGAAAAACTTTGGGGTGTTACATTATCCCCCCGTTAGAGGGAATTTCGTCCCGAAATTCAGAGATTAAGATACAACTTATGGAAAAGGATGCGGATGTGTCTACTGTATCGGGTGTTCGCGCTCCCAGGTGAATTCAGGTTCTCGCTTGGAAGTCCAACAAACCTTCACTATCAGGACGTGGTTTTGTTTCGTGCGTTTGATCGCTCGGTCTATGGTCTCAATTTGTTAAGAGGAATCATTAGGGTTTCATCGGACAAGTGCTTCTAAAGATTTGGAATGTGGAAGACAAGATGGATGTTTCTAAGTTCTGAAGATACTCAGAGTTTGAAGGCTACGGGTTTGATCCTAATGAGGATCTCGAATGGTCTAATGTACCACGAGTTAAACTTTCCGTGCTTTCCATAGTGTGCCATGTCTTTCCAGGGCAAGACCATTAACAGGACATGATCTCCAACCTGAAATTTCCAAAGGTTTTCATTGTACATTGGCTTAATTCTTCTATCGATCTAGTGAAGTTTTCAATTGTTCTCGGGTCTAGATGATCTTCTTGACGGTTTCGCGGATGATTTCAGAACCAGTGTGGGTACTATTGGGGAATCGACTCTAGGTTAGCTGCGTGTCTCCTATCTTGACCTAACACAATGAAATCCGTATTTTTGACTGTAGAGGGTTCCAAATGGTGTAGTCTGGATATTGGTGAGATAATTGTTATTATACGACTGATCGATCAAAGGTAAAGGGGTATCCCAAGTCGCTCAGTAATTTATGACACATGTTCCCAACATGTATTCCACGACCTGAATAAATCTCTTACTCTGTCCAGTTGTCTGAGGATGTTAGGTTGTACTCATGTCTAGCTTGGTTCCGTGAGTTTTCTGAAGAAATCTGCCTAAATCTTGAGGTAAACCTGCTATCTCAACCAAAAATAATGGACATAGGTATACTATACAGTCAGACTACTTCTTGGATGTGGTTTTGCGTGAGTCTTTCTATCTTGAATGATTCTTTAATCGGAAGGAAGTGAATGGATTTTATCGAAGGATTGACCATTTCCAAATGGTATCGTAATCACTCAGGAAAACTGGATAACTTGATGGTGAAGTCCATGTTGGTTATTTTACCATTTCCAATCGGGTATCTAGGCTGTCGGGACAGTCCCGAGGGTTTCTGACTAGGATTCTCAGGTTTGAACGAGTAAACGGGTTTAGATGGTTATTGTCAATGATCTTAGTCTTGCTGCCCAATCTTTCCTTTCGGCTAAGGGCACCTCATGTTCATGTCTTACTGATCAAAGCTATGATGTAGTCTCTTAAGGTCAGTGAAATTCGCGTACTTGATTCTATTGAGATCATGTCTCTCATTCTTCAGTGTAGGGACTGATGCTCCAAATTCCAAGTTGTGAGTTGTATAGTCAACTTCGTGTGCCTCTATTTTGTCTTTAAGTGTGAATGACAACTTTTCCTTCTTACTTAAGCACATGATCTAAACTCTGATTGGGCGTACTGTAAAGGACAATGAAGTCCTTTGTTTCTTCTGACAGGGACAGGTTAGGTGTGATGTATAAGTCTTACTTCAATGTTTGGAATGATGTATCTCACTTTCTACTCCCACAAAAAGGGTACACCTTTCTGTGTCGGAGTGGTTAAGGGTTTGGTGATTATGGAAAAATTTTCTGAATAGGTCTGCAATAATAGTCGGCGAAACCCAAGAATTGATAGGTTTTCTATGGGTGGCTTCGGTGCCGACCAATTCTCTATTGCTTTGACCTTATGAGGATCTACGTGTATGTCTTCATCACTCACTACGTGACCAAGGGAAAATGGTTTGACCGGAGGATATTAATACGAACTCTTAGTGATCCTATCGATTCCTGACTACTGTCTTGGAGGCATTATCCTCACGAAACTCGTAGCTGATGGTGTCTTGACCTAGGGTCTATCTTCGAGGAGTAACCAGCTCCTGGATATTATCGAAGAAGTCATCTACTTGGGAAAGAGGATATTGGTTTTGACAATCAACTCATTAAGTCGACTGAATATCTCCTGCATTTCTGCTGGGGCAAAAATGGTACGGAGATTTGGCTGTGAAGGTAGTTCCAGGGATTAAGCCGATACGAGACTCGACTTGTCATTCGGGAGAAATTCTCGGAAGCTCTTTGGGAAGATATAAGGAATATTACAGTTTCCTGGGACGCTCTAGAGGTCTTTAACTTCTTGTTTCTCGCTGA
Organism: Lactuca saligna; assembly: GCF_052625555.1. Lineage (NCBI taxonomy): Eukaryota > Viridiplantae > Streptophyta > Magnoliopsida > Asterales > Asteraceae > Lactuca > Lactuca saligna. The sequence goes on from NC_136424.1 coordinate 65,364,263, forward strand.
TTGTATGGACTAGGAATAGCTAACACTCCTTGCAGAAGTTTTCGAGCTTTGACACAGGAAATGATGTGAAGATTTGGGCCAAGCTTGACACCATATAACATGAGGGTCCGGTCAGAGAGGAAATTGATATAGATAGCTTTTTCATAACAAAGTGTATCAGTATGACTAGAACTCAACTGATACATGCCAAATATATCATCAAAGCTCTTCATTGAACTGACACCAAATCAATGAGGAAGGGATGATTACTCAATGTAAGAATACAACTTGGGGATAAGTCGTTAGTGTACCCATTCTCACTGGTAACTATCTTGACGGTAAATGTTTCGGTTATTAGACGAGGACTATGTTTACGAAGATATTTGCATGAATGCGTAATAAAACTTTCTTGACACTGAAAAGAATACGAGCATAAGAATTGTCGAAAATAAATATACTCGCGGCGGTGGTGGGATCAGCGGCTGCCTACTCTTGCTTCACAGCTAAAACTATCTCGGCGTTGTTGACGTTGTTAGTGGTTGCTGCTTTTGGGCAATTTCGCTTGAAATGCCCGATCTCTCCACAACCATAGCAGGCTCGAACAGTACTCGATCCATAAGCTTGATTGATTAGATGAACTGGTGTTCTGCAGGTTTGAGCGGAATGGCCCTTTTTGCCACATCTTTTGCAGATCAACTCACGACATGGGCCAGGGATACGATGGTCATAACTGCACCTGTTGCACCAAGGGTGATTGCCAGCATACCCAGTGATAGGTTCTTTAGTTGTAGGCGCAACTACTGGAGTAGCGGTAGCTTGAACTGTAGACACAGCAACAGGAGTAGCGGCAGCTTGAACTGCCATAGCTTCATGCCTCTTGGAGAGTCCTTGTGAACTCTGACCCTTTTGCTTTTTCCAGAAATCCTTCTTACTCTTTTTACGCTCGTTCTGATGCTCCTGAACATTTTCATGGTTTTGGGGGTTGGCGATACTTCCTGGTCCACTGAACCTGTTAGAGCACAAATATGTCACTGCGGCAGTCACAGGAGCAGAAATAGCCAACAGGAACATCACTGTTACTTGAACTGGATCCTTCCTTTGAAGACATTTTGATCTAAAGTGATTAGGAAAAAGAGGATGGTAAGTCCACTACATTAAATCAAGAGATATGAAATAGGGATATCTCTTTATGACAGACATATAACTTTATTAAGCGATAGAGCAGGAATGAATTATCAAGGAAGATAAACTATCGCTAAAGGAATGATCGAGGGGCAACGCTTGAATGAGGATTTTCTACAACAAAGAGAGATCTAGAAATACTCCCATAGTATTTCATGATTCACTGCGACGACTGCTCGATGTTTGGGATATTTGGGTAAGTTTTAGGCATGCTGAACACCACAGTCACTCCCAGGCACATGTTGGTCGTGTCTCGAATGAATATAGTTGATCAGGCTATATTGACCCTAGACATGACTACATAACTGCCCAGGTTTAACCGCAGCATACAACACCCATTTACTTATGTTTTGTTCTACTTGTAGTTACGGATCTCAGCGGTTAGGTATACTTGTATGTTTTTGAAAATACTTATATTTTGAAGTATAATTTTAGTTCAGAGCACTTAGGCCCCTTAATGTTTATAGTCTTATACCATGTAAGGTTTGGTATACTCAGTTCACTATGAACAAGGGCTCTGATACCAATCTGTCACACCCCAAAACCTTAGGCGGAAACGTCTCGGGGTGGAGGTGACATCATGTGAATATCATAACCAATGTACATAGTAAGTGAAGTAAAACACAAAACATTACATTACATTACATGGATTTCACTACATCAGTTGAAAAGTAAAGTAGTACAAGTTTTATAGATACATAGGTTAAACAAAAGAAAGACGTGACTTCCATTAGCGCTGTCTTCTGCAAAAGGATGCAGGGTACCTATCTAAGCAGAACCTGAGAATACAAGCATTTTAAAAATCAGCATAAAGCTGGTGAGTTCATAAGCGGTTTGTTTTTATGAAAATGTACAAGATTCCTTTTGATTTCTGAAAATGTTACAACCCAAGGAAAATCTCATATTTTCCTAATGTGAAAGATGTATACTGAAAATAGAGTTTAATTGTTCTGTTATGTTACACTGTTCTGGTTATGAATTGTGATTACCCCAGGAAAATCCTATATTTTCCTAATGTGAAAGATGTATATTGAAATCCTAATTACCCTTGTAAAGTGTGTGTTAGTTTACCGACCCGATAAGTCATGTAAAAGATGTATGCTGAGAATGTCTTAGTTTTAACAAGTTTATAAAACTAATATATACCAAGTAAACTAGTTACTTAACCCATTATTACTATAAAGTAAATCTTTGTTATCCAAATTGCAAGTTCTATAACCATACTAAAGACGAAATATGGCAAAGGAAGGCAAATATCACTATGACTTTTGTCACCCTTGAACCTTTCGGTTCGGCTGTAGCTAGCAACCAGGTGCGGGATAGTCAGTCCCATATTGATCTATACACTCAAGTCACGCTCCCAATCTAAGAGATTCTGGTTACAGAGGCGGTCCTCCACTCGCGTATCTCTGTGGAGTGTTCTCCAAGGATGTGTCTCCAATTTATAGGAATAACAAATCTAAAAGATGATCATCCACTCGCGTATCTCCGTGGAGTGTTACCGAGGATAAAATGATATACTAAGTTTCTAGTTCAATGATCAAAGATTATGTTTTTAACTGTTATAATGTGGAAAACCATTTGTGAAAATATAAGGTACAACAATGTATAATGTTTTTCACAAATAATAAGATAATGAAATCTGCAAGTTCAAACAGTTATCTGATATGATTAACAGTGTTAGAAACATATGTAGTATGAAACACAACACTTACAAAATAAGTTTTGAGTACAAATATTACTTGTACTTTGCTTGTATTCCCCCCCCCCCCCTTGAAAATAGTGAAAACAGTGAAAATAGTGAAAATAGTGGAAATGGGTAGGGGTATGAACTCACCGGACGAGAAATGTGTCGACAGGGATGCTAAATGTCGGATCAAGACTTGAAAACGTGCGAGGTTCCTATGAAATGTTAAATGATACACAAATGTATCTAATTAGACTTTAAAACATTAATCAAATACGATTTTACACTCCAAGACGCGAAAACACTTCAAAATAAGTGTTTGGGGTGACCCGGGTGACTTTTCTGGACATGAATGGCTAAGGAATGGAGTTTACTCTCCAAGAGTAAACTCTAGGGAGTGTTTACGGCCCTATACACCCATCCCCATGAGTTTACGGCCGTAAACTCATGGCGGGTGTTCTTATGAGCTAAAAGTCCTTAAATCAAATGAGGGGTGTTGCTAGGTTTGGTTTTAAGGCATTACAAGGGAATTAACTCAACCATAAGGACCAATATATGAGTTTACGGTAGTAAAATAAGTGTTTACGGCCGTAAACTCTCACCCACATCATCCTTAATTATTTTTGGAGGCCAATGATTAATCACAAATGATTCAAATCAATTTTACAAGACTTGGGGTGAGTTTAAGGCATCAAATGACACATATATAGGACTTTACGGCCCTGGAGCATATGCTATGGCCGTAAACTCTCAAATGTAAGGTTTTTGTAATGTTTAAGGCCCCTAAACTATTTTTGGTTGGTTCTATGATTTATTCCAAGGCTTTTGGTGGTGTTGGATGGCTTTCTAACATGTTTGGAATGTGTTTACACCCATATTTGAGGGGTTTACGGCCCAAGCATATGTCTTGGCTGTAAACACATGTAAATCCCTCAAAATCTATGTCTAAGGTGTTCCAGGTTCATTTCATGAAGGCCTTAATCCATATCTAAAGTCTAGTTGTGGCTTGGAAGGGTTTAAGGGCATAAAAACCCCATATATATATATATATATATATATATATATATATATATATATATATATATATATGAGTTTACAGCCCAAGTATGTTCTTGGGTAGTAAACTCATGTTTACTCTTCAAATTCTATGTTAAAGGCATTCTAAGTCCAGTCCAATAAGCCATTAAGCCATATCTAAGCTCCAAAGATCGATTGGAAGGGTTTTTGGGCTCCAAAACCCATTTTATATGAGTTCATGGCCTAGGGCTGTTCCATGGCCGTAAACTCATGAATGTGGTCCTATTCCATGGTTTGAACTCGAATTTGAAGGCTAGAGAGGTTTCATAACAAGCTAGGGAAAGTACCTTGGTGTTTTGAGGCTTGAAATGGATGATTTTTGGACCAATTTCTTTAGTTGAGGAGAGAGGTTAGAGAGAGAATGAAAAGGCTCCAAATGAGTCTTAATTCACTTTAAATATGGTTTGAATTGGATACACGGTGGAATTCTACCTGATATCGACGTTAACGATGCTTTGGGTCGCACCCGATTAAGTTGTCGTTACCCGATATGGTCGAAACTAAAAAATTTCAAATTATTAGTTTGGAATGTTTTCACATGTTTCCAACATGTTTGGATACTTACAAGGTAAAATAAAAGTCTTAACTTAATTGACCTAATCCAAAAACGAAATCGGAATAATTCAATTAAAACGAGTTTTACGGACGAAACGGGTTGCAGCGATGGAAAAACTTCGGGTTGTTACAAAGAGCCTTTTAGAGGACATATTCTTTGCGTTCATATTGATGAGTCATCTTCAAGGTTCTCATCCATTCCATGTAGATGGGACCAATGAGCTTCTCTTTTGACAAAATCGAGAAAAGATAGAAGTTTGTGTTCATATTTATAGTCCCAAATTAATGTATCAGTTAACCACACATGCTCCACTAATGACATATAAAGAGTGATATGTGCTTTCATGGATTAACTAACATTTCACATTTTTTTTCCCAAAGTAACTAGAGTTTAGATCTGTATAAAAGGTTCTAGTACTTTATTAGCATCATACTTTTAAGAGGTTATGTCCTATCAACCTGTTCGGCTAACGACCTTCCACCATGCAAGGGAGCGTTGGGTGAAAATAGACACCCATTTCACAATCATTTTATAGGTCGTTTCCTTATACCCCTTATAGCATTGTTTCGTGAATGAGGTATACTAACGGTTGACTAAATTGTCTTATACATATAATATATTAAATGTTTAATCATATATACTACAAGGTGTATTTTAGATATTTCAAAATACAAGGTTCAAACATTAATTATCTAAATTATCATATAATGAATGAAATTATAATTATCCTCTAATTATTATACATAATTAAATTATTATTAAATTCATAAGAGATAATTCAATTTAAATTATTTAATTAAAAATTATCAAGTAAGGATATGTCCAAATATTTAAGGTTTTATACATTATCACACAAGGCATTCGAAATTCAGAATCGAGAAAAACTAATAACACACAATCACTGAAAATAATACCATTAATCAGATTAGATAGATAATAACCAAAAATCTAAAAAAAAGTCTATTCTCACGTCGTAAAAGAAGCACTATCACGTCGTGAGAACAGGTTTTGTGAAACACAGGTTTTAGTTCAATTCATCTCATGTGCAATCAATGTTTGAAAAGATTTATCTCTGATACAAATGATGTGATTTATAAAAAAGAGATAGTACAATGCATAAAACAATTAACAATTGATAGGATATATGCATCCAAAAAGAGATCTATGTCATACACATTGATAACAACATACAATGAAACTTAAACCTAGCATAACCCTAGTCAATTTCGGAAAACTCAAAGTATAGAGTTATATACATTTTAATTTTGTTATTGTAAACAAACAACACCAATCCTTGTTGTTGTTAAACTTCGAAAGCCTAGCACCAAATAGATGATGCCCCTAATGGTTTGTACCCAAACCCTAGTAACAAGAACACAAAAGGAGAAAGGAGAAGGGAGCATATATTCGGCTCTTGAAGGCTTGGAAGAGTGGACGAAAACTAGAGACCCTATGGTCCTATTTATAGCTGATAAAGAAGCCTTGGATAACACTAACATGAATATAATAATAATATCTTAAATATGGAAATTATCGAACTCCATAATTATCAATAAGTAGCATTCTAGAAACCCTCAAACACGTAGGCAAAATCGTCCATGCTAGGTAGTTTCTAGAATCCCTCTCTTGTTCAACTATTAAACAATTACAGTTCAGTCCCAGTACTTCTAATTAATCCTAAAATTAATTGCAATTAATTTTAGATTAATTAATAATTACTATTTCTAATTAATATATTAATCTAATAATATATTAATAAATCATTTATTTTAATTTCCAATTAATTTATCATTCATATAATAAAGTAACAAATTATCCTCTCTTTCCAAATGCAATTCTTTTTAATTGATATTTCTGGAGGCAGTCCAAAAATGAATTTGCTTCTAATTCAAGAATATATCAATTTAGTTAATGGCTTAGACATCCTAATCCAATAGAAGTATGGTTAGGTTTTGGGACTCTTGCATGAGATCCTAACCCCATTCTTTTCTTGTTTTCTCTAGCTTATGTTTGGGAGATGCATTTGACATTCATGTATAGAAAGACAAGATTTTTATGGTGTTATACGATCAAGAAAGTCTTCTGCAAGGTCTAAATTGCAAGTCCTAATGGATTAAAAGTTCATCGCTCAATTCTGTCCAGAGTGTCGTCACGACGTAACAAATTGGGTGTTGCAGCATTACAATGGAAGAATTAGGATTATTCTATTTAACTAGGTCACAACGTCACCAATAGATGGCCATGACGTAACATTTGACTGAGTGACCTTGGAATCTTGACTTTGACCGTTGACCGTTGACCATGTTTGACATTAGGTCAAATGGAGTAATGTGAGTAGTGGATTGAGACTTTGTCCCTGTTTGTTATATAGATGACATGTAGAGTTGGTATTTGGAGCAATGATCAGTTCAGTTATCTATTGGAATTTTAGGTGAGCTTTGCTCACTATAATCATAGGTCAAAGGCACCAATGTCGACCCACTATATTGTGTTATGTATCCTGGTGTATAGGATGTTGGCATAATGTAATCATCTGTTAGAATGGTAGATATGTATGATTAGATGTACTTGCTAGTTAAATGTTTATCTGTTGCATATTCCGACGTAGTGCGGTTGGGTTGAGTCGATACTGCTTTGTGCGGAATATAACAAACTCAGGAAGAATCCAAACATAAGCCGAGGACAGGAGGGAAATCTAGATTTATGGTGTGGGCTCGGAAGCAATCCAGACATAACCTAAGGGTCAAGAGGGAAATCTAGACTTATGTTGTGGGCTTAGGGGTAATCTAGTCCAATGATTGTGGACCTAGTATGCACGTTTGTATATGTTCTATTCTATGCGATATTTTGGGGGAACTCACTAAACTTTGTCTTACAGTTTGATTTCATGGTTTCAGGTATATCAGATGATCAGGGCAAAGGCAAAGATGATTATGCACATCATCCTTGGATATTTTATTGATAGATGATTTTTGGATACTCCGATTTATGACTATGTTTTTGAAAACAACGTTTTTGTATGATTTATGGATTATTAAACGGTTTTAAATATGAAAAATTTTACTATGATTTTTAGGATGTTACATGGTCCCTCAAAAAAATTCAAAAGACTATTATACCCTTGATATAGTTATTTTCCATGTTTATTTCATTTTTAAGTTACTATTAATAAATATAAAAATAAAGCCCATATACCCACCCAACCCCTATATATATATATATATATATATATATATATATATATATATATATATATATATATATATATATATATATATATCACTCTTTTAACCCAACATAGGACATTTTGATCAAAAAAAGGACACACACTATGTATGTGCATTCGTTGATTACAACCATGTAACATCCCGAGTTCAGAGGTGCAAAGTTTAGGGTTGAAAGTGAAAATGTGAATGGTCAACTCGACAAGTCCATGGGTAGACTCGACGAGTAGGGTCGCGATTCTGGTCGTGTGTCTAGTGTCCAACTCGACGAGTCGGTGGCTGGACTTGGAGAGTTGGTGTTGTGTGGAGAAAACCATAATCCCAGGGATTAGGCCCTATATAAAGAACATAGTAGCCTCTCCCTAGCCTCTTTGCGCTCCCATGAAGTCCAGAAACCCTAATATTCATTGTGAGAGAATTAGAGAACATTTGGATCTTGAAGGAGTCTTTGTTGAATAGATCTTTGAAGATTTAGAGGCTTGGAGCAAGGGGCTTTTCAAGGTTTTCAACATTTCTTCTGTTGGAGCCTTCTTTTGAGGTAATGATTCGTTGCTTGAGTTGTTATCCATCTAGATCTATCATTTGTGGGATTTTTGGGTGTATATCTAGTGCTATCTTGGGTTTAGAGGTTAGATCTGAGGTTGCTACCTCAGATCTAGAGTAGTGATGATCCAACAGAGCATAAAGTCCCTGTTCAGGAGCTGTTGATGAAGTCTTTTGGCCCCAAACCTTATCCCAAGAGTGTATTACGCTTAGATCTCCTTGGATTCACGTAAAGTTTGCCACTTTACGTGATGGATGGCTTGTATAAGAGTAGATCTATGGATTGGAACCCCTGCATGGCTTGGAAAGCCTCTGTATAGGTTAAGAGATAGTAGTACTCGGCGAGTCACATGGGTGCACTCGACGAGTTGCATGAAGATAGGAAGAAAGTCAGTGAGTTGGAAGAACAACTCGGCGAGTTGGTTAAAGATAGCCTTGGACTCGGCGAGACTGTTCTTGGACTCGGCGAGTCTAGTCTTGAGGTCCTAACCTTTTCTGGTTAAGCTGAGAATCGGTGACTCAAAGGATGACTCAGTGAGTTGAGTACGGTTTGACTCAGAGTTGTGGGACTCGGTGAGTCTTGGGGCGACTCAGCGAGTTGAGTCGTGTTATGGGAGTTTCAGAGCATGGAGACTCGGCGAGTAGAGTCAGTCAGGAGGGTTGGCTTGACCAAGAGTTGACCAGTTGACTTCCAGGGGTATTTTGGTTGTTATTGTTATTTATTGGTTTCAGTGATTCAGTGGTGGAGTTCGTGATGATGGTCGGAGCAGTGTGATCTTGTTCTTCAGTCAGCAGTAGCAGGTGAGTCTCCTCACTATACGTTACCTTGAGTGGTATTTATGTGTGACCGGAGGGTCTTATGTGCTTACATTGAGTATTATGTTATATGTGATATGCTATGCATCATGTCTTTGTGATTTATGCTATGCGGAGTTTATAGACTAGATCGGAGGGCACAACGATATTGACCGGACCGGAGGCTCCAATGATACAGACCGGACCCGAGGGTCCAACGATACGGAACCGGAGGGTTCCACTGAGACACACCGACCGGAGGGTCATATTGTAGCCTTGAGTGGTGTATGTGTTGAATGTGGTATTTTGGGGAACTCACTAAGCTTCGTGCTTACCGTGTTATGTGTTATGTGTTTCAGGTTCTTCAGATTCGCGGGAAGGCAGCGGCACGATTGTACCTACACAAGAGAAAAGAGTGATGAATATAGATCCTGGAATTTCTTAATGTTCTGAAAACCTTGTTGATAATTTTTGAATAAAAAAAGTGTTTATATGGAATAACGTGCATTTTTATGAAATAAAAATGAACAAAATAAATTTAAAATTTTCGGTGTTACAAGTTAGTATCAGAGCCTTGGTTTGAGGGATTCGGGTACACCTTCGGGTATGCTCGGACTCAAACTGAGGATAGAGAAAAAGGTTTTCAAAAGAAATGGGTTTTCTAAAACTGAGTAAGAGAATTTATAAGAGAAAGAGACAACGAGCAGTGTGTACAATCAGCCAGTGCCTGAACGGTGATTTCCCAAAAATACCCTTACATTGTGTGGTACGAGTGATATGTGAAATGTTATATATGCTAGAGAGTAGGCTAGGTATTTCATATTTTAGCGCTAGAGTGGCCTGATTTGTGATGCCTTAGCCTAGGAGTTACTGTTATTTGTAAAGTGCTTTTGTGTATGTGCGAATTATGGGTTTCCAGCAGGAATCCTATTTAGAGAAGGATTTGAGCAGAGGAGTAATCTAGGAGAGATACCTATATGAGCATTAGAGGAGCCTTCTGAGAAGGTAGTTGGATACCCGCGAGGGGTGGAGTTGCTTGAGCTCGGTGATCTCTTTGATTACGAGTGTAGCAAGCAGAGTTGTAACCTAGAGTGGTGATACGTGTTGATAAGGGACTACTCGATGCCCGAATGCTGCTTGCTTCGTGCTTTGTGGAATTCTCGGTGATGGGAGTCGGCTACTAAATGAATGTGACGATATTCAGGAGGTAGATGGCTGGCATCACTAGGAGTTCTTCAGCGGCTGATGGCAGGAAGGTGTGGGAACCTAGGAAGAGTTTGAAAAGTGATCTTTGTTAGATGACTAGGCGGATAATGGAGAGTATTCACCGGAAGAGCAGCCGGCGGGGCGGAAATTGTAAGTGAGGAGGTTGAGCAGCTACTTAGGAGATCTGGAATGATATATGTGGAAAGTATGGGTAGATGTTGATGGGTTTTATACAAACAATCCTATGTGTGCATGCAACCCTAGATTTCGATCTATGTTTTGCTATTAGATACACAACATTATGAACACAAGAATAAGACCCTAAAGAACAATGCTATTTTCAAAATTAATATACAAGATTAGATTGCATACCTCTTGTTGTTATATTGCAATAACAACTTAAATCTTCAAACCCTAAGTCTTGAAAGCAAGCACCATAAGTGTAGTGCCTCTAATGGCTCACAAACACCACAAGCAATTGGAGAGGCTATAGAGAGAGAAGGGAGGAGGTGGAAATCGTCCTTGGTACTTCTTAGAAGCATGTACACGAATTCCCAAAGCCTAGGGGTCTTTATATAGGGTTTAGATTAGGGTTTCAATCCTTATCCTTATCCAGTTACTTGCCTACCAAGCAACCACAAGATAAGCCTTGAAAACCCTTATCTCTTGGACCTTGGATGATTTTAAGGATATCCTTATCCTTGAATTCGTCCATCCTTAAACAAGGATAACCATTGCCCTATTTTGCAACTATCACATAATTACAATTCAGCTCTTCTAGTTTAATTAATTACACTTGATCACAAAATTAATTCCTAATTAATTATTGACTAATATTAATTAAACAAATATGATTTCTCCTTTAATATATTATTCTTATAACATATTAATAAATCATAATAACCTCTTTCTCTATTTATTTCTCCAGTCAATTTGCTTTGGTGAAGGCAACCTAAGAAGACCATGCACAATCGGGTCAAGTACTTGCCTAATATAGTTGCAGCCTTAGACACTATTCCAACAGTCTCCCACTTGGATAAGTCTAGTAACAATATGCACAAGTACAATGCGGTTTGCAATCGTAGCTCTCAAAGATGCTGTTAAACTCTAATCTAATCAATCTTGTCCTTTAGATAAGGGATCATACAGTCCTCTGTTAGATATCATGCTGACAATTCTATGGAATAATTAGTCTAGCATTTGGTTTCTCGATCTCCGATTTATTTGACATAGAACTTAATCGAACACATCAATTCAGTTCTGACCGGGCCCGGCACATAAGTCAAATCAAATCATCGAGCGGCCGAGATATCGCTTTTACCCTCTTAGGATAAAAGTTACAGATAAACTTCGACTTATATGCATTTACTTATTCATTAATCAACTATACACAACAATGCGTTTTATAACACTGAGTTACTGATGCGTTTTCGAATTATCAATGTACAGTCAATTAACAAATAACAAACCATATACCTAGGTTTTAAGACTATATGATATTATCATCTTGCGATCACCTTTTATATCACATTCCATAAGGTGATTCCAGCAAGCGCGGGTTTGTTCCAATGCTCAAAACCAGTTCATAAGCACTCATGAACGTTGCAGCAATCTTTTGCTATGTCTAATACCATTTAGACAATCTACACACCAATTCATGACAATCTTCATTCATATCTACTTCCGACATATGAACGATTGTGGACAATTTGAATAATTCTATTATTCTTAATAAACTCAATTATTCTGGAAGTCAAAACATGCAAAGTGAAACAATAGTTAAACAATTAACATAAGACAATAACATTACTCATAAATAAAACTCCTTTATTTAATCATCAAATGTTAATTACATTTATCTATTACACGTTTCTACTACTATCTAATCTATGCTAATATCATCCTTCAGCCCAATACTCCTAGCATGCTGCAAGTGCTTAACCCTACTCAGTCCCTTTGTAAGCGGATTTGCTGGGTTATCTTCTGATGATATCCTCTTCACTACGAGTTGTCCTTCTTCTACACGATGTCTGATGAAGTGATATTTTCTGTCGATATGTCGAGATCTACTATGATCCCTCTATTCCTTGGTCAAGGCAACCACCCCTTCATTATCACAGAAAATCTCCATGGGCTCCTTTATGGAAGGTACAACTCCAAGGTCATCGATGAAGTTCATCAACCATATTGCCTCCTTCGACGCTTCGCTCGCTGCAATGTACTCTGATTCGCATGTTGAATCAACTACGGTTTCCTGCTTGGAACTCTTCCAAGTTACTGCTCCTCCATTCAGGGTAAAGACCCAGCCCGACTACAAACGGTAGTTGTCCCTGTCGGTTTGAAAGCTGGCGTCACTATACCCTCGCACCTTCAAGTCATCACTCCCTCCGAGGACTAAAAACCATTCCTTCGTCCTCCGAAGGTACTTAAGGATATTCTTCACCGCAATCCAATGAGCTCTACCAAGGTTCCCTTGATATCTACTAACCATGCTCAAATCAAAGGCTACATCAGGGCAAGTACAAGTCATATCGTACATGATTGAGCCAACTACGGAAGCGTATGGAACTCGGCTCATTTCAGCTATCTCAGCTTTGGTACTCGGACTTTGAGTCTTACTCAACTTGGCATTACTTTGTATCGGTAATTCTCCCTTCTTTGAGTTTTTCATACTAAAACGTTTTAGTACCTTCTCTAAGTAAGTGTTCTGACTAAGCCCTATTAGTCTCTTACTTCTTTCTCTTACTATCCTTATTCCCAAAATATAGGAAGCCTCTCCGAGGTCCTTCATAGCGAAGCACTTCCCGAGCCAGGACTTAACTTCCTGCAGAGTCGGGACGTTGTTTCCTATGAGTAATATGTCATCAACATATGGAACGAGGAAGCTTACTATACTCCCACTGGCTTTGACATATACACACGATTCATCTTCGCTTCGTACAAATCCAAACTCTTTGACTTTCTAATCAAAGCAAAGATTCCATCTGCGAGACGCTTGCTTAAGTCCATAAATGGACTTCTCAAGCTTACACACTCTATTCGGATGCTTCGGATCTACAAACCCTATGGCTGAGCCATGTAAACATCCTCAGCCAACTTCCCGTTAAGGTTAGCGATCTTGACATCGATTTGTCAAATCTCATAATCATGAAATGCGGCAATAGCTATCATCACTCTAATAGACTTTATCTTCGCAACTGGTGAGAAGGTCTCATCATAGTCAACTCCGGGAGTTTGAGTAAAGCCCTTCGCAACCAATCGCGCCTTATACGTGTGTACGGTTCCATCCACATCGGTCTTCTTCTTGAAGATCCATTTACACCCAACGGTCTTACGTCTGGGTACATTATCAACCAAATTCCAAACTTGGTTATCATACATGGATTGGATCTCGCTGTCCATTGCCTCTTTCCATTTCGCAGACTCCGGGCCTGCCATGGCTTCCTTATAGCTATTAGGTTCATCAAGGTTTATTAGTGTACTATCACTAATATACATGTCCCCTTCAGTAGTAATATGAAAACCATATAACTGGGGTTGAACTCTAACTCTTTCGGAACGTCTAAGAGGTAATGATACGTCAAACGGTTCAACCGGAGTTTCCTCCTCGGGTTGAGCGCCAACGGTAGTGGTTCCTTCATCTATCGACTCTTGAATCTCTTCAAGCTCGATTTGCCTCCCACTGTCTCCTTGGCCTATGAGTTCTCGTTCTCGGAATACTCCTCTCCTCGCAACAAAGACAAGATTGTCCTTCAGTCTATAGAAGAGATATCCAAAGGATTTTTGCGGGTAGCCGATGAAAATACATCGCTCACTACGAGGTTCGAGCTTGTCATGAGTATCTCGTATTACGAAAGCCTCGCAGCCCCAAACCTTGATATGTGCTAACGAGGGAGCTTTCCCTGTCCACATCTCATGAGGGTTTTGGCAACCTTCTTAGTAGGGACTCGGTTAAGGATATGGGTGGCAGTCTCTAAGGCATACCCCCAAAAAGAGATAGATAGCGAAGCACGACTCATCATAGAGCGAACCATGTCCAACAAGTTTTGATTACGCCTTTTTGCCACACCATTCAACTGCGGTGTCCTAGGTGGCATCAATTGTGAAACTATTCCATACTCCTTGAGATAATCGTGGAATTCAAGACTTAGGTACTCTCCTCCTCGATTAGATCGAAGCATCTTGATTTTCCTGCGCAATTGATTCTCCACTTCATTCTTGAATTCTTTGAACTTTTCAAAAGTTTCTGACTTTTGCTTGATTAAGTAGATATACCCATATCTACTATAGTCATCGGTAAAAGTCACATAGAAGCGGTTCCCATCCTTCATGGTTGATCTAAACGGTCCACATACATCGGTATGTATTAAGTCCAATAGACCCTCGCCCCTTTCACACGTACCTGTGAAAGGTGACTTAGTCATCTTTCCAAGTAAACAAGACTCGCATGTGTCATCTTCCCTAAGGTCGAATGACTCCAAAACTCCATCCTTTTGGAGTTGGGCTATGCGTTTCTTGTTGACATGTCCAAGACAACAATTCCACAAGGATGCCTTATCCATACTATTGGAAGAATCTATGCATAAAACATCATTTCCTAAGTTATCAACAATCATAATAGTTTCATAAATTCCATTACACGGTATTGCTTCAAAATAAAAGACACCATTTAGATAAGCCAGAATAGAACCATTCTCATTATTAAAAGAAAATCTAAAACCTTGTTTAAAAAAACCATGAAATGAAATGATGTTTCTAGCCATTTCTGGCGAATAGCAACAATTGTTCAAATCTAAAGATAAACCATTCCTAAGCACTAAAGAATACACTCCAATCTTGGTCACAAGCGACGATCTTCTATTCCCCATGATTAGATTTATTCTTCCATGCTCCACATCCCTATTTCTTCTTAATCTTTGCACATTAGAACAAATGTGGTAACCACAACCGGTATCAAGAACCCAAGAAATAGCATGAGATGAATCGTTAGATTTAATTTTGTATATACCTGCAAAAGATGGCTTAATCTTTCCTTCCTTGATGGCTTGCAGGTACTCTGGGCAGCTTCTCTTCCAATGCCCTATTTTGTGGCAATGGTGGCACTCTGTCTCCTTTAGGTTAGAAGTAGGCTTGGTGGGATCAACTTTTGTCCCACTAGATGAGGAACCATCTCGGGAATTTCCCTTGCAGTAGCTCTTAGATGGAGCCTTCCTCTTTTTTCCTCTTCCTTGCCCAATGGCCAAAACAGGAGCAGCGGGTGGATTGGGAGTAGCTGCAACGGACTTGTCCTTGAGATTCCTCTCAGCAACCCTAAGGAGACCTTGGAGCTTGCTTAGGGTGACCTCTTCCTTATTCATGTGGTAGGTCATCCTAAATTGATTGTAACGCGGCGGCAAAGAGTGAAGCACCATGTTGATCGCCAAGTCTTCCCCAAAGTCAACATTTAACTTGCGAAGTCAATCGACATACCTTTGCATCTTTTGCAGGTGCACGGTAAGAGATTCTCCATGACCCATTTTGGCAGAAATCATGTTAGTGAAAATCTCATAACGCTCTTGCCTCGCGTTTTGGTGGTATCTCTCCAACAAGTCTTGGTGCATTTCGTACGGATACATGTCCTCGTAGGACTTTTGGAATTCGGAGATTTCAGCCGGAGTAGCGATTTCAGGATTGATTTTCTCGAGCTTCTCATCGAGGACATACTCCTTGTCCTCATAGCGAGCAATCGTGCGAATGTATCTTATCCATTTGCTAAAGTTCGTTCCATCGAACGTCACCTTTTGGCAAATGCTCATCAATGTGAACGAGCTTGTAGCAGTGTTGTTCGCGTTCGACATCTACAAATAGAAAGTACAAAGATAGATTAGAATTTGGATCCCTAATTATCACCCAATAAGAAAATTAGGGCTAGGATCCAACAACAATATTTACACATTAGAAAAGGGATGTCGTAATCTAATATGCAAACAATTTGAAGGTAAGTGAATGACGATTCACTAATTCTCCACCATGAAAAACATAACTCTAAGTTCTAAAAGTATTTAGAATTCCTAGGTTTGGATGAGATTCATTGAAACTTTTCAATGGCATGTTTAAATCTCGATATGCCCCTCTCGTTTGTGACTGGGATACCGAGGATCACAAAGCGGGTGTGAATTACCATGCAAATTCACATGGTGCCTTCATTGTAACGATCACCTATTCGATGTGCCGGTAAACCACACACGCTCCATCAAACTATGATAAACAATGAATCACCCTTTGCCACCTTCGCTTAGAACCAATTAGTGTGCCGGTGAACCACACACGCTCCACTAACTTCTTAGCAAGGTGCAAAGTGTAGTTTCATGGGATTGCATCAATTCACTTTTCCTAAAGTAACTAGGATTGGGAAATTTTGAAAACCATGTAGTTACTTTGTATTTCATATTATACTTTTAATGAGAGGATGAGTTTGTCCTATCCTACCCGTTCGGCTAACGACCCTCCACCGATCAAGCAAGCGGTGGGTGTGAGTGTACACCCATTAAGCGCCATTTTATAGGCAGCAACCTTATACCCACCTTGTAGACCGGCTTCGTGAATGGGGCCTACTAACGGTAAGACTAGCATATTATATATATATATATATATATATATATATATATATATATATATATATATATATATATATATATATTAAACTTGTAATAATATAATAGTATAGGGTGTATTTTAAACATTTCAAAAATACTAGGTTTTTAATTTCCAATTTAAAACTTTCAAAATTTAATACCATTTAAATTAAAATTTTAAATATTAAAACTCTTGATTTAATAATTATCACAAATTAAACTATTAATTTAAATTATTAAATCATAAGGGATTATCTAAATCATGAGGATAATTACCATTTAAACAATTAATTTATCCTAATCCCTTTTATCCCTCTAAATTTCGAAAATAATGGGATGGGATAATTCAAAATCTTTAATTATCATATTTAACCATTAAAAGATAATTACAAGATATGGGATTATCCAAATCCCTAAAATTTAGGATCTTATCTTGGGGAAGGAGGCAAATCTCGAAATCTAAGGGTTTGCAAACCCTAGATTTCGAAATCTTGGATTAAAAGGAAAGGATTCAAAAACCCTTTCAAGATTTTCGCAAATTAGGGTTAGGAAACCCTAATCTTGAAATCTATGGCCTCCTAGGGTTTATTGGCTATAAACCCTAAATTTTCAAGTTCATACAATTGAATAATACTAATTGAAAACAAGTTAACCAAAGGCTCTGATACCACTGATGGGTTTTATACAAACAATCATATGTGTGCATGCAACCCTAGATTTAGATCTATGTTTTGCTATTAGATACACAACATTATAAACACAAGAATAAAACCCTAAAGAACAATGCTATTTTTGAAATTAATATACAAGATTAGATTGCATACCTCTTATTGTTATATTGCAATAACAACTTAAATCTTCAAACCCTAAGTCTTGAAAGCAAGCACCACAAGTGTAGTGCCTCTAATGGCTCACAAACACCACAAGCAATTGGAGAGGCTATAGAGAGAGAAGGGAGGAGGTGGAAATCATCCTTGGGACTTCTTAGAAGCATGTACACGAATTCCCAAGGCCTAGGGGTCTTTATATAGGGTTTAGATTAGGGTTTCAGTCCTTATCCTTATCCAGTTACTTGCCTACCAAGCAACCACAAGATAAGCCTTGAAAACCCTTATCTCTTGGACCTTGGATGATTTTAAGGATATCCTTATCCTTGAATTCGTCCATCCTTAAACAAGGATAACCATTGCCCTATTTTGCAACTATCACATAATTACAATTTAACCCTTCTAGTTTAATTAATTACACTTGATCACAAAATTAATTCCTAATTAATTATTGACCAGTATTAATTAAACAAATATGATTTCTCCTTTAATATATTATTCTTATAACATATTAATAAATCATAATAACCTCTTTCTCTATTTATTTCTCCAGTCAAGTTGCTTTGGTGAAGGCAACCCAAAAGGACCATGCACAACCGGGTCAAGTACTTGCCTAAGACACTATTCAAACAGATGTGGCAGGTAGTATGGGCCTTAGACACTATTCGAATAGATGTGGCAGCTAGTATGGGCCCGTACTACTGAAAGCAGAGGACCGATACTCGATACATGGAAAGTTCTTGGGATTCTAAGTAGCAGATGAGAGGGATCGTATGGTTTGAGTACCATGATCAGTGACAGATGAGAGTGGATTCTATGGTTTGAGTACCATGCTTGGAAGCAGGCTGGGAAGTGATGTCATGGTTCGAGTACCATGGTTTGTAGCGGATTGAGAGAAGATAATATGGTTCGTTAACCATGAGTTATAGCAGGAAGAGAGATAGCAACATGATTCGAGTACCATGGCTATGATGATTAGTGTTACTGGTCCTACCAGTTATGCCATTGTGTTGATTATACCGAGATCAGGTATGAGAGAGTATGCGGCTTGAGGGCCAATTTGAATGAGTTCGAGGGAGTATGCTTTGAAAGAGAAATGGGATTCGTTTTAAGAGGTTTTATTTGTAAGGTGCCAGTGGAAACTGCACGGCTTAAGGATAAGTGGGATGATGTTGTTGAAGAAGCGGGGTTCGAGTCAATCCATCGGTTGATGGATGAGCCATCACCTTTTATGGTGAGAGTTACTTGGTTTCCGTTCTTTAGAAGGAGAATGAGCTATCGAGTTTCTGGTTCCAGAAATTGGAGGTTGTGGAGTAGTACTGGTGGTGATCTTTTCAGGGTGTTTGAGCGGTTTGTCCGTGGTGAAGTATTTCTTGTACCATAGAGCCAATAGTGGAAACGGAGAGTCTTAGGTGAATTGGGGCAGTTGGGATGTCCAGCTATGGGGCAGTATGAGGGCCTTTCGTGCATGATCAGGAAGGAATGAGTGATTCTATGGTAGGTGGCCGTTGGTCAGAGAGGTTGTTCGGGTCAGAATTTCAATGTGTTAAACAAGACGAGACAGTTAAGTCCTTGAGTTCAGAGAGCAACAGCAGAGGTTGACAGGTATATGTCCAGAATGTGATCTCCTCACCAGGAAAAGCAACAATTGGTATGTTAGTTAATTTCGGAGACGGTATGAGTAGCGATCGGCAATGGGTGAATTTCTGGGTCTTGTAGTCGAGTTACGAGTTAATGGCGATGTCTTGTTTTCAATTTGGAAAGGGAATACTTCGAGGTTGCAAGTGTTGCAAGATGAGGATTCTTTTCGAGATTCTAATGAGGGGAGGCAGTATCCGTGTATGATGTTGTGAGTGTGATATCAGTGATTGAGATAAGGCATCGAGGGATGTTGTGATGGTGTCCTGAAGTATCAGAATATGCGGTCATTAAGTTTGGATTATTTTTGAATTGTGAGGCGGAGGCAGATAGTGGGTATCAAGTGAATACAGTTCCGGTGAGAACCCTATGGCCAAATGACATCAGGTGAGATTATTCGGGAAGGTGGTTTGCATCAGGGAAAGGTGTGTTTGGATGCTGTCAGAAATAATAGTGCATAGTTTAAGTGGGTGTGTACACCTACGCATGGCCGATCCGCAGGGCATGAGTTCACGATTGCGGTGTGGCGTCTGCGTGAAAATGAGATTATGAAGAGGTGAGGGCTGGTGCGGTAAAACTGCGGGGAGCTGCAGTTCAGTGGATTAGAGCAAAGGTTGTGGTGATGCTACGGCGATCCGTAGTATTCACGGATCAAAGAGAGGTTGTGGTGATGCTACGGGGAGCTGTAGTATTCACGGATCAGAGAGAGGCTGTAGTGATGCTACGGGGAGTCGCAGTACTCACGAATCGGAGATAGGTTGTAGTGATGCTACGGTGAGCCGTAGTATTCACGGATCAGAGAGGTTGGGGTGATACTACGGGGAGCCGTAGTACTCACGGATCAAAGAGAGATTGTAGTGATACTATGGGGAGCCGTAGTACTCTCGGATCAGAGAGAGATTGTAGTGATGCCACGGGGATCCGTAGCAAGCACTAATCAGGGACAAGATAATGGTTATCTCAATTGTTTGGAGTGGGTGAGTTAAGTGTGGGTTGCAAGTGGTCCAACCCCGAGATTGATCAAACTCTGGAGATGAGTTTGATTTTAGTAGTGCGTCGGGAAGGCGATATGAGGTTTTAGATTCAGAGAATGAGTACTCTTCTGAAAAGTTAGTTGTCATCTAGAATTGAGACCAGAGGTTCAGTGTTTGGATGGGATAGAGAAATGAGTTGCACGAAATTCTTGAGCCTTAGATGTCAAGTGTTAGGAGTGAGTCGATCTTCGGTTGGATTGTAGTTTACGTTTGAGGTAAAGAGAATTTTGTGAATTGTGTGTCACTGGGCCGAGATAGTTGACACGAGAAGGAGTTAGTGAGACATTCTAAATCATGTCATAGGTAACCATGGAAGTTCAACTATGGGGTTGAGGTTCTATGAGTTTTCCTATAGCAACAGCCATCATTCGAGCATCGGTATGCCACCCTTTGAGTTGTTGTATAGGAGGAGGTGTCGGACCCCCATTTGCTGGGAAGAGGTGGTGCATGGACCCGAGAGTCCTTGCGAGCAGATTCAGAGCATGTGTGATACATGGAGTAGCGGTTACTCTGCTAGGGATAATGTAGAGTGGGGTGTGAGCACTGTGGCACTTGTTTGAAGTGGCAAGGTTGACAAGTAAATTTCCTTGGGTAAGGAAAGAGAAAGGTATGTAACTCTGGGGGGAGTGTTGGTTCACAGAAGTGAAAGAAGTAGTGAGAATCGATGATTAAGAGTATGGAGGTTGAACATTGTGTTTGTGCCAGTGGTATGGAAGCGCATCCGGGTTGGGTGTCTGTTGAGGTTGTGGAAGAATCTCCGTTGGTTTAGAACCAGAGGAGTTCGGAAGAAATGAAAGGATAGAGCCTTGGATTTAAGTATGGTTGTGATTAGAAGGTTATGTATATAGTGGTAATTCATCCTGGGGATGTTTGATGGTATCGTCAGTATGTCGGGTTTTTCCAACCCGAGGATGTAAAGCAGGCTCAACATGTGTATTCGATTGCAGAGGAGAGCTCAGGAGAGTTGTTCAGGAGCTGAAGGATGGGTCATCCTATCAGCATGGAAAGAAAAGATTTGGATTCGGATTGAAAGAGGGATGAGTCCCAGAAGTGAATTTGATAAAGGTTATGCTAATCGAGGAAAGGGATGGCAGTTTGGTCCGGGGTGATGTCTAGTTGTGTAAGGGTCAAGCGATCGTTGTGATTTGGAGCGACTGAAGTATCATGGAGTGTTACTCGGTTGATAAGTGTGGGTATCAGAGGATGAGGCGGTGGTCAGGACACCGCAGGGGAAGAGTTAGGTTTTGGGTTTCGGTGGTAGTGTTTTAAGGAACCTGGTTTGGTTAATGCCAGGTGGTGCATTGCGAGAGTAGTTTCTGGAGTTGTGTTGCCGCAGGCTTCGAGGATGAAGCATAATTTAAGTGGGGGAGAATTGTAACATCCAGAGTTCATGGGTGCAAAGTTTAGGGTTCAAAGTGAAAATATGAATGGTCAACTCGGCGAGTCCATGGGTAGACTCGGCGAGTAGGGTCGCGATTCTGGTCGCGTGTCTAGTGTCCAACTCGGCGAGTCGGTGGCTGGACTCGACGAGTTGGTGTTGTGTGGAGAAAACCCTAATCCCAGGGATTAGGCCCTATATAAAGAACATAATACCCTCTCCCCAGCCTCTTTGCTCTCCCTTGAAGTCCAGAAACCCTAATATTCGTTGTGACAGAATTAGAGAACATTTGGATCTTGAAGGAGTGTTTGTTGAAGAGATCTTTGAAGATTAAGAGGCTTGGAGCAAGGGGCTTTTCAAGGTTTTGACTATTTCTTCTGTTGGAGCCTTCTTTTGAGGTAATGATTCATTGCTTGAGCTGTTATCCATCTAGATCTATCATTTGTGGGATTTTGGGTGTATATCTAGTGTTATCTTGGGTTTGGAGGTTAGATATGAGGTTATTACCTCAGATCTAGAGTAGTGATAATCCAACAGAGCATAAAGTCCCTGTTCAAGAGTTGTTGATGAAGTATTTTGGCCCCAAACCTTAGCCCAAGAGTGTATTATGCTTAGATCTCCTTGGATTCACGTAAAGTTTGCCACATTACGTGATGGATGGCTTGTATAAGAGTAGATCTATGGATTGGAAATCCTGCATGGCTTGGAAAGCCTTTGTATAGGTTAAGAGATAGTAGTACTCGGTGAGTCCATGGGTGCACTCGACGAGTTGCATGAATATAGGTAGAAACTCGGCGAGTTGGTTGAAGATAGCCTTGGACTCGGCGAGTCTGTTCTTGGACTCGGCGAGTCTGGTCTTGAGGTCCTAACCTTTTCTGGTTAAGCTGAGAATCGGTGAGTCAAGGGATGACTCAGTGAGTTAAGTACGGTTTGACTTAGAGTTGTGGGACTCGGCGAGTCTTGGGGCGACTCGGCGAGTTGAGTCGTATTATGGGAGTTTTAGAGCATGGAGACTCGATGAGTCAGCGGGTTGACTCGGCAAGTAGAGTCAGTCAGGAGGGTTGGCTTGACCAATAGTTGACCAGTTGACTTCCACTGGTATTTTGGTTGTTATTGGTATTTATTGGTCTCGATGATTCAGTGGTGGAGTTCGTGACAGTGGTCGGAGCAGTGTGATCTTGTTCTTCAGTCGGCAGTAGCAGGTGAGTCTCCTCACTATACGTTACCTTGAGTGGTAGTTATGTGTGATCGTAGGGTCTTATATGCTTACATTGAGTATTATGTTATATGTGATATGTTATGCATCATGTCTTTTTGATTTATGCTATGCGGAGTTTATAGACCGGACCAGAGGGTTCAACGATATAGACCGAACCGGAGGGTCCAATGATATAGACCGGACCGGAGCGTCCAACGATACGGAACTGGAGGGTTCCACTGAGACACACCGACCGGAGGGTCATATTGTAGCCTTGAGTGGCGTATGTGTTGAATTTGGTATTTTGGGGAACTCACTAAGCTTCGTGCTTACCGTGTTATGTGTTATGTGTTTCAGGTTCTTCAGATTCGCGGGAAGGCGGCGGCTCGATTGTACACACACAAGAAAAAAGAGTGATGAATATAGATCCTGGAATTTCTTAATGTTCTGAAAACCTTGTTGATGATTTTTGAATAAAAAAAGTGTTTATATGGAATAACATGCATTTTTATGAAATAAAATTGAATAAAATAAATTTAAAATTTTTCGGTGTTACATACCATATCAAAAAAGATCAAGAGTTTACGAGGGAAACAAGATCAAGTGAGAGATGGATCAATACAGAGGGAGAGATAATCATGGCTCAACGAAAGGGAAAGGGATGGAAAGGAAGAAGAAATTGACATATGGAAACACTACAAAGGAAGATAAGATGGGCCTTCATCTAGTTGTGTCTTGCCCATGTTTTTAATTCCAATTAGTTTAATGGTATTTTCTTATGTGGCTTTCAAAAATCATAAATTTATGGCTTTGAGCTTTGATATTGAAGAACTAGGTTTGATTAAGAAATGCCTCAAAATTGTTTTTTTTTTTTTCATTTCCTCTTATACTTACCCACAATACATAGAGACACTCAAACCATCGATTAAAATGAAATCACTTGAGTCTTTGATGTTGCAATTGGATCACACTAAACGTGTAGGTACGAAGATCATTGAGGTTTTTCTTGATTTTTTCCAAGTTTAACAAACACACCAAAATCCCTTGCTACACATCCTTCACATAAGTAATCAATTGTTATGAAAGTTCATCTTGAAAATCGGAATCGACCAATTAATTTGTTTGAAACCATTCATTTGTTTAATTGAAATCGTCGGATCTCCCCATCCCTCGATACTAGGGATGAGCGTTTGAACTAAATATCCAAACCGAACCCAACCAAATTAGGTCTGAATAAGCTATCTTGTTTTCTTATCGGGTGTGTATTTTAGGTTTATTCGATTCTAGGGTATTTCTGTCTGAGTTACCCGAATAACCACTTAATCGGTTCTAAATGAACCAGACCGAATTAGACCGAATAAGGTATCTGGTTCGGTTCTCGGGTATCTATTTTAGGCTTATGCATATTTTAGTTTGGGTGTTTAGTGTTTTGTGTTTAATATATTGTTTTCATAACTATATCTCAATATTTATATGCATATAATTTATAGTTACTTATAATCAATCGTGATTTTTTTCATAGATGAATTGATATGAGTTAACATTTGATCGTAGCATCATATCATGTTAAAAGATAAAATAAAAATATCATTTTAAACGATAGAAATAATCTAATATATCCAACATATATCTTATTACATTTCTAATACCTTAAATAATTACAAAAACAATCCCCTAAGTTTAATAAAAGTACCAAACAATGCAGTATTCAGTTTATTTGGTTTTTTAGTTCTTTTCAATTTTTTATTCGGCCTTTAATAATATTGTAAATGTTATTCGATTTATTTGGGTAATAACCGAAACGGAACCGTATTCGTTTAATAGGTCCGATTTTCAGTTCCTCCAATTAGTCTTATTATGTTTTTGGTTTATTCGGTTCCGGTCTAATTCCGGCCCGAATAACATGCCTACTCCATAAGCACAAGTTGTAAACTATTCAAGCCATTTATTTCAAGCTTCTAGTCTATTATTCAAGTTTTGGATTTGGTTTTGGCTTTGAGTTTTGAAAAAAAATAATAATAATAAAATAAAATTGAAGATGATTAGGTGAAGAGAACATTTTTTTTTTTGAGTAGTATGGTTGTGTATGTGAACCCATTTTATATTTAATAATAATAATAACTTTGAAAATGAATTAAAAATAGAAAATAATTTATCATGGACATAATAGTATTTTCAGGTTTCGGAGAAACCAAATACACAACGAAAGATCCTCAAAAGGATCATGTTTCTATTTTTTTTTATTGTTTAGACAGAAACTTAAAAAAATACGAACTAGGAGAATCATTATTGCATTTTGTCAAACTTTTAAATTCAATGGTAATTAAAATATAATATAAAAACCTTTATGGATATACCACTACATGGTTAAGTTTTGTTAACCAAAATGTCATATCATTGTAATGAGCTATCTTTATATCTCTTTGAAAAATAACTTTTGTGACATTTTTTTATTTAAAAACCTAATATACAAAAAAGAAGAATATAGTAATCAAATAGAATCAAGACGAATAGTTGATAGATCTACATCAACGTTAACCCTGTGTACGTTTAATGGAAAAAGATGCCATCAAATTATAGAAATCAATTAGGGTTTGATGGAGAAGGATGATCCATATGCTAGGTGTCGATTTGCCCATAGTGGCTTGAAGTGCAATGAAGTTAATGCATACCCAAAATAAATTGGTTCTTTGATTTGATTGAATGGTTTAAATATTAATTACTATATTAGCTATTAATCATTCCAAATACATTTTAATTGTAAGATGATTGTCGTGTAAAACTAATCGACCAGAATGACGTTTACATATTAGCTTACTCCGTATCTTTTGGGAATGTTATATAAAAGTTCCTAGATTTTTTTTTTTTTTTTTTTGAATGAAATGGTTCTGGATTTTAAAGTAAATATTAGACAAATTTTTTTACAAATAAATGAATAATTCACATAAGGATTAACAAATCTATAAAAACCGTCATGTCTAATAGCAGAACGATTATACAAGGGAAGAAGGAGTCTTTTCCTCTTAACTCGCTCAACCTATTTGCCACATCAATGTTTTTAATAATTAAATACATATAAATTTATTCATAAAATATAACTTTAATTCATAAAAAAAATAAAAAGAATTACTAATTTAGCCATTTTACCTAATT
Source organism: Lactuca saligna (assembly GCF_052625555.1). Lineage (NCBI taxonomy): Eukaryota > Viridiplantae > Streptophyta > Magnoliopsida > Asterales > Asteraceae > Lactuca > Lactuca saligna. The sequence goes on from NC_136424.1 coordinate 65,390,354, forward strand.
ACCTATATAAAAATAACAAAAAAAAAAAAAAAAAAAAAAAAAAAAGACTTTAGCCAAAAAAAACCCCTAAAGAATAGACGAATAGCGTTGACTACGGTCAACAGGGTGAAGTCTATGATTTTAGGGCAATTGGTTACTGTTTTCTGGCCCGCCTATTTTTTCGAAGCTCATTAACTTATAGTATATAATGTATTGATTTTCAGAGTAAGTCATTTTACTATTTTTTTCCTTGGTTTTTCTATTGTTTTTTCTCAATTGAGTACACGAAGAATAACGAAGTACGTTTATTTTTTTTTATCGAAAGTTTATCATATTCTTGATTAGGACTAGTTTTTGTACATAGAGATAACTTCAAAAAAAAAAATAGTAAAACCGTAGGCTTCATAAGAAACCTACTGTGTACAAGTCCGCAATGCACAGTTTGTGCAGTGTTGACTTGTACACCGTAGGTTTTCGTATCAAGCCTATGCTTTTTATTTTTATTTTTTTCATTTTTTTAAATGGTTGTAATTTGTATAAAATTGTATAGATGTTATGATTCCTTGATTTTTTTTTTCGAAAAACAAAAAAAATTACCGAAACTGTAGACTTTTTACTGAAAACATAGACTATGGTTTTGGAAACTGTAGTTCGTCGAGAGGAAACCATAGGTTATAAAATAATCAATTGTTTTAAATTTTAAAAATAATTTTTTTTATAGCTAACCCGAAACAGTAGACTATTTGGCGAAACAGTAGCCCACTTTAATTACCTACGGTTTCGTGGGCTATTTTTCGACAATTGCTAATTCTTACCTAGTTTTGGATAGGTAATGAAAAATGCTAGATTAGTAATTTTCTCAAAAAAATATATATCATGTTAGTGTGTGTTTATGTGTGTTACGCAGCGGGTTAAAGAACCCGTACAAGAGCTCCCACCTCCTTACACCTCCAGAACCACCCGTTAAAGAAGGGACCATAACCCGAAAGTATCGCCGGTACCACTTTAACCGTCGGTGTTCTGAGCTTGATCTCGTCTGCCCTAAGAGATGACCATGTAAAAAACAAATGGACCGAAATGGTCCTTAAATTTATAGAAGAGGACTTCCCTAACGAGGGTTTCCGGGCCAACTTTCATGTACCAACTAATCTCCTGCTTCGAAGATGAAGCAATGCTTCATACCGTAAAATCATTGCAAGCAAACATCCATGGTTAGAGAGGTTGAATATTGCTAAGATTTAAACATGAATCAATATATTATAGACCATATCTTTTAAATGTCTTACCAAATCACCATAACGAGAAGTACTTTATTTGTTAAGGTTATTGTTGAGTTATACCTATTGTGATATATAAATATTCCCAAAAAGGCTATCATGTTCATTTTTTAGATCCAACTATAAATCAATTCGACAATCTTGATTGAACTATATCATTTAGATATTTAGATGTTTGGATTAACTTGGAAAAAGAATGAATTATTATTTATGATTTAGATCTATTCGATTATTAACATAAGAACCCAATAATGCAACAAAGCCAAATAACAATTTATTGTTTATATATATATATATATATATATATATATATATATATATATATATATATATATATATATATATATATATATATATATATATATATATATATATATATATATATATATATATATATAAAATGAACAATGGTTAGGAATAGTAAACTATATGTTTGTTTGGCAGAAATTGTCCTTGATTTATACCGGTTTCTCATGTCGCTTTATTTGTTTTTTAGGCAGTATTTTCTGTTTTCTACAAATTAAGTTTATGTACACGTGTTTATCGTCTATTTTGTCCGCCGTTTCCGTAGCCAATTACATGAATTGATGTAATTCTTTCCTTTTTTTTTGGATTTAGGGGCATTCCTTTTGTCTCCCTCTTTCGATCTATCGTTATTTGTCATTTGTTTCCTTCGTTTCTTCCTGTAATCACAAGTAAAATCCTTCCATTGTCTTCTACCTTTTTAGTTTTTGGTTTATTCGGAATCTTTTTGTTTGTTTGTTTTTTTTTTTTTTTTGTTATGTATACTCATTATAAGTGAGGGTATCTTGTTGGATCGTCGTTTGGTGTGGCTGACATTGGTTCTTCTTCGGGTATCGTTGTTGCACCTGTTGCTCGTTTATATTATTATTTTTAATATAAACCATTAATAATTTGTTAATTTAACTGGAGTTGTTTTAAATTATATCAAAAGTCTTACAAAAACTAAAAGTCTTAATATAATACTTTTTGTGAAAAAAATTTGTATGCATAATATTAAAAATATAAGAATTTTTTTTAGTTTTTATTAACTTTTATTCGCAACTAAATAATTTATATTTATTTGAATTACTATAGTTAAATAAGACAAAAAAAGATCAAATAGTTCGCGAGTTAAAATTGATAGATTAAGCTTGTTAAAGCTCAAGTTACATATAGTTATTTTATAATGTTCAATTTTTAAAAATAAAATTATAAAAATTAATTCAATCAAATTGTAGTTGATTTGGTTCAAATATGATTAAAATATAGTTTTAACTATTCGGATTAATATTGTGAAAAAGAAAATCAAATTGAATTCACTTACGATTGAATCCGACTCTTTCTTACAAACAAACAACCCTAAAAGTGGTTTGCAATGTAAACTTATTTACAAAATTAACTACAAAAAATAAATTTAGATTAAAGAATAATGATACGTGTTCATTTTTAAATTATGGTTTGTTTGGAGGATACTTGTGCTCGTTTAAAAAACAATCATGGTTTACTATATGACTAAGAGAATACAAGTGCGTTGCGCATAATATAATAATATATTTCAAATTTTTACAAATATATATTTTTTAAATATATCAATGATATTGTTATTAGCTTTTATATAATAAATCTTATAATAAGTTGGTATAAACATTGTTTGTTTCAATTATACGATAATGTAGATATCTTTTAAAATTATATAGTTCTAAGTGTCTTAATGACATCTACCTACATGTTACCTATAAATACAATTAAATATAATATATGATTTAATGTTATGTATAGTTCTTGTTATTGTTAATTAATTTTTTAAAATTTATTTGCTTAATGTTTTAATTTCTATTATTATAATGTGACATCCCCAAAATCTCGGCCAAAAAAGATCGGTTTCAGTTATGCTTTTAAAATAATTTCAGAGTAAATCATTTTGATTTAAAAGTGTTGCGGAATTTGTTCCCAAAAACAAAATATGATAAAATAATATTTACCAAAACATTTCATAAAGAAATGTATTTTCATTATATAATCAAAACTCGGGTTGTCATGTTCCGATACAGACCAAAAAGCATAAACGACATATTACAAGCCATACAACAGTTATATACATGTTCAGGCTTATAATCAAAATAACAAGATGATTCATCCATCTTATGCCCTCGCGCCACTACCTGTAATACAAATAAACTGAGTGGGTCAGGCTTCGGAACCTGATGAGCATATAGGGTTTTCAACCCACAATAAATAATTATATTTAATTCAACAATCAGCAATAACCTAATTACTCATTCCCGTTATCCTCACTTTACGTCCCTAAAACAACATCTATCTCAAGGGACCTAATCTATGATTTTCATCAGGATGGACATTATTGCAAAGGGGTTTCCTCAACAATAAATGTCTTAAAGGCAACCATGAGAGGTATAGAGTACACCGGTGAACATCAAGCCCACAACACCTACAGGTTATGAACCTGCCAGCGTTCCACATGGCTGTCTAGAAAGAGTCTATGGTCGTCATCTATACTCCGCTAGATGAATAGATTAACAACAACAACGAGGCCTCTCATCAATTTATTTCATCACACACCAACTATCTACCCATGTTCTACCCAATATATTAGTAGATAAAATATACATATTTTATACATAACTTAAAACCTGTATAGCATGTTCTTTCAATACTCATTCCACATAACAGTTCTTTCAATACTCATTCCACATAACAGATGATACATATACAGATAACAAGTATTTTGTAGAGAATCATGTACATCTATGTGTTAGATGGTAACAATAATACACTCACATAAATCATATACTTAATACATTCAATCGATTACTTGTATAAAATTGTGTATTTGAAAGGGACTATGCACTCACTTGATCAGAAGATGATCGAGAAGTATTACTGCTCTTCAAGTAGTAATTCTTCGATGAAACCGGGAGATCTTCACAAAAAATCGGGCTTCTCGCAGACAGAGTTTCGGCTCGGAAACTTTACTTCTCAGGACCCTCGGGGCTTTAGAACTTGCTTCGGGTCTCGGGAATGATACTAGGGCTTTGGGGTATAACTTGCACGCAAAAAAAAGAAAAATAGGAGAGAGAAAAGAAATTTGGCAACCAAAATCGGTTGCCTTCATGTTCTATTCATAGTGCTGAAGTCTGCTGCGAACGTAAGGTGTTCCCCGAACGCTGGGAGTTCCCTTCGAACACGGTGCGTAGAAGTGGGGTTCTGATCCTTTCCCTTATCCACTGAGTCAGCATCAATGTGGCCACTCCGGAGCCAAGTATTGAAAACAGGGCGTTCCCCAATTGAACGCGGGGCGTTCACTCTTTGGGATGCATGCCTCGAACTTCATAAATTCAAAACTTTCGCATACGATCTCCGTTTTCGACATTCATTATATCCACGCATAGGTGAGATTATGCTCTACAACTCTCGTTTAGACTCCGTCGGCTAATTTTGACTTTATTTTTATTATATTATTTTTAGTAGGCCGGGACAGGAAAACTCCATTAGAAATTCATAACTTCTTCATCTGACGTCCGTTTTCGTCTGTCTTTCTTCCGTTGCACTACTATTGACGAGATCTTCGATTCTCATTTAGATTGTTTCGGCTAAAAATCACTCGATCTCAAATTCGAACTTCGGGCTGCATACTGCTAAGTTGAAACTTAAAAAAATCATAACTTCCTCATATGAAGTCAGATTTAGACATTCTTTTTATTTACGCTCTCGGTTTAATGAACTCTACGACTTTTGTTTAGATCACTAAGGCTAAATATCGCTCTAACGTAAATTCATTATTTACGTCGCAAAGTGTCGTAGCGGTTCAGTCGCGAAACTTTGACAGGTCATAACTTCTTCGTTATAACTCGGATTTCGACATTCTTTATATATTCGGAAACCTTATCGCGACCACTATGTATTATTGTATCGATATTGGTTTTATCTAACATTTTATTTTTACGCTTAGTTTTATTTTTAATTCAATTAAGCCACACAATTAAGCACAAAACACATAATACTCAAATAATACATTTTTATTATATCACAACGGTTTACAAAGGTTAACTTAGACTATTACATCATCATTAATGGCAATCCAGGATACACAGGCGTTACATATAATTTTTTAAAAGATTAAACATTGTTTTTTATTTTAAATGTAACAATATAATCATTTATATAGAGTTATTTTTAACTATTGTTATTGTAATTTATTTTAAGCTACTTATTTAAAAACTTTTAACAATTATAAAAATATCTTTAGAAAATATTTTAGTTTAAATTAAGATTACAATTTAGTTTTTACATTTATCACTACAATTTATCACTTTTAACTATTCACAAAATATTCTTTGGTTTTTTAAGTAGAACTGAAATTTATATTTAAGTTGATACTCTAATGTTATATTTAAATTAACAATTTAAGTATTTTGTCTAAACTGTTCAAAACTTGTAGCTTTAAACTGATAATAGTTTACATACAACAACATTTTAAATTTAATAAATTAAGTAAAATATATTAAAAGTTAAAGACATAACTTTATAAGTAGAAGTAAATATATTATTTTAAAATTGAAATTTAGTTTATTTATGATCACACTTTAGGTTTGGTGTTTATTTAACTTTATTAACTAACTTATAATCATTATTAGAAAGACACTACAATTAATCACATTTAACTATTTACAAAATATTTTTTGGGTTGTTTAAGTTAAACTAAAATTTATATTTAAGTTGACAATATAATGTTATATTTAAATTAATAATTTAAGTATTTTATACAATTTTTTCCAAAATTGTATCTTTAAAATGATAATCGTTTATATGCATTACTATATTAAAACTAATATATTAAGTATAATATTTTAAAAGTTAAAAAAAATAACTTCATAGATAGAAGTAAAGACATTATTTTAATATTGAAATTAAGTTTATATATGATTACATTTTAGGTTTGATAATTATTTAAGTTGATACTCTAATGTTATATTTAAATTAATAATTTAAGTATTTTGTCCAAACTGTTCAAAAGTTGTAGCTTTAAACTGATAATAGTTTACGTACAACAACATTTTAAATCTAATAAATTAAGTATAATGTATTAAAGTTAAAGACATAACTTTATAAGTACAACAAATATATTATTTTAACCAACTTATAATCATTATTAGAAAGACACTACAATTTATCACGTTTAAGTATTTACAAAATATTTTTTGGGTTGTATAAGTTAAACTAAAATTTATATGCAAGTTGACCATGTACTGTTATATTTAAATTAATAATTTAAGTATTTTAAACAAATTGTTCCAAAATTATATCTTTAAAATGATAATGGTTTACATTCAATAATATATTAAAACTAATAAATTAAGTACGATATTTTAAAAGTTAAAAAAAAAACATAACTTTATAGGTAGAAGTAAAGATATTATTTTAATATTGAAATTAAGTTTATATATGATTACACTTTAGGTTTGATAATTATTTAACCTTATTAATCAACTTATAGTAATTATTATCATAAAGAAATTGAAAAGTCATGAGAGTTTCAAATGAATGTGGTGAAAGGAAAAAATATATGGAAGTTTCAAATGAATATGGTGAAAGAAAAAATGCATCATTTATAATATAGTATGATATGATATGATATGATGATATAATGATATGATGTTTTTGCCACTAAGGTTAAAATGTGTATTTGAAATATTTATATGTTTAATAATCATTACTTGAATGATATTGTTAATAATATATGATCAAAGCATACTAACAACAACTTAATGCAATTATATTATTTATAAGAACATGATTATTAATAAATAATTACATATCCTATAATAAATTGAAAATTATTTATTTTATGAAAATCATAAATTTTAATAACATGTATCAAATAAAATAACAAGGTTTGATTTATATAAGTAATGCACAAACTTTTATACAATAAAGATGGTTGTTGGTATATAAATAAAATGTTCATATTTTGTAATTAATAAGGTAACTTAAAATCCAATATTTCCTAAATCTTTAAGAGTAAAAATGTTAAGTAGCTAAATTAGTTCACTTTGTCCTTAGTACTTGTTAGGTGAATCTAATATAGAGCCCGGGGTAACCCACGATGCCCTTAAAAAAAATTATGTAGTGTATATATAAGCATCGCCACAAAACTAACCAAGAAGGTCCGATCAGCCATAAAAATTTGTTCGATGTCGAACCACTGATAAAAAGAAGAAGACAGAAACCAAATCGGGGCTAACAATTTCGTAAACAACGTTATATATCTCTTGTAGTCGGAGTATAAGTTCCACATTATATAAATAACGTTAAGAAACCTAAGAAATTAGTATGTGGCATGAAGAAAAAAGACTAAGAGTTGAAAAAAGATAGAAGCAGATGGTGAGCCGTTGAAGTAATATATGTCTTTTGATTTCAAAACCCTTAACCTTCTTTTTATATATATATATATATATATATATATATATATATATATATATATACACACCAAAGTGGCCCTTTAACTTTCGGTCCTTATTCACATTGGTAATTACTTTATTTATATTTTTAATTAGCAGCCCAACAACTAACGAAAATGCATTTTTATGGTATTTATACTATTATTTGTATTTTTTTCTTTTTTATAATAAGGACCACTTCAACCATTAATTTAAAAGATATTTCAACTTCATATTTATATAACAAGACTTAAAGTTAATTAATGATTCGATTAAGGTTTTGGTTTAAAACTAAAACCAAACCGGGGAAACCCAAGTACAAACCGAAAACCGAAACATTGAACTGGTGGATTTGGGTTCTGTTTGGTTTAAAAGTTTTAAAATTGAAGCTGTCGGTTTTAGGTAAAAATCGATCCAACCCGACTCATGCTCAGTGATTGTGCCGATACCCCGAAAAAACAAATTTGGGATACCCCTTTACTTTAACCCTGGTTCGTCCGCTGCTACTAGTTCTATATAATTTAGAAAACATATAGAATTTATCTATTATTGAGTATGAGTATAGAAAGGATAGTCCAGATAATAAAATAAGTCTTTAATGGGAATTGAAAACTTCCTTGTTCTTACAAATGTGTGAGCAAAAGGGGCGTCGGGCGTTGGATGTTAGTTTTCTTTAATCAAAGGCATACTACTTTAATCATTAGACTTTATCTACTAGGTTTATGGGATCTTAAAGCTAGTAAACTCAATAGATAAAAACAATTCTTAAAGGGTTTAAGAAGCTTGCATCTCATTCTTTTACAAGCTAGTGAAATCGTATTTTTGTTCCTAATCTCTACATCTTTAGGTCTTAAATGTTGAAGGAAAAGTTAGAAGAATATGATACTTGGAATTCTCTCCTTTAAGGCCAAATTGTTCTTTGTTTTAATGGCTTAATATATTCTTATTATTATAGAAGGGCTAGAATCCATATCAAGTTGGTAATTGTTAGTGGATAGTTCTAAAGGAATTTTATTTTGTGTTATTGCCATCTTCTATAACTTCCAGCCTTCCATGAGAAATCAAAGTGTTCAAAGGTTGTTATCTTTTTTTCTTATGGTTTATTTAATCTTTCATGTTCTTGTAAAATGGTCCTTGGTTGGTTAAAATATTTGAAGTTTATTCAACATTTTATAACTTCCAGCCTTCCATGAGAAATCAAAGTGTTCAAAGGTTGTTATCTTTTTTTCTTATGGTTTATTTAATCTTTCATGTTCTTGTAAAATGGTCCTTGGTTGGTTAAAATATTTGAAGTTTATTCAACATTTTAACGCTTTCCTTGCCGTTTTTAGTGCTTTTAGAAACCGATTGTTGGATAAAAACCAAAGGATAGGTATCATAGCCATTTTTACATGCATGGTTAGATTATATTATTATTTGGTATATATTTGTTTTTAGAAAACATGTATGATTTTCTTTTTGTAAGAAAATTTCATTTATATTTTCTATGACAGCTTTAATATATTTATAATTGTTATTTTATGTGACCAAACTTTAAACATGCATTTCTTTGTCATACAAATTGTCTTATAAAAACAAAGTGTTGTTTTATATATAAATATGTGTTTAATGCGCATAAATTTGCCGTTGACCATTTATGATGATGTTTGTGATGATTTGTTGAAATAGTTGTAATATTTATTTATTAATATGGAATATAATAATTGAATAGATAGTTTTTATTTTGTTTATTTTTATAAGTAATAGATTAGTTTTATACTACTTTTTTTATAAAAATATAACAAGAATGAAGATGGTGTCCATTTTGAAGATCAAATGTCCATTCCCTTAATTTTGGTAAGGTTGTATTGTAACATCTGATTTCTAGTTTTTAGGATCCCGACACGGTGCGACGGTGGGTTGTCCGCGGCATTGCCACTTAAATTAAGTGAGGATCATGGTTGGTTAGTGTATGTGGTGCAGTTAGTTCCTATCTACGGGACGGAGGCCACAACAGCTCAAAATCCTAGGGCTCGAGTCTTGCGCCGTATTTAAGGAATATGATGTTAGGGTTTGTTGATATCTCCAGCCTCCACCTTTAGAAAGTCCTAAACATGAAACCCTAGCCTCTCCTCACTCACTGCTTCCTAATTTAGTGGTTTTGGCACCTTGGGAAGCTTTTGGTGAAATGATTCGACAGCTTTTTGCATTCTTATCTTAGATCCAAGCTTCATCAGCCTCCTCGACACATGTTGGAACCTCTATAAGTTTTCTAGCTTACACCTTTACGCTTATAACTATATTGATCTTGGTTTATGTGCATGTTTTGGTCCCTTTTGATGGTTTTGAGTTGGAGTTTGGATAACTATTGGATTAAAGGTGAATCTCTAAGTATTTTAAACCCATTATGGTGCTAAGATATGGAGTCATCATTATTTAAGTGTCATGCTTGGTTTTGGTGGTATTTTTGGCCCAATCTTGACCTAATTTGAGCATTGTGTGTTTTAGGGTATGCAATTGGATAAAGCTGGAAACCTTATCTATTAAATCAAGATTTTTGTATTATCTACAAAGTTAGAGCCTTAATCATAAGCGATTAAGTGCTTAATTATACTTGATTTCTACCATAGCCAAAGCGACACGATAATGAAGAGTCGTGATACGGTATCATGTTTGGACCACGATTGTTTTCTCGTGACTGGGCCATGGTGCAGCCAAGGGTTGGCCATTGACCGTTGACTTTTGACCAGTTTTACTTTTGTTCATACTTGGGTAGAATTCAGTATTTGACGAAGGACTGGTTTCCTTTTGGATTTAGCTACCTCGTTTTGTTTGTTCTATTGCTGAGGTTGATGTTGAGCTTTATTTGTTTAACTCAGGTGACTTTTCTCACTATACTTTATATTGCAGTATCTATCCTCTGTAGGATACGCTGTGTTTATGTTGTTAAGCAGGAAGAGTATTTAGTTAATTGCTTATGGTATTGGATTGTATGTGTATATGTTGGGTATATACATGTTAACATATTATGTGTTGAGTCGAGGGTGTTCTAGCTATGTGTTGTAGGTAAGATACTCATGGCAGACCACCTATGTGTTGAAGGTCAAGGTGGACCAGCTTTATGATGAATGATAAAGGGGCGGACCATCTATGTGTTAAAGGCCAAAGTGGTAGACCAACTTCGTGATGAATGCCATGTTTGTATGCATGTATGTTTATTGATGTATATGAAATTTTGGGGAACTCATTAAACTATGTACTTATAATTGCGGATCAGATATTTTTCAGGTGTTTATTGGACCATGGGAAGGCGAAGGCAGTACTATACACACATGTCAATAGATTCTTAATTTGAGATTATGCGGTTGCTTTTCTTTATAACTCTTATTTTGAATTTTATTTTATGAATAAATGGTTTTTCCATGAATATATCTTTATGAAAGTGTATATTCAATTTTTAAAAAGAAAATGTTTGGTTGAAAATCGGGACTTTACAAGTTTTTATCAGATCCTTGGGTTGAGGGATTTGGATGAACACTTGTGCAATTCCAAACTCAAAATAAGGATCTGTAGATTTTTGCAAGCCTTTTTTAAAGAGATGAATTAAAAAGGGAAAAAAAGAAGATGATATGTGTACAAGTAGTTGAAGCTCAAATAAGAAAGTGATCTCCTAAAATGTCCATACTTGCTACATATGTTGATATGTGAGTTGTTATAATTTCATGCTAGTAAGTAAGCTAATGATCTTTCTAGAATTGCATGCTAGAATTGTCTGATATTTAAGATGCTTTGTAGCCTAGGTACTTCCTGTTAGATTGACTGATGATTAATTTGTGTTATTTGAACTCTATGTTGATGTTAGTTAACTATTATGCGAGTATGTTAGGATTGCATGTCCCTAGAATTAGGTAGTTCCAAATTTCTTGGTTTGTGTAATATCCCAAATTCCAAAACAAAATTTTCATTTTTAAAAATAGAATAAACACCCACTTTATTAAAGTTGCATTCAATTCGAACCAATGATTCATAAACCATTATTCAAAAATCAAAGTTTAAAGAAAATAATATGGAATTTCGAATCATCAAACAATTGATGTGTGTATACAATCCTATCTTTGCAAATCGAATAAGAACCTGAAAAACATTTAATCCATAACTATAAGCACAAATTTTAGTGAGTTCTCCAAAGTGTCACATACAACACAACAAAATAAAAACAACCATGGGTTATCAACAGCCCTGGGGACTTTCAGTAGTCCCAATCAGCTAAAAGCATGCCATGCGGGCTAACAGCACCCCTATGGGTTACCAGCAACCCTGAGGACTATCAGCAGTCCCAATGGGATAACATCATATCCTATGGGTTATCAACAACCCCAAGGACTATTTGCAGTCCTAATTGGCTAACAGCATGCCCTAGAGCTATAAACAACTCAATAACAATAACAACAATTAGAAAAAAAAGACTCAACTGATCCACATGCACACACTATGGCATATGTAATACAGTGATAAGAGTCACCTAAATGAAGGTTAACAATCCGTACACAAGCTAAACCTCATACTATAGCTTAACACCCCTCACAGTTTGACCAAAAGTCAAACTTATCAAAGTCAACGGTCATTCATCAAAGTCAACCCCCAGACGACTCCCACATCCTGACCACTCATTGGTTACGTCGTGGCATCTTCATGAAAAATAGTCATGATGGCACCAGTCATCACGTCATGGCATGCAAACTGCCATGCCATGAAAGCTGAACTCTCACAACTTAATGAGTTAAGCTCTTAATCCTTCAAGCCACCCATTCATACTTTCAAGAAGGTTTTCTTATGTTTATTCCAACATAAAAATTGTAGCTTTACAGACATGCATGCCTAATGCATGTCTAGAACTCTAAATAGGCAAAATGGAGAAATAAGACGAAAATTTCATACATGGAGCTCAATACACAATAAAGCTTTAGATGCATAAGATATAGTGTGACATACTCATTTTCACGGCCAGAAAAGACCGATTTTGTTTATGCTTTATAAAAATCAGAGTTCTTCTTTTAATAAAAATGTTGCGGAATTTGTTCCCAGAAAAACACGATAAATACGTTATTAAAACATTTTCGAAGAAACGTATTTTATTCATCTTAAAACGTTTGGGATGTCATCGTTAATACAGAAACATAAGCGTAAACAGAAACTTACATTTATTTACACTACTGATCTACATCTTTTTAAATCTCTCAGTGTAATGTGACTTCATGTCAACAGCTGTGATATAAATAACTGAGTGGGTCAGGTTGGGAAACCTGGTGAGTACATAGGGTTTTCAACCCACAATAATATAATTATTATGTTTAAACAATCAAACAATCAACCCAATTACCCATCCCCATTATCTGCTTTACTCTTAAGAATTTATCCTAAGAGTCATCTATCCTGCATTCGTTTATTCCGAAGTCCCTTACTTCCAGGGTTATAGGACTGGCACTAAATCTATAGTTGCCAATGTTCGTTCATAAAGCACTAATTCCATAGCTGCTATAGTTTATTCATCGGGTACTAAATCCAAAGCTACCAGTGTTTATCTATTAGGTACTAAGTCCATAGCTACCAATTCCTAACAGGTACTAAATCCATAGCTACCAGCGTCTAACTAATAGGTACTAAGTCCATAGCTACCAATTCCTAATAGGAACTAAGTCCATAGCTACCAACGTCTAACAGGTACTAAGTCCATAACTACCGGTGTTTGTCCCATAGGCACTAAGTCTATAGCTGCCAATGTATACTCACATCATCTTGTATCTCTCATCATTCATCTACCCATGTCATACCCAACATATTCGTAGATATAAAATTCGTATACATTTTAAAACATTTAAAACATGTATAAAAACGTTCATCCAGCATAGATAGCAGGTATTCAGATCATATGCACACATAGCACGTAGTTTATATAAAATACTTCATATCTATGTGTAAGATGAAAGGGACTATGCACTCACCTGAAAGGTGGTGACTTAGCACTCGGACAGCGCTTCGATACTCTCAAAACAATTTCCTTCGATAAAACCTAGTATCAACACCACTAGGGTTTAGTCTAACGATAACCGCGACTAACTAACAGTCTAGTTGTTATTATTATTATTCTATAAGCGTTAAATAACACTCAATATAACTCATAATAATAGCCCAAATAATTATTTTAAAGACCTAATAACATTACTATATCGAAACATAAGCTACGCTAAAGATAGGGTAGGTGTAGCTCACTTACAGCGGGTTTTCTCGAAAACCGGGCTTCGCTGGAGCAGCGTTTCCGAGCCGAAAGACCCTTTTTCTCGGGAATCCGGGAGCCTCAGGGCTTCCTTTGGGTGCTAGAGGGTTTACCTAGGCTTTAGGGGGGGGGGGGGGGGTTTGGGAGGCTAGAGAGAGAAACTAGAGAGAGAAAGAAGGTGTGGGAGGTGTGAAGAAGAGGCTAGACCTGGCATCTCTATTTATAGTGAAAATATCTGATGGACTCGCCAAGTAGGGGGACCTACTTGCCGAGTTGGTGCATGTGGTGGCCTTCTGGTGGTGCCACGTGTCCAATTCTGGTGGTGCCACGTCACCCCTTATCGCGTATCAGCCTTTAAACTTAGAAAAATCATATCTCTCGCATACGAGCTCTGTTTTCGACGTTCTTCATATCCACGCGTAGGTAAAATCAAGATCCACAACTTTCGTTTAGACTCTGTTGGATAATTATCGACCGATATCAAATTTAACAGTAGGAGGCGCTTAGATTATTAAATGACAGCGGAGAATTCGTAACTCCTTCATACGGACTCCGTTTTCGTCCATATTTTTACCGTTGAGTTCCTATTAATGAGATCTTCAACTCTCATTTAGGTCACGTAAGCTAAAAACCGCTCGAACTAAAATTCAAGTTTCAGGTTGTACACTGCTAAGCCGAATCTTAGAAAAATCATAACTTCTTCATACGAAGTCAGATTTGGGCGTTCTTTTTTTGTATGTTCTTGTTTTAACATATACTACAACTTTAGTTTAGATTTCTAAGGCTAAAATTCGCTCCATCATAAATTTACTATTTACGCTTCCCGGTGTCGTGCCGGTTTTGCCGTAAAACTTCGACGGGTCATAACTTCTTCGTAATCACTCGGATTTCGGCGTTCTTTATATGTACGGAAACCTTGAGACATATTCTACAACTTAGTTAAGATTATTTATTCTAAATAATCCTTTTTAGAAAAGTCATTTTCGACACTTATTACCTCAAAATTGACTAGCCCGGATTTGCAGGCGTTAAAATTATCTCCCCCTTAGGATGATTACGTCCCGAAATCATCAACGAAACAGGGCTCACATGATGAATCCATTTGTTATATATTCATCCTAAGTCATAACTTCGATGTTTCTTCGAATGAGTATCTAAATCTTGGACTCCTTGACTGTAGGCGGTGCTCGATCTTGCACTTGCTCCATATCTCACGTTACACTCAAGATTATGATCTTCAAGTCACAATCTTGATCCTCAATAGATACGAACTTAAGATAAGTTCTTTTATTACTACAATGGACCGATGTGTCATATTCTAATGACCTCTCATCATATGTTGCAATGCTCAGACTCACGTCTCTTAGAGTCAAATTCAAGAACAGTCTATACCTTCCTTCATGTTCTAGTCACATCTTAAAAGGTAGCATATCTAGCAACCATCGCGATACTTCTACTGATCGCTTTGATTAATTCTTCTGGCTTAAGTCGGTGCTACATCAAACTTGGTTCTCTGAATCATGTAACATTCTCATCGTAGTCGGACTCAATTCGATATGACCACTCGGGTCGGAATATGAACAATCTTTTTAGTAATTACCGAAATGATGGTAACGACATACTTGAATAAAACGATATCAATTACTAGCTTCTTGGTAACCATGTGACTTTCCATGATCCAAACGTGAGCCCTGTGCTTCCGGTAGTATATGCATCTACTACCTTTCACACCCACTCATACTCTTCCCAAGTATTGTCTCGCAGTTTTCCAAGTCACCATTCAAGAAAATCACATAACACTTTAACACACCAGATAATAAAACAAAGATTTTATTATTTCTTGAAATTATTACATAGGTATTCAAGTTCACCCTGGACTAAGCCTCTAAGAGGCTACATCATGTGGTTTTATCTCTTAGGCTACCTCGTAACTCGATCTTCGGGTGTAGATTCCTTATCCTTGGTTCCTCGCGTTGTTTTCCGCTTCGTCAAGGATCATGTGGAATGCCCTTGGCCTCGGTGGCGTTTTTGGTCTTGCTGCTTTATTTTTCATTGGGCAGTCTCTGGACATGTGCCCCTTTCCTCCACATCCGTATCATACTTTATCATTATGTGTGCAGTCCTTGGAATAGTGACCAATCCTTCCACACTTGTAACAAGTCACTTCTTCGTTGCACTTCCCACAATGCTTCTTCTTGTATTTATCACACCATCTCGCTTCACCTCCAAGCTTTGAGAAGTTGCTTTCCTTGTTAGACCTTGAAGATCCTTCAAACTTCCGCTTCTCTCCTGCCTTATCTTTTTCTAGACCCTTTTCTCTTATCTGGGCCGATATATTCTTAGCTGCCCTAACAGCTGTTTTCAAGGTAGTTGCCATTTTAACCATTGGGCCAAAGTCAGTGGGTAATCTGTTGGCAAACCTATCAATCTTGGAGAGTTCAGTAGGCACCAAGTAGGGGAATAGCTTCATCCTCTCGATGAATGCGGTGGCATACTCGTCAACACTCATCTTCTCTTTCTTCAGGTTCTGAAACTCGTTGTTTAGGTCTATCAGATCTATCTCCGAGCAGTACTGCATTTTCAACTATTCTAAAAACTCTTCCCATGACATCCTTAAGGCTTCTCCTCGTGGCATCGTATCTGCTAATAGCTTCCACCAGCTC
Source organism: Lactuca saligna (assembly GCF_052625555.1). Taxonomy (NCBI): domain Eukaryota; kingdom Viridiplantae; phylum Streptophyta; class Magnoliopsida; order Asterales; family Asteraceae; genus Lactuca; species Lactuca saligna. The sequence continues at coordinate 65,406,987 of NC_136424.1, forward strand.
AAGACTCCAGTTTTTAGTTGTCTTACAGCGAAGACGGTCTTCTGTTTCTCGCTATAGTCGCAGCTCTCAAACACCATCTCCATCTCGGAGATCCAATCCATAATATCAACAGGCTTTGGGCTTCCTGAGAGACTTGGTGGTTTCGCACCCAAGAAATTCTTGTACATTCGCCCATCCTTGTCGTTTCTCCTCTCCGGGCCATCCCTTCGTTCACCTCGAGTCCCCACTTGACTCACTTGGCAGCTGTAGTTCCCTTCCTCCGATTGCTCGGGAATCAGCTCGGGTTGCTCAATGGGCATAGTAGGTTCGTCCTTATTCAACATCCGCCTCATTTCTTCCCTTTGTTCAGCCAACATAGTCTGAATCATGGCTTGTACTCCAGCCATGGTGATTGGCTCGGGTACATCTTCTACTACAACAAGTATTTGCTGAACCACTGGGGGTTGGTTCCTATTCTCATTTGCATTCACGTTTACGCTACGGGTCCTTGCCATCTTGATCTATACACCGAATAGGGTGAATCTAGACCTTTACTTAGGATTGACGTTTAAATCATCCTTATCACTCTGAAACGTTTACATGCTAGTTCTAATATCGTATTCGTACGTTGAGAATCCTAAACACATAAGGTTTCCAGATCCGGTCGGCAACAGACCAAAGATCCGATCAAACTATAACATAACAAATCATTTAGCACATAAAAGCAATTTAGGCATCATTCCTAAATTAAGCTAGTGCTCACACCTCACAATCATCGCTTAGCATTCTAAGTTTAAGTCTACAAAAAAATCCATATTTCTAGTTCGCTTAAACTAATGCTCTGATACCAACTGACATCCCCATTTTCACGGCCAGAAAAGACCGATTTTGTTTATGCTTTATAAAAATCAGAGTTCTTCTTTTAATAAAAATGTTGCGGAATTTTTTCCCAGAAAAACACGATAAATACGTTATTAAAACATTTTCGAAGAAACGTATTTTATTCATCTTAAAACGTTTGGAATGTCATCGTTAATACAGAAACATAAGCATAAACATAAACTTACATTTATTTACACTAGTGATCTACATCTTTTTAAATCTCTCAGTGTAATGTGACTTCATGTTAACAGCTGTGATATAAATAACTGAGTGGGTCAGGTTGGGAAACCTGGTGAGTACATAGGGTTTTCAACCCACAATAATATAATTATTATGTTTAAACAATCAAACAATCAACCCAATTACCCATCCCCATTATCTTCTTTACTCTTAAGGATTTATCCTAAGATTCATCTATCATGCATTCGTTTATTCCGAAGTCCCTTACTTCCAGGGTTATAGGACTGGCACTAAATCTATAGCTGCCAATGTTCATTCATAAAGCACTAATTCCATAGCTGCTATAGTTTATTCATCGGGTACTAAATCCAAAGCTACCAGTGTTTATCTATTAGGTACTAAGTCCATAGCTACCAATTCCTAACAGGTATTAAATCCATAGCTACCAGCATCTAACTAATAGGTACTAAGTCCATAGCTACCAATTCCTAATAGGTACTAAGTCCATAGCTACCAGCGTCTAACAGGTACTAAGTCCATAGCTACCGGTGTTTGTCCCATAGGCACTAAGTCTATAGCTGCCAATGTATACTCACATCATCTTGTATCTCTCATCATTCATCTACCCATGTCATACCCAACATATTCGTAGATATAAAATTCGTATACAGTTTAAAACATTTAAAACATGTATAAAAACGTCCATCCAACATAGATAGCAGGTATTCAGATCATATGCACACATAGCACGTAGTTTATATAAAATACTTCATATCTATGTGTAAGATGAAAGGGACTATGCACTCACCTGAAAGGTGGTGACTTAGCACTCGGACAGCGCTTCGATAATCTCAAAACAATTTCCTTCGATAAAACCTAGTATCAACACCACTAGGGTTTAGTCTAACAACAACCGCGACTAACTAACAGTCTAGCTATTATTATTATTATTATTATATAAGCATTAAATAACACTCAATATAACTCATAATAATAGCCCAAATAATTATTTTAAAGACCTAATAACATTACTATATCGAAACATAAGCTACGCTAAAGATAGGGTAGGTGTAGCTCACTTACATCGGGTTTTCTCGAAACCGGGCTTCGCTGGAGCAGCATTTCCGAGCCGAAAGACCCTTTTTCTTGGGAATCCAGGAGCCTCGGGTCTTCCTTTGGGTGCTAGGGGGTTTACCTAGGCTTTAAGGGGGGGGGGGGGTTGGGAGGCTAGAGAGAGAAACTAGAGAGAGAAAGAAGGTGTGGGAGGTGTGAAGAAGAGGCTAGACCCGACATCTCTATTTATAGTGAAAATATCTGATGGAATTGCCGAGTATGGGGACCTACTCGCTGAGTTGGTGCATGTGGTGGCCTTCTGGTGGTGCCATGTGTCCAATTCTGGTGGTGCCACATCACCCCTTATCGCGTATCAGCCTTCAAACTTAGAAAAATCATAACTCTCGCGTACTAAATCTGTTTTTAACGTTCTTTATATCCACACGTAGGTAAAATCAAGATCTATAACTTTCGTTTAGACTCCATCGGCTGATTCTCGACCGATCTCAAATTTAACAGTTGGAGACGTTTAGACTGTTAAATGACCGTGAAGAATTCGTAACTCCTTCATACGGACTCCGTTTTCATCCATATTTTTACCGTTGAGTTCGTATTAATGAGATCTTCAACTCTCATTTAGTTCGCATAAGCCAAAAACCGCTCGAACTAAAATTCGAGTTTCGGGCTGTACACTGCTAAGTCGAATCTTAGAAAAATCATAAATTCTTCATACGAAGTCAGATTTGGGTGTTCTTTTTTTGTATGTTCTTGTTTTAACATATACTACAACTTTATTTTAGATTTATAAGGCTAAAAGTCGCTCCATCGTAAATTTACTATTTACGCTTCCCGGTGTCGTGCCGGTTTTGCCGTAAAACATCGACAGGTCATAACTTCTTTGTAATAACTCGGATTTCGGCGTTCTTTATATGTACAGAAACCTTGAGACGTATTCTACAACTTGGTTAAGATTATTTATTCTAAATAATATTTTGTAGAAAAGTCATTTTCGACACTTAGTGCCTCAAAATTGACTAACCCGGATATGCGGGTGTTACATATAGTGACCAAGGGACCAAGATGAGTTATAAAGTTACAAACTTTATCTCCTCTAACCAACCCTAACACGAAAATAAACCAAGGTGCAATAAATCCTAGATTTATGTAGAGAGAACCAAACAAGTGGAAGCTTTTACTCACCATGGTCTAAAAATGAAGTCCCTTTGCTAGATTTATTCTTTATCTCTTCACCAAACCATTTTGCAAAAAAGTTGGTCTACAAGCACCACACCAAAATATGAGAAATGAGTCTTTAATGGAGAAGAACACTCAAAGGAACTAGGGTTTTCGAAATGGGAAGGTTGGAGGATGAAAAGGAAGCATTAACATGAAGTTAAGGTATTAAAATATGGGGAAAACCCTAAAGAATCATAGGCTTGGGCTGCACCTGTTGTTATGCCGTGACCTCCCTTTTGGAACAACGTGAGAGCCATCCCGGATACGTGTTCTTAATTTGGGTGCCACGTCATGACACCCTTAATGTCACATTGTGACATATCGTTTTCTTAAACAACCATGCCTTTGACCCATTTATACCATCCATTAATCCATTCTGGAAATGTATATTACAACTCTTAAACACCCTCTGAACCCCTTGCAGGATCTTCCAACTCCGTTTACTTATTGAAAGAGCAAATTCCACTCCGAAATGTCCAAAATTTCATATAAAATCACATGGATTTCCAGAAACTAGGCGCATGCACCAAACGCGAGTGGAGACTCTTGCAAGTCAAAAATCATGTTTGCTGCAACACTGGAACAATGCTCTAAACGGACAGTTCCTCAAAACCAAGAAGTTGATTTGACCACAAGCAATAAATGTGTGACCTGACAAAGAACAGATACCAACACATCAGAACTCATCGATATCAAGAAGAGGTGACCTCCTCATGTAACACCTGATTCCTAGTAAGCATTTAATTTAAGCATTTTTGTATTTCCTCTGGGACTCGACGAGTTGGTAACCCAACTCGTCGAGTAGGGTCGCGATCCGCAGGCATTTTAAGTGACCTACTCGATGAGTCGGGAGACTGACTCGGCGAGTAGGTGTTATTTGAGTGAAACCATAAATCTGAGGGTTGGCACCCTATTTAAATGTCTTATATTGTAGCCTCCATTGTCCCTTATGCTCCCAAAACATCTCTTATCGAAACCCTAGCCGCTTTAAGTGATCTAAGGCCATTTTTTGTGCTTTTGGGTGGCTGTGAAGCTTGGAAGGAAGGCGGAAGCTTCGGAATTCGAGTTAGGGCTTGTAGATCCAGAGATCTTATTCCATTTTCAACTCAATCAAGGTAAATGCCCCCTATTTTGGTCTTTCTTTTTGTTGTTCATCTTTAGGGCTTAGATTTTTGGGTGCATTTAGGGCCTTCTAAGACATTTCCGGGGTTGTAAAGTGATTCATGGAGTTCTACCATTAGATCTGAGTTATTGGAGGGGTCTCATGGCATAAAGGTGCCAACTTTATGGCCATGAGAGCCCCATGCACATTGTAGAGCACCTATTATGGATTTTTGAGCCAAAACCCCCATGCATGTGCACCAAGTTTGGAACTTTACCTATAAATAGGACATTAGGAGGCCAGATCTTTTGATGTGTTAAGACACATTTAAATTGACGGTATGGTATTGGTCAAGGATGGACTCGCCAAGTTGTTCTTGGGACTCGGCAGGTCGAGGCGTAATGACCACATAATCCATTCTGCAAATGGACCAGTTGTTAGGGACGGGAGTCCCGTAGATGTATGGACACGAAAAGGGCCCTGAGAACCCTGGGACTTGACGACTGTATGAATAGACTTGGCGAGTCCAGGCAATCTCCCAATCTTCGAAGATAGACTCGACGAGTTGTTCATACAACTCGGCGAGTCATAGACTGGATGTGTTCATATGAGGGAGATAAACTCGATGAGTTGTTCATACAACTCGGCGAGTTGGATGAAGGTTCATTTGGAGTTATTTTAGAAGGAGAACTCATCGAGTCATTGCCAAACTTGACGAGTTGAGGCATGAAGAAGACCAGATGAAAAGATAGGGACTCGACGAGTTGGCGGCCTAACTCGGTGTGTCGGGTCAACTGGAAGTTGACTTTGACTTTGACTAGGTCAAGGATAAAATAGTCAGTTTACCCTAAGAGTAGTTATCAGTGTCTGATTCAGTGTTTTATCGATTTATAGCTGGAGGATCACCGGTGTAGCAGTCAGACATTTGTCGATCAGCTTTTCAGCAATCAGCCTTACGATGTGAGTTACCTTCCATTAGCGATGGGTCTAAGGAACCAATGTCAGCCCACTAGTAGGAGTCATATGTTAGTTAACTGTCTTTGTGAAATTCATCTAGGTTTGATACTACCTGATATGTTATGTGCTAGTATGATATGATGTTATATGCTAATAGCAGTGGGGGAGACAGTCCTCAAGATTTCCAGTCGATAGGGCCAAAGGGGTAGTCATACCCGGTCATGCTAGATAGAATATGATTATGTGTTACATGTTATGTGGTAGTAGTAGAGGGGTGAAATAGTCCCCAATATTTGGTTTAGAGGACCGAAGGGGAGGCCAACACCCAAAGATGCTAGGCAGTATCCGGTCGAGAGGACCGAAGGGGTAGGTCGGGCACCAAGATATGTCTGATAGTATATGCATGTTATGTGATTATATGGTATGTGGTAAGATGGGGGAACTCACTAAGCTTTGTGCTTACAATTTTTAGTTTTGTTTAAGGTACCTCTTCAGTGAACAGGAAGGAGCTGGCGCGGTCGCTGCACATCATACACACATGAGATTACGCCTTATGATAATTCTTGGGATTGCACTCTGACATTGTTACTACTTTTTGATATGTTTTTTAGACATGAGATTGTGGTTTTTATAAAATGATATGACACAGTAATGTTTTAGAACAAATGTTTCATAAATCGTTATATTAAAATTGAAATTTATGGACTCGAAATTTGGGATGTTACAATTTGGTATCAGAGCCTTGGTTTGAGGGATTCAGGCACACCCTCGAGAATGTCTGGACTCAAACCGAGGGATCAAAAGATTTTTACAAAGAAAATGGTTTTCTAAAAGCTAAGTTAAATTTTTTTAAGAAAGAACAAGGTGTTTGATGTGCACGACCGGATGATCTCAAGTAAGTTTTCCCCCAAAGTACCCATACAAGTTTATGTTATGATTATAAGTTTCAGGAGAACAGCATGCTATACTAGGACAAAGGATCTAGGAAGGATGCCTTATGTGCCTGTTATATGTGATTTTAAGCTGCATAATAGTGTTTATTTGGCAAAGATAGGATAACCTGCTTAGGTTATGCCTGATTACATGAGCTTATATCGCATGCTAGTACAGATTCCTGTTATGTGGATAGAATTGCTTGAGCTTGTTTCCATTTTTCTGAATGTTGCTTGCTTTGTGCTACGTGAGACTCGGAGTGATGGGAGTTAGCTACTAGATGGGTACGTCAGGTCACATGCTATCAGGGTTGGATAATCTCAGAGTGTTGGATTTGACCCTATTGCATAGCTCTTGTTTGAGTCCTAATCGTTGCGGGGATGAGTCCCTTACTCGAAGGATTATCTGAGCCTCGTGGCATGTGACTGTATCCATATGGTGGCTAATTGGCATTGAAAAGATGCCTTCATCAGCTTAGGATTTGTTTGGGTGGAGTTAAAGGTACGCTTGGGAAGGACTAGGATGAACGTAGCAGAAGGGACTTGGTGGAGTCAAGGCAGTTCTTGAGGAAGTACGGATAGATGTGGAAGGTAGTATGGGCCCGTACTACTAAAAGCAAAGTATCCATACTGGAGTCAAGCAAGGATAAGACAAGACCAGAAAACTTGTGATAGATGTAATCCATCTAGATGTATCAGTATCACTTATAGTTTTCATCATGTATTGCAGAATGGTGGTGCTGTTGGGTTTTGAGCATTCTAACACTCCTAAGTGTACATGCAACCCTAAATACCTTGGATCTATGTTTTCTCTATTATACATGCAAATAAGAACATCCAAGGTATTATCCTAATCTAGCATACAAAATAAGGAGTGTAACAAGATAGAATACATACCTCTTTGATGTAGAAAGTCTTCATGAAGCTTGAGTGCCTAGCCCCAATAATGTGGAAGCCTCAAATGGAATCACAATCATCAAAACACTTAGAATAACTTGATAGAGTTCCACACTTCATGAAATAGACTAGCCCTTTTCTTCACTTTCTAGTGTGATACTAGTGGCCAATTTTGTCAAGAATAAGATCTTTATATAGTGTTACAATTAGGGTAAATCCTTAATTGTCATGGCTTTCCATTTCCTTGGATCCATGGGTTCAAATACACCATGGAGCATCCATGGACCATCCTATAGGTTTTAGCCCAACTTGATTATCCATGGAGCATTAGCCCACTATATAAGTATGGATGATTTACACAATCAACCCATATATCTAATTCTAGATTAATTCTTTTGATCACTTTATTAATCCTAGATTAATTCTTGATCAATACTAATTAAATAATCTTATTATTCTTATTATTAATATACTAGAACTTATAATATATTAATAACCATAAGTGTCTTATTTCTCTCATTATAGTCTATCTAAGTGCATGATGGTATGCAACCCAAATGGACCATGCCAGGTCGGGTCAAGTCTTACCAATTATAGTTATGGACTTAGACATTAATCCAATAGTCTCCCACTTGGATAAGTCTAAAACTATTATTGCGTATGACTTCAGGAACCAACTGGCAATCGTAGCTCTCAAAAGCTTCTGTCGAACTCTGACCTTGTAGATGAACTCTGACCTTGTGAATGACTTGTCCATTAGATAAGGGATCATATATTCCTCCATTCTAGATATCATATGGACTGAGACATGGATTATAATCATTCTCTCTGTCCATTTGTTGTTTCCCGATTTCCGATTTATGACGACTGACTAATTGAACAAATCAAATCAGTCCTGGCCCGGCCGAGCACTTCCATTTGTCATCATCAAATCATCGAGGGGCCCACAGATATCGCTTTTATCCCGAAGGTAAAAGGAATGGATAAACTTCGACTCATATGGCTTGTTCTACTACTTGTTGAATCATACACAAAGGCACGTTTTATAGCACCGAATTACCAAATGCGTTTTTGTGCAATCAATGTACTATCAACTCATAGTAACAACTCATATCTCTAGGTTTGAAGAATATAAAATATTATCGTCTCATGATCACTCGTGATAAAATCCATGAAGTGATTCCAATGAGCGCGGGTTGAATCCAATACTCAGAACTTATGAGCACTCATGAGTGTCGTAGCCCTTTGTCCAACACCTTAGACCTCTACAAGCCAACTCATGATAGTCTTAATTCATATCTACTTCCAACATATGACCGACTGTGGATAGTTTGAATAACTTAGTCATTCCAGAAGAATAACCTAATTTATTCGGGAAGTCAAAACATGCAAAGTGAAACACAATAATAATTGAATCCAATATGGTCTCAGAACTTATGAATATAAATAAAACACCTTTTATTTATCACCATATGATTACACATTATTCATTGTATACTGTTTCAGCTATCAACTTTATTCTTGAATTTAAAACAATAGTTGTCCCATGCTCCAAGCATGTACACTATGTTTTCTAAACACTAGTCATGCCACACACCAAGTATGCATACTATGTTTGTCTATGATCTTTTTCTTTGTAAACTAGATCCATTGAACACAACTTCAACGATTCTCTTTTCACACTCCCAAATCCTTACTGCAAATGCAAGAATTCCAAATTCATGTCATTTATTGAAATCTGTTAGATTCTAAACTTATATGCATTGATCCTCTTGTAATGATTATGCACGAAGTCAAAAAGACTTGACAACAACCATTACAGAGCATTCCAAAGGAGATCAGCTCCTTGGGAACATCCTTCTTGCATTAAGTTTCCTAATCTTACACAGATTGAATAATTTCTAACTTTGAAACATTTCCAGATTCCATTTTGACTATCACTTCTGAACAAGAGTTGCCTCCTTACAGATTATGTCAATATGGTCCTTCCAGAATTATCACCATACTTCCAATTGTCCTTGAGAAACCAATCTTTGGTAAACCTTAGATCTCGACAATTGTTTAATCCTTTTAGTCATATCCAGTTCTAAACCTTTTCCCTTCTTAATACCTCAGGCATTTGGAAACTTTTAGAAAGGATGAATATTATAGCACATGCAATCGATCCTATATCCGAAGCATATGGGACACGATTCATGATGTTTGATATAAAAACATGATACTAGACCAGTCTTTTGCTACAATATTTTTATTTTATTTTATTTGTCATGTTTTCAAATTTTAACTATGAAGAGGGATGCCGTAGTCATAATCAAATTTTGAGAACGCAATATATATAGAATTTCCTTAAGTCGAACCATTCAGACATAAAATTCATATATATATATATATATATATATATATATATATATATCCTTGACTAAAGATGATTAAAATCTCAATCTAAGCTTCTAGAATTGAAATGAAGTATAATTTTCTCTCCCTTAATTATAGCAAAACGACTTTTTCAACCCTTGAAACTTCACGAATTGAAACTTTTGTTTTCTATAATTAACATTGCTAACTTGCAACTCTAATCATAATTATCATGCTCTCACTAACATGATGATTATTAGCATAACACTTATGCTCCCACTAGCTCTGACATATTTCCAGAAATCTGCTGGACTTCTAAAATTTAGATTCATACACCGTTTCTTAGATAGCTCCCCTGTGTGTCTAAACAATTTTCAGAACTATGAAAAGGGATGCCGTAATCATAGTTTCAATTGCTTAGGCATTTGCCATTTCTCACAAGTTCATGTTAGTGTGCCGGTTAACCACACACGCTCCACTAACGACTTTTGAAAAATGCAAATAACACAATTGCTATCTACGTAAAATCTACTTAGTGAAAGCGTTTCCTCACCATCATTTTCATGAATCAGATAGAAACCTTATGACACTTAGATTTTAAAGTGTATGAGTTACTATCCATGTGAATTTGTTAAAACCATAATCACAAGATAAGGTTAGTGACAAATTCAGCCTTACATGGATTAGACTTGTTCAATCTTAGTTTCTTGTCACCTTGGTAGCACAAGGCCCACCAATGCTTCCAAGTTGAACTCTGATAACTCACATGAAAATTCAACTTATTTGAAGTAGGTACAGAAATAAGAATTATGTCAACACGATAGGTTGCAAACCTAAAGTCGTGTGCTAGTGATAAATTACAGGTCTTACTCTTGATTAAATCTTGAAACTCTTTCAGGATCTTTAAGGCTCCCACTGTCCTCTTGACATATAAGTTTCCCCAGTCAAGAACCATTCCTTGACAAAACAAATATTCAAGGGATAGTGCGGATTCTTATCAAGACTAACACTTCACACAATTGGTCTTAGTTGGTCTTTGTCTCATCCAAGACATCACAACTTACCAATCTCAAATGTACAAGAGTAGAAACATTTCACACTACATTTGATAAGTGTTTTAAACCTTACTTTATGTCACTCAAGGTTACAATCTTGGAGTAAGACTCTAAGAATTGTTTTGGAACGAAGTATGACTCATCTTCTTGATTTTAACCAATCCAACAATTCATGACCTCTCTTCTTAGCCATAACAATGCACTAAGACGTCCTTAGAGTATGAATTTGTGATATGGTTTCATAATCATTAGGATGATCATGAAATATGATACTAAAGTACTCTCCCATCTTTTCAGATTTGAGAAACTTTTATCTTTCTGCCTAATTTGATTCTTCTCATTTGTTTTGTCATACATTGTATCCTTTCCAATGTTACAGAATTATACTTAACCTTATAAGTATAATCATATTTACTAATCTTTAGTAAATCATGACAAATCAATCTTTGTGGTGGACCTTGACCAATGCACACCCAGTGTACCTAATTCCTTAGTCCTTCAATTGACTCACATATACATGTGATCAAAGAATTAGTCTTAATTTTCAAAGATGAAAATTCTCATTCATCATACAATACAACTTGTATGATTCCAAGTTTCTGTCCAATTGAAACTTGGGTGATGAAAAACTTTCTTCATTTGGTAAATTCAGACACTACCACAAATGAAAGAATCAAATCCACTTTCCAATATTGCTATTACTGGAAACATATAAGCAACAATTTTCCACAGATTCCATTGTAAGGATATTTTTAAAATAAATAAAATTAAAACCCTTTTTTTTTCTTTTATTTTAAAACTTTGCGGAAAAACTTATCCTTACAATCCACATGAAAACCTTGTTGTTATCTATTCACAAGCAATATATTATAACTCTTAAGCAACAACTCAAAATTCTGATTACCGAACCATGCGATCGAAACCCATCTTCGCAATCAAAATCAACATATACTTCTTTAAGCTTCCTATCTTTTCTTTGATTCTTAAAAGACATCAACATGTGACCCATTCACATTATGTAATAAGAATCTCCAAATAGAAACTTAATAGAGTTAGACAGTTGACTTTACCCGAAGTAGAGTCAAACCTCTTGACTTGATCAACCTTATGACCTTTCAGGTGAATAGGGCAGCTTCGCAACCAATGCCCCTTCCTTTGGCAACAAAACACATAGACCCTTTGGTAATGGCACATGAGACTATCTCAGACTTAGCCTTTCTCTTTACCATTTGGTAAACTGAGTTGACTATGGCCGGTCCCTTTCCATTGGGAAGAGAATGCTTTTCTGGATTTCTTGTGTCACTATTGTCAATGTCCATCAAGTTTTGAGGAAGTTTATCTTAACAAATAGATAAGATCATTAAGGGTCTTGTCATAGTCTTTTTCATAGGTGTTCCAAAAGAACTCACTATGTGACTTAGAAAGTGATTGAACCACTAACTTTCTCAATACTTTGATACCCAACTCTCCCGGCTTGTCAATATGTGACTACATCTCCAAGATGTGATCACACCTAGACCTTGCCTTGCCAATAGGACTTGAGTGACCTTGAACTTGTGGGTTAGGGGGAATAATTGAAAGAGGTGAAAGAAGTATGATTTCCAAGGGACATCATCTTCATTTAGGAAAGCTTGTTTCAAGAGATTTGGGAAGATCATAAATGTCTAAACCATACATGTTTTGGGAGATATTCAAGATAGTTGATTTAAAGTCCTTAATATGACACCCAATATGAAATATTAAGGCTAGGACCCAACAAACTATTTTATAACTTAGAAGAGGTATGCCGTAATCCAAGCTATAAAATATTTGAAGGTAGGTGAATGACGATTCACCAATTTCCACCAAGATAAACGAAATGATTTATTAGGTTTTAATTGGATTTGAAATTCCTATATCTTTTGAGATTCATTGAACTTTTCAATGGCATGTTTCAATCTCGAGTGTGCCCTCTTAAATTTTGTGACTGGGATGCCGAGGATCACAAAACGAGGTGTGAATAACCATACCAATTCACTTGGTACCCTTAATATTATCACCTAATCAATGTGCCGGTTAACCACACACGCTCCATTGATATATGACAAACATTAAGTCACCCTTCATGGTCCTTACTAGTCCAAGTTAGTGTGCCGGTTAACCACACACGCTCCACCAACGACTTGGTAAGGTACAAAGTGTGAATTCCATGGGCTAGCACCAAATTCACATTTTTCCTAAAGTAACTAAGATTGGGGATTAAATAAAATATTTATTTACTTTATAATAATCATTATACTTTTAATGAGAATTTAAAGTCATTGTCCTACCCGTTCGGCTAACGACCCTCCACCAGTCAAGCAAGCAGTGGGTGAGAGTATACACCCATTAAGTCACCATTTTATAGGCAACAACCTTATACCCACCTTATAGACCGGCTTCATGAATGAGGCCTACTAACGGTAAAATGACTTGTTCTTATACATATATAATAATTAACCATTAATGTTATAAATAGTATAAGTGTTGAATTTTAACTCTTTAAAAATCTAAGGGCTAACTTGGAATTAAAGTAGTCATAAGAGAAAACTTTTCAAATTCCAAAACTTGAGGGCAAGTTTTGAAACTATTCAAAACTAATTAATTCCATAACTTACGTATTTAAAGTAGTTTTAATCCAAAAAACTCTTCAAGTTCCATAACTTATGGAAGACTTTAAACTAATAAAAGAATTAACTTTTCTTTATTTTTATAACTTATGGAATTAATTAAGGTTACACTTTTACTCTTTAATGAAGTGACTCTTGAACTTCCATAACTTGAGGACAAGTTATGGAGTCATAAAAAAATATTCAATGACACAAGACTCTTCATTTTGTAACCATTACGAACTTTTATGAGTTTTATGAGTCTTTAATGTGACTCTTCATGTAACTTGAGGACAAGTTACACAAACACATTTTATACTCAACTCTTAGATTAAAATGTATTGAAAGCAACTATTTCAATTAACTTTTCTATTAATCTAAGCAACTCATAAGAACAAGATAATTCATATCAAACTTCTTCATGTAATTAGTCTAAACCTTAAACCAATACAAAACATGAATCTATTGACAATTATCTTTGAAAATGGATTAGCATGAACATTACCACATTAAAAAACAAGTTTAGAAGTTCAAAAACAGCTTAGGGTAATGTTCCTAGTCCATTTCTAGCCAAAACCTCGAAAATATGCTGTCTGGAGGTCCAACTCGTCGAGTGCATGAACCGACTCGTCGAGTTGGATCGTTTTGATCATTTTTTAGGCATGGACTCGCCGAGTCCCTTAATGGACTCGCCGAGTTTGATGATTAGACAGCAACAAATTCGTTTTTTTCAGCTTCTATTGCAGGTATAACAAGAAAACAAGCCTAGTCTCTGATACCACTGTTGGGTTCTGAGCATTCTAACACTCCTAAGTGTACATTCAACCCTAAATACCTTGGATCTATGTTTTCTCTATTATACACGCAAATAAGAACATCCAAGGTATTATCCTAATCTAGCATACAAAACAAGGAGTGTAACAAGATAGAATACATACCTCTTTGATGTAGAAAGTCTTCATGAAGCTTGAGTGCGTAGCCCTAATAGTGTGGAAGCCTCAAATGGAATCACAATCATCAAAACACTTAGAATAACTTGAGAGAGTTCTACACTTCATGAAATCGGCTAGCCCTTTTCTTCACTTTCTAGTGTGATACTAGTGGCTGATTTTGTCAAGAATAAGATCTTTATATAGTGTTACAATTAGGGTAAATCCTTAATTGTCATGGCTTTCCATTTCCTTGGATCCATGGGTTCAAATACACCATGGAGCATCCATGGACCATCCTATGGGTTTTATCCCAACTTGATTAACCATGGAGCATTAGCCCACTATATAAGTATGAATGATTTACACAATCAACCCATATATTTAATTAGTCTTCTTTTGATCACTTAATTAATCCTAGATTAATTCTTGATCAATACTAATTAAATAATCTTATCATTCTTATTATTAATATACTAGAACTTATAATATATTAATAAACATAAGTGTCTTATTTCTCTCATTATATTCTATCCAAGTGCATGATGGTATGCAACCCAAATGGACCATGCCGGGTCGGGTTAAGTCTTACCAATTATAGTTATGGACTTAGACATTAATCCAACAGTTGCTACCTATAAGGCCATCAGTTGGCAATTCATGAGAGGGATCGGGTTCGGGTTCAGGTTCCGAACCAGTGGATGAGAGGCTATGCAAGTTCATCGAATCCGAGATCACTAGAGGCATCCTTGATGCGACCGCGGTCATCTTTAGTTTGATCAAGTAAGGGATTATCGAGTTGATGGAGGATCGCCTCAGGTCGTTCAGGAGTGACATGGCGACATCCCAGTCAGCATCACGCACACTGTCCTTTACGGACTTTAGGTGCACTGTTGTGCTGGATTTCCATGGGGCGAAGGACCCCATTGCTGCCATACGATGGATTGCAGACACTGAGTCTGCACAATTGACTAGCTTCTTCCCCGAGGGGTCGAAGGTGCGATATGCAGCACGATGCTTGAGAGATCGGGCTAGGGATTGGCGGGAGGTAGTTGGTGACTCTCTGGGAGCCTCAGCCATTAAGGCTATGACATGGCCGGACTTTGTGACTCGGTTCAGGAGTGAGTTCGCTCCAGCTGTGGAGCTACAGTAGCTAGCCGGGGAGTTTTTGGATATGAGACAGACTATAGAGACCATGGCGGAGATCACCGCCAAGTTTCGGGAGAGGGCGTTGCTAGTGCTGCAGTATGCGGGAGATGAGGAAATGAGGAGAACCCGCTACCATGACATGCTGCGAGCCGACATTCAGGAGCATGTCAGTTTTTCAGCTTGCCCTACCCTGGATTCTATGATTTTCAGGGGAAGGGAGACGGAGATTGACCTGGAGCACATCCGGAAGAGGAAGGCCGAGGAGGGACAGATGACTGGGGCTTCAGGGAAGAAGCCCAAGGGATCTGATGCTGGGCCAAAAGGCCAGCAAGGTCGAGGACGCTGCAAGAAATGCGGTAAGTCACACGAGGGGGCGTGTAGGTTGGGATCGTCGAGCTGCTACAAGTGCGGCAAGACGGAGCATTTCAGCAGGGATTGTACCGCCCCTGCACCCACAATTCAGACATTCAAGTTGTTGTGTTTCCACTGCAACCAGAGGGGCCATAAGAAGGCCAATTGCCCCCAGTCGACAGCAGCAGCGCCAGTGAAGGAGCCAGCTCTAGCAACCCAGTGGATTACTGATGGCTGGCAGGGCAAGTCAGAGGCTCCAGTGGTGAGGATTCGGGCCTTCCAGTTGACTACCTAGGAGGCACATGCCACACCCGATGTGGTGACGAGTATGATTCTTTCCTTCTAAATTAATTATATGATGTTTTTGATATGTATATATGCTTGTGTGTGTGTGTGTGTATATATATATATATGTGTGTGTGTGTGTGTGTGTTTAGGATCGTTCCATGTGAACAGTATACCGGTTCAGGTGTTGTTTGATTCGGGTGCTACTTGATCATTTGTTTTTCTTGCTCTTAGCAAGAAAATTCTTGGGTCTTCGGGCATGTTGGATTGCCCTCTAGAGGTCGAGATTGCAGATAGCCAGTCTATGCGAGCATCAGAGGTATTTTCGGGATTATGTTTTGAGGTTGTTCAAAGAGCGTTATCTATTGGATTTGGTTCCCATACCGTTTAGGAGAAACAAGGTTATTATTGGTATAGATTGCCTAAGCCACAATGGGGTAGTGATTGATTGTGCGCAACAGTTGGTTCGGATCAGGACCCTAGGTGGGGAAGAGTTAGTGATTCATGGCGAGAGGCCACAGCAAGGACCAACCTTATGTTCAACAGCAAGAGCGAGGCGCTACCTTCAGTAGGGTTGCGCAAGATTTGTCGCCTATGTTACGGATACCCAGGAGGCAGGTAAGACGATGGTGGTCAAGGTGCCTGTGGTATGAGAGTTTGCAGATGTATTCCCCTAGGAGTTGCCTGGGATACCTCCGGAGAGGCAGGTGGAGTTCAGGATTGACCTCATCCCTGGTGCGGCTCCGATAGCCAAGGCACCGTATCGGTTGGCTCCTCCCGAGATGCAGGAGTTGTCTATACAGTTTTAGGAGCTGTTAGACAAGGGATTCATTAGACCGAGCAGTTCGCCCTGGGGAGCCCCGATTCTGTTTTTAAAGAACAAATACGTGTCGCATCGGATGCCTATAGATTATCGGGAGTTGAATAAGGTAACGGTGAAGAACCATTACCCACTCTCGAGGATCGATGACCTCTTTACCCATTTACAGGGAGCATCTTGGTTCTCCAAGATTGATTAGCGTTCAGGTTATCATCAGATGAGGGTCAGAGATGAGGACCTACAATAGATTGCTTTTCGGACGTGTTATGGCCACTAGGAGTTCGTGGTGATGCCCTTCGGGCTCACCAATGCTCTTGTCGCGTTCATGGACCTCATGAACCGCATATGTAGAATGATGTTGGATCGGTTCGTAATAGCTTTCATTGATGACATCTTGGTCTACTCCAAGACGCAGGAGGAGCACGAGGAGCATCTGTGAGAGCTTTTGGAAACCCTACGGGGGGAGAACTTGTACACCAAGTTCTCCGAGTGTGAGTTTTGGTTGCACGAGCTGCAGTTTCTTGGGCGTCTTGTCAACCAGGACAGTATTCTAGTCAATCCGGCCAATGTAGAGGCCGTGATGAAGTGGTAGGTTCCGAAGTCTCCATTTGAGATTCGGAGTTTCCTGGGGTTAGCCGGCTACTATCGAAGATTCATCCAGGGTTTCTCCAAGATAGTCGTTTCCTTGACTCGGCTAACGAAGAAGGTTGTAGTCTTTCATTGGGGGCCTGAGCAGCAGGCCGCGTTCGAAACACTGAGACAGAGATTGTGTGAGGCGCCAATCTTAGCCTTGCCAAAGGGCATTGAAGATTTTCTTGTATACTGCGATGCGTCCATCTCGGGTTTGGGGATAGTTTTGATGCAGATGGGAGATGTTATTGCGTACGCTTCGAGGCAGCTAAAGCCTCACGAGGCGAACTACTCGATGCATGATTTGTATTTGGGGGGGTTGTTTTTTCCCTCAAGAATTGGCGTCATTACCTCTATGGGGTTCGTTGTACCATTTACACGGACCACAAGAGCCTGAGGTATCTCATGGACCAACCGAATCTGAACATGAGGCAGCATCGGTGGTTGGATGTGGTGAAGGATTACGATTGTGAGATCTTTTACCACCCAGGGAAGGCCAATGTAGTGGCTGATGCGCTTAGCCGCAAGGCAGTGCCGATCAGGGATACCTACATGCAGATCACCATTGTGACTCAGTTGTTGGAGCAGATGCGGGAGGCCCAACAGGAGGCCATGAAGGAGGAACATCAGAAGAGTGAAAGGATTGTGGGTCAGGTTTCCTCCTTCGACTATGATAGTCGGGGATTGTTGACTCTTCACCATAGGGTGTGGGTGTTGTACCATGGGGGTGTACGCCAGGTATTGATGGCAGAGGCCCACAAATCCAGGTTCTCTATCCATCTAGGGGCGATGAAGATGTACAGGGATCTTCGTCTCGATTATTGGTGGCCTTGTATGAAGAGGGACATAGCTTGGTTTGTGGAGAGGTGCTTGACCTGTAGGAAGGTCAAGGCTGAGCACCAGAGAACTCACAACAAGGTCCAGTCGTTGGATATCCCACTGTTGAAGTGGGAGGATATTACCATGGACTTTATTACGAAGCTTCCCAGGACCGCATGAGGGGTGGATTCGATTTGGGCCATTGTCGATCGGTTGACCAAGAGCGCCCATTTTATTCTGATTCAAGAGAGTATTTTGGCCGACATCTACATCGGGGAGGTGGCGGAGAGACACGGGGTGCTAGTTTTGATGATTTTAGATAGACATGTACAATTTACTTCCAGGTTTTGCAAGAAGTTCCATGATGAGTTGGGTACTCGACTGTATTTTAGCACCGTGTTTCACCCTCAAACGGATGGTCAGAGTGAGCGGACCATCCAGACGTTAGAGGATATGCTGCGAGCATGTGTTTTAGAATTCGGAGGTAGTTGGGATACTTACCTTCCATTGGTTGAGTTCTCCTATAATAATAGCAGT
The DNA here is from genome assembly GCF_052625555.1 of Lactuca saligna. Lineage (NCBI taxonomy): Eukaryota > Viridiplantae > Streptophyta > Magnoliopsida > Asterales > Asteraceae > Lactuca > Lactuca saligna. The sequence goes on from NC_136424.1 coordinate 65,425,762, forward strand.
CATGCGAGTATAGACTGTCCTCCCTTCGAGATGTTGTATGGGAGGAAGTGCAGGACCCCGATTTGCTGGGGAGATGTTGGATAGAGAGTCATGGGGAGCATCGAAGTGGTGCTCAAGACTACAGAAATGATCCAACAGGTACGGAGCAGGCTTCAGACTCCTCAGAGTCAGCAGAAAAGCTATGCCAACAAGCGGCGATCGTACCTACAATTTCAGGTCGGGGACATGGTGCTCCTGAATGTGTCACCACGGAATGGCATCATTCGATTCAGGAAGCGGGGCAAGCTGGGCCCTAGGTATATTGGACCCTTAAGGGTTATGGCCCGGGTGGGCAAGGTAGCAAATAGGCTGGATCTTCCAGCTGAGCTCATTCAGATTCATAGTACCTTTCACGTCTCCCAGTTGTGGAAATGCTTGGTGGACGATTTGGTAATGGTGCCTTTGGAGGATATTCAAGCTGATGACAGCCTGAACTACATCGAGCGGCCAGTTGCGATCCTTGACAAGAAGTCGAAGGACCTGAGGAACAAGAATGTGGAGATGGTAAAGGTGCTGTGGTAGCACCGCAAGGGCTAGGAATGGACTTGGGAGTCGGAGGACGAGATGAGGGAGCATTACCCCGAGCTTTTTCAGGATCAAGCAGCAAACATCGAGGACGAAGTCTAAAATAAGCGGGTGAGATTTGTAACACCTGATTCCCGGTACGCGTTTAATTTAAGAATTTATGTATTTCCTCTGGGACTCGACGAGTTGGTGGCCCAACTCGTCGAGTAGGGTTGCGATCCGCATGAATTTTAAGTGACCTACTCGACGAGTCAGGAGATTGACTCGCTGAGTAGGTGTTGTATCAGGGAAACCGTAAATCGGAGGGTTTGCACCCTATTTAAACGTCTTATTGCAGCCTCCATTGTCCCTTATGCTCCCAGAACATCTCTTATCGAAACCCTAGCCGCTTTGAGTGATCTAAGGCCATTTTTTGTGCTTTTGGGTGGTTGTGAAGCTTGGAAGGAAGGAGGAGGCTTGGGAATTCGAGTTGGGGCTTGTAGATCCAGAGATCTTATTCCATTTTCAGCTCAATCAAGGTAAATACCCCCGTCTTTGGTCTTTCTTTTGGTTGTTCATCTTTAGGGCTTAGATTTTTGGGTGCATTTAGGGCCTTCTAAGCCATTTCCGGGGTTGTAAAGAGATTCATGGAGTTCTACCTTTAGATCTGAGTCATTAGAGGGGTATCATGGAATAAAGGTGTCAACTTTATGGCGATGAGAGCCCCATGCACATTGTAGAGCACCTTTTATGGATTTTTGAGCCAAAAACCCCATGCATGTGCACCAAGTTTGGAACTTTACGTATAAAATGAACATTAGGCGGCTTAATATATGATTTTGACGTGTTTAGACCCATTTAAATCGATGGTATGGTATTGGTCAAGGATGGATTCGTCAAGTTGTTCTTGGCACTCGGCGAGTTGAAGCGTAATGACCACCAAATCCATTCTGCGAATGGACCAGTTGTTAGGGAGGGGAGTCCCGTAGATTTTTGGACGCGAAAAGGGCCCTGATAACCCTGGGACTTGACGAATGTATGAACAGACTCAGCGAGTCCAAGGCAATCTCCCAATCTTCAAAGATAGACTCGACATGTTCATATGAGGGAGATGAACTCGACGAGTTGTTCATACAACTCGGCGAGTCGGATGAAGGTTCATTCGGAGTTATTTTAGAAGGAGAACTCGTCGAGTCATTGCCAAACTCGACGAGTTGAGGCGTGAAGACCAGATGAAAAGATAGGGACTCGACGAGTTAGCGGCCCAACTCGGTGAGTCGAGACAACTTTTGTGATATGTTTTTCAGACATGTTTTTTAGTTTTGTTTCAGGTACCTCTTCAGCGAAGGGGAAGGAATCGGCGTGGTAGCTTCACATCATACACACATGAGATTCCGCCTTATGAGAATTCTTGGGATTGCACTCTGACATTGTTACTACTTTTGTGATATGTTTTTCAGACATGAGATTATGGTTTTTATAAAATGATATGACACAGCAATGTTTTAGAACAAATGTTTCTTAAATCGTTATATTAAAATTGAAATTTTTAGACTCAAAATTTAAGATGTTACACCTCATCCATAATTTAAAACTCAGAGATCATAATTGTCATATAGGAAAATAAAGTCAACCTCACACATTAACCATGATCACCAAAACTCATAGATCAACCCAAACAAGACTCCTTGACCTTCGCTATCCCACTGTTAGTTAAAGAATGGATTCCATTACCAGTCATGGAAGCTGACAACCTCACATACTGGCATAAGGGAAACAATTAACAAGAATGTGCTAAATTAGCCCACACATCCACTCGACTCTACAAGTTTTTCATGAAAACGTGGAAAACTAAACAAAACAACAGCAGGTCTGATCCATCATCCCCAAAACCAAAAAATCATGGTTGAATATAGAATCTCATGTGTAATTCAAACTCTCAAACTAGCTCGGGTGCACAAACACTTGCCAAGACACCCAAAGACTTAAAACAAAATGCATCAGAAATTACTTAACTCGCACGAGATCCTATCATAGTATGAACATGAGCCCACAAGGAAGAAACACAATAACAAAAAGCTAACATACAACTATGAATTTTCTAGTAATTCATCATACTACACTTTCCCGGATCAACCCGACGATAGCTGAACCACTAGTGAGAACATTGTACTTCTCAAACAACCGCCTAACTTACAGGATTATCAAACCCACACGGGTTTCCACTACACAACCGCTGACCCCACTCATGTAAGTAAAAACCTTAATAGCCCAAGATACACCGTGATTCCATCCAACCATTAGAATGATAAGCTCACGGTTCCTCACCATTCTTCCCATCACCCAACTAGAAACATAAAGATTCTCTACCGGAACCTAAGAGGCTAATAGGTAGACTGCCATCATCCCATTGACCTCCAGTCACCCATCCAACATCCCACTTAACACTTTCCAAAACCCTAGGAGCTATTCCATTCCATATTATGCAACCCATACTGCTACCGATGCATCATCAATCGACACATGACCGCATACAACTGAGAATCAAGGTAAACAGACGAACAACTGATCTAACTTGAAAACACAAAATTACATACTCCCCAGGATAGATGATATGTGTATTTTTATACATATTTTTATATATTATATCTTAATATTTTAGCCTTATTATTCTTATTTAGAACTAAAAGGTACTTATAATGCTTTGAATTATAATTTACAGCTATTAGTTGTCGATAGAGCGGAAAAGAAAAGATTGGAGTGGAATTCGGGCTTAGAAGCAAAAAAAAAAAAAAAAAAGATTGCTGAAGGCTGTCATTATGCCCAGCGTAATATAAGTTATGCCAAGCGTACTGATGAGAAAAGGACTACGCCCCACATAGAAGCAATTACGCCCAGTGTACTGGGCTTGTGTCCGAAGAATGGATTGGGATGGCTTTCTTTGTACGCCCAGAGTACACCGACTTACGCCCACCATACGTAAGTCGGTTCCAATGTTTATAAATAACGAATTTTGGCCAACCAGAGAATAGATTTCAACTACCATCGATCCTTAGTCGACAAGTACCACATATGTGGCCGTTTTGGGGGTCTAGAAGGCGGCCGACAGGTCGTTAAGCTTACATGAGCGAAGATCTGAAGCATTAGAGAGCAGATTCGTGTTGGTAATCATGTGGTTTGTTATCGTAACCATGTTTAGCATTCCATTGTGATACTACTACGTTTTTACTGTCCGATTTTGGTGTTGAAACCATTTGCTTTATGTTTATGATTAAATAAAACATTGATTTATGGATTAATTGTTATATTGGATTGTTTTATTTTGTGTTTAATTTATCTTGCCAAGCTTGTTAAAAGATCCTTATGTATTAATGATAATTATTTTCTATAAATTATTAGGTATATTGAGTTGCATGAACATCTGCTTGATTGCTTGGCTCTTATGATTTTGATGACCATCAAGATTATATGCCTAGGAATAGCGAACGTGAAACTAGGGTTAACTAGAAAATAAGTTAATGTGTGAGCATGTGCAACGATTAACCACATATGAGTTAACTGAACGACCAATTTGATTAACTATTATTACAAGTCTTACTTGATACGAACTGAACACTAGGAAACATGTTGGTTTAAATAAATCTGTGTGTGTAATTGTCTATGATTATAAGGTGTAATTTGTCTAAACCAAAGTACCTAAAGAGATTTGTCTTCCTGTCAGTTTATCGAGATTTGCTATTTAGTTATTCGTTTGAGATTTAATTAAACATTTATTTATTCCTTTTGTGTGTTTTGTAACCTATAATCAAATATTTTAAATTATTTCACTATCGTTCCCCTTGAGTTCGACACCCTTGCTTATGAAATTTATACTATACTCAATCGAGTTCACTGCCTATAAGGTGTGTGGTTTAGATGCAATAAATTAGGAATTATAAATAAAAAACTAGTGCATTAAATATTCACATTAGTAGAACACAATACTCGTTAGGTCGACTGTATCCCTTCTAATCATGAGCTTACCCAAAGAATGAAGTTCCAACGAATCGAACGAAGAGACGAACCTTAACTGCTAATAGACACATTCTTTTAATGACCAAAACAAGTATCCACAACTTAACGAAGCTAAACAAATCCTACCAATGCAAATAGACCAATAAAACTATCTAATTTTTGAGAAGTAATCCAAAGTTATCCAGAACTGTTGCCAAAAACCTGATCAAATTAATCCCAATACCAACCAAGTCAGCATGACCTGCCAAGACTAAACCTTGCGTAACCACGATTTTACCTGAAAAAACCTGAATAGTGTTGCTCTGATACATGTATTTCCAATAACTAAGGCCAAATCTAAATTCAAATCTACTAGGAACAACAGCCCTATAACCAAGAAATTAAGCGAACACCTACACACATACCAAGATACATACTTTACAAAACTTGATGAAGGATTGATGCATCAGTTGAACCTTCAACTGATACAGCTTGAAGCCTTCAAATATCCTTAGTTAATGATGTTGAAAAAAATGAACAAAGATCAGAAGTAGATCAAAAAATAAACCCATCTCCCCCACATACTGGACAAAGTCGGCACGAAAATATTCTTACAGAACCCTGAGGCCGATCCACCATTTCCATCCCAACCCAATATATTGAACTCATATCATGGGCCAACCATGTTTCCTATAATTGATGCATAAATTACGTTGCTCAATGCTTCTCCATCAACATCCTTGGAGCTTCCAAAAAGGAATTGTTGAACACAACAACTTCCTTACCCATCAACTTCCTGCTGTGAGGTCAATATATGCCCTCTTTAAGACGTACATCTAACGACAATTTGCTCTGCACCAACGATCTGACCAAAGCTTAAATTCTCCATGACCATGGAAGAATCTGACAGATCCTTGAGAAACACAACGAGAGACCTCATAACCACAAACACTCAGATGGTTGCTCACTTTTGTCCCCTATGCAACAATAACCCAAGCCAAAATCTCACTTACCTTAACCACATATTCCTTTGACCCATTATGTTGAAACCATAAAATTGGAATGTCCTATGATCCTACAAGAAGAATTCCTAGTTCTTTTACACTTAGGTTTCAAAGATCAGCGATTCACATCTATAACATCAGAGTTTCAAACCTGCTCAACCAAATACATTCCAATCTTTACTCTCAGAATGCTACATAGCATAAGACGATTACTTTGGATAATGAACAAAAAACTATAAAGAAAGCCTAGACCTCAAATGGAGACCTAAATTGTTTTTCCCTACAGTACCACCTTAAGCTTAGAGGTGTCAATGAGGGTAGTTTCAATTGTGGATTATAAGATAAGAGAAATGGGAACTGATGAAGTTGTAACCGAAGTGTTACCTGGAGCTTCGAAAGTCGACATCCCATCACCCTTGTTGAAAATTTTGTCCATATAAGATATGTTCATAGGGATTTTTGAAGTTTGAACCTCCTCCGAAACGGATTCAACCATCAAAACTTTGGGTAATATAACTATTGTCTGCCCAGGGATGGGAATAGTTTATGTATCACCCAAAGTAGTGGTTGTGTACGTATTAGTTAATTTCACAGAGCCACCTAGACTTCCAATCGCCTCGAAAGTTGACTTTACTGGTGAGTCCCTTTAAGGTGATTTGAAGCTAATTGTTGGGTTTTGAGCAATCTAACACTTCCTAAGTGTGCATGCAACCCTAATAAACCTTGGATCTATGTTTGTCTAAATACATGCAAAATAATAATTTTCCAAGGTTTATAACCTATCTAACATGGCATGGGGAACATTTCAACATAAAAGAGTTAGAAGAGATTACATACCTTTTGGTGAGTTTGGTTCTAAGGAGTTTGAGGGCCAAGCACCAATAGTGTGAATGCCTCAAATGGAATCACAAACACCACAAACTCTTGGAAAATTTTGAGAGAGTATACACCTTGTATAAAATCGGCCACACACATGCACACACACACACTAGTTCACTAGCTTTCTCTTAGGCTCCATTTCATGCTCCATAAGCATGCTTATATAGTGTGCATGGTTAGGGTGAAACCCTAATAACCCATGTCTTTTCCTTTTCCAAGGATCCATGGGTTAAAAGCTCCATGGATCATCCATGGACTTCCACATAAGCCTAGCCCATTAACAAATGATTATTAGCCCACACTATATAAAACAAATAGCCCATAATTTAATTAGTATTCCTTTTAATCTCTAAATTAATTCATAATTAATTTAAGACTAAAACTAATTAAACAACGTAACTTCATATTAATATATTATAACTCATAATATATTAATAAACATATGTGTATAACTCTCATAAAATTATCCATAATAGTTTGGATGAGATGCAACCCAAATGGACCATGCCGGTCGGGTCAAGTATATATCAAATAAGTTATGGACTTAGACACCTTATCCAACAGACTCCCACTAGGATAAGTCTAATAACTATATTTGCCTATAACTTCAGGAACCAACCAACAATCGTAGCTCTCGAAAACTCCCTCGAACAATGAAGACTCTGTCGAACTATGAAGCGCCATTTTAGATAAGTGATCACATAATCCTCTGTTCTCATGATATCAGCCGGACAAACACATGGAACTATGTATTGCTTATTGTCTAGCAGTTGTTTCTCGATTTTCCGATTTGTTTGACGAAGAACTTCACTGAACACATCGGTTTAGTTCTGACCAGGCCTGGTACATGGGTCGACACAAAATCATCGAGGGGCCCAGATATCGCTTCTATTTCTAGAAGGAACAGATAAACTTCGACTGATATGCTTGTTCTACTACTTATTGAATTGTACACAAAGGCACGTTTTATAACATCAAGTTACTGATGCGTTTACGTGCAATCAATGCACAACCAACTCATAGGTAACAACTCATATCTCTAGGTTTAAAGATTTATATGATGTTATCGTCTCACGATCACTCGAGATAAATTCCATGAAGTGATACAAGTGAGCGTGGGTTTATACCAATACTCATAACTTATGAGTACTCATGAATGTTGCAGCAACCATTGCCATGTCTAAACACCTTTAAGGCATCTACAAACCCAATTCATGACAATCTTGATTCATACCTACTTCCGACGTATGATCGATTGTGGAGGTTTGAATAAATTAATTATTCTGGAAGTCAAAACATGCAAAACTGAAACAATAGTAAATAATTGACAATGATAGTAACACTTTACTCATAAATAAATCAGAAATTTTATTCATCATCAAACGTCGATTACATTTTACAAGTTTCAGGAAAACTATCTAATCTGTAAAACTAATATCGTCCCTTAGCCCGATGCGTCTCGCATGCAGAAAATGCTTAACCCTCGTCAGTCCCTTCGTAAGGGGATCTGCAGGATTCTCATCCGACGATATCCTCCTTGTCACAAGGAGTCCTTCTTCAATCTTGTGTCTTATGAAGTGATATTTTCTGTCAATGTGTCGGGATCTGCCATGATATCTTGGTTCCTTGGCTAAGGTAACCGCACTATTGTTGTCACAGAAAATCTCTATAGGTTCCTTAATAGCTGGTACAACTCCAAGGTCTCCGATGAAGTTCTTTAGCCATATCGCCTCCTTCGCTGCTTCACTCGCTGCTATATACTCTGATTCACAAGTCGAATCAGTCACCGTCTCCTGCTTGGAACTCTTCCAAGAAATTGCCCCTCTATTTAAGGTAAAGATCCAGCCCGACTGAGAGCGGAAATTATCCCTATCAGTCTGAAAACCAGCATCACTATACCCTAATATTCTCAAGTCATCACTGCCACCAAGGGTAAGGATCCAATCCTTAGTCCTCCACAGGTACTTGAGAATGTTCTTTACCGCGGTCCAATGAGCCTTGCCAGGGTTCCCCTGATACCTGCTGACCATGCTCAAAGCAAATGCCACATTAGGACGGGTACAAGTCATAGCATACATGATCGAGCCAACTGCGGAAGCATATGGTAATTGGCTCATCTCAGCTATCTCTGCCTCTGTACTCGGACTCTGAGTCTTACTCAGTTTGGTATTGCTTTGGATCGGTAAATCTCCTTTCTTGGAATTCTCCATGTTGAACCTTTTCAACACCTTATCCAAGTAGATACTCTGACTAAGTCCAATTAGTCTTCTACTCCTTTCTCTTAATATCCTTATCCCTAGGATATAGGTAGCCTCCCCTAGGTCCTTCATAGCAAAGCACTTCCCAAGCCAGGACTTAACCTCCTGCAAGGTTGGGATGTCATTTCCTATGAGTAGTATGTCATCCACATACAGTACCAAGAAGCTAACTATACTCCCACTAGCTCTGACATACACGCAAGACTCGTCTTCGCTTCTCAAGAAGCCAAACTCTTTTACCTTCTCATCAAAACAAGAATTCCAGCTACGAGATGCTTGTTTCAATCCATAAATGGATTTCTCAAGCTTGCATACTCTATTAGGGTACTCTGCATTGACAAAACCCTCTGGCTGATTCATGTACACATCCTCAGCCAACTTTCCATTAAGGAAAGCGGTTTTGACATCCATTTTCCATATTTCATAATCATGAAATGCTGCAATGGCTAACATAACCCTAATAGACTTAATCTTTGCTACCGGCGAAAAGGTTTCATCATAATCAACACCTTGAGTTTGAGTAAAACCCTTTGCAACCAGTCGAGCCTTATAAGTATGCACTTTTCCTTCCATGTCTGTCTTCTTCTTGAAGATCCGTTTGCACCCGACTGTTTTATGGCCTGGTACATTGTCAACCAAGTTCCAAACTTGATTGTCATACATGGACTGTATCTCGCTGTCCATAGCCTCCTTCCATTTAGCAGACTCCGGGCCTGCCATGGCTTCCTTAACACTGCTAGGTTCATCCAAATTTACTAGTGTACTATCACTAATAAACGTATCACCTTCCGTAGTAATATGAAAACCATAATAAAACGAAGGTGTGTTCCTAACCTGTGTGGTACGCCTCGGAGGTACAGACTCGTCAGCTGGATCAACAGGAGTTTCCTCCTCAGGTTGATTGCTAGTGTCTGAGGTTCCTTCACCAATTGATTCTTGAATTTCTTCAAGATCAATCTGCCTCCCACTGTCTCCTTGGCTTATAAATTCTTTCTCGCGAAAGATCCCACTTCGTGCTACAAAGACCACATTCTCACTGGGTCTGTAGAAGAGGTAACCGAAGGATTTCTGTGGGTAGCCGATGAAAATACACCTTTCACTTCGGGGTTCAAGCTTATCATGAGTTTCGCGCCTCACGAAGACTTCGCAACCCCAAATTTTGATGTGGTCCAAATTGGGAACCTTCCTAGTCCACATCTCATGAGGTGTTTTGGTAACCTTCTTTGTAGGGACTAGATTAAGGATATGGGCGGCAGTCTCTAAGGCATACCCCCAAAAAGAGATTGGTAACGAAACTCGACTCATCATAGAGCGAACCATGTCCAACAAGGTTCGATTACGCCTCTCAGCTACACCATTCAGCTGTGGTGTCCTGGGAGGAGTCAATTGTGAGACAATCCCACACTCCTTAAGGTAGTCAAGGAACTCGGTACTAAGATACTCACCACCTCGATCGGATCGAAGCATCTTAATGTTCCTGCCCAATTGATTTTCTACTTCCTGCTTGAATTCCTTAAACCTTTCAAAGGTTTCAGACTTATTTTTGATTAAGTAGACATACCCATATCTACTAAAATCATCAATAAAAGTCACATAATACCGATTAGCATCCCTTGTGGCGGTTTTGAATGGCCCACATACATCAGTATGTATTAGGTCCAACAAACCTTCACCCCTCTCACAAGTTCCAGTGAAGGGTGATTTTGTCATTTTTCCAAGTAGACAAGATTCACAACTATCATCTGATTTGAGGTCAAATGATTCCAAGACTCCACTCTTTTGGAGTTGGCCTATGCGTTTCTTGTTTACATGTCCAAGACGACAATGCCACAATGATGCTTTATCTAGGCTAGTAGAAGAATCAATATACAACACATTATTTCCTAAGTTGTCCACAATCGACACAGTTTCATACACACCATCACAAGGTAATGCTTTAAAATAAAACACATTATTAAAGAAAGCATTAATACCACCACATTCATTATCAAACGAAAAGGTAAAACCTTGTTTGTACAAAGCATGAAAAGAAATAATATTCCTCGCCATTTCAGACGAGTACACACATTTATTCAAATCTAATTTTAACCCATTATTAAGCAACAAAGTATAAACTCCAATCTTGGAAACAGGTGAAGCCTTCCTATTCCCCATGATTAAGTTTATCTTCCCGTGCTCCACATCCTCACTTCTTCTTAGGCCCTGCAAATCAGAACATATGTGAATACCACATCCTGTATCAAGCACCCAAGAGTTAGAATATGTTGAGTAATTAGACAATATAGTGTAAATACCTGCATAGGTGGGTTTCACTTTCCCATCCTTTAGATCCTGCAAGTACTTAGGGCAGTTTCGCTTCCAGTGTGCCTTTTCATGGCAATAAAAGCATTCAGCATCCTTGGGAATGGCAGAAGGAGTGACAGAACCGTTCTTAGTCTTTGATGAGGAGCCTTCAAGAGACTTTCCCTTGGTACCCTTCGAAGGGTGCTTCCTATTTTTCCCTTTGCCTTGCCCAATAGCTAAAACAGGGTTAGAAGTTGGAGTAGGAGTAGTAGAGGTAACAACCGCTTTACCCTTAAGACCGGTTTCAGCGGTCTTCAAGAGTCCTTGAAGCTTGCTGAGGGTAACTTCCTCCTTGTTCATATGATATGTCATTCGAAAATGATCATAACAAGAAGGCAAGGAGTGCAAAATGATGTCAATTGCCAACTCCTCGGGGATGTTAACATTCAGCTTCATCAAACGGTCCACATACCTTTGCATCTTTTGCATGTGGCCCGTGACGGATTCACCATCCTTCATGCGGGTAGTTATTATGGAGGAGATTATTTCATACCGATCCTGACGAGCACTCTGATGGTACCTTTCCATCAGGTCTTGGTGCATCTCAAAAGGGTAGAAATCTTCATACGACTTTTGGAGCTCGGCTGTCATCGTGGCCATCATGATACATGCCACCTTAGTAGCATCTCACTCATGAGTCCTGAATTCAACGATCTCCTCAGGAGTAGCAGTAAACTCATCAAGTTCTTTTAACTCCTTATCGAGGACATATTCCTTGTCCTCGTAACGAGTAACCATCCTGATGTTCCTAATCCAATCCATGAAGTTGGAACCATCAAAGATGACCCTCCCACAAAGATTCATGAGAGAGAAAGAACCAGTTGGGTTAGAGCCTGAAGCATTAGTGTTGGAAGACATCTGAAAGAAGATAGTAAGTTTAGATTAGATATTTAGGATCCTTAATAAGACACCCAAATGTAATATTAAGGCTAGGATCCAATCACAATATATTACACTTAGAAGAGGGATGCCGTAATCTAAGTAATAATATATTTGAAAGGTAGGTGAATGACGATTCACCAATTTCCACCATGAAAACGAGATGATTTATTAGGTTTAATTGGATTTGAAATTCCTAGATTCTTTTGAGATTCATTGAACTTTTCAATGGCATGTTTCAATCTCGATTGTGCCCTTCAAGTTTTGTGACTGGGATGCCGAGGATCACAAAACAAGGTGTGAATAACCATGCTAATTCACTTGGTACTCTTAATATTATTACCTAATCAATGTGCCGGTTAACCACACACGCTCCATTGATCTATGACAAACATTAAGTCACCCTTCGTGATCCTTACTAGTCCTAGTTAGTGTGCCGGTTAACCACACACGCTCCACCAACGACTTGGTAAGGTACAAAGTGTGAATTCCATGGACTAGCACCATGTTCACATTTTTCCTAAAATAACTAAGATTGGGAATTAAAAGAGTTTAGTTATTTTATAATATTCATTATACTTTTAATGAGGATTTAAAGTCATTGTTCTACACGTTCGGCTAACGACCTTCCACCGATCAAGCAAGCGGTGGGTGAGAGTATACACCCATTAAGTCGCCATTTTATAGGCAACAACCTTATACCCACCTTATAGACCGGCTTCGTGAATGAGGCCTATTAACGGTAAAACGACTTATTCTTATACATATATATATAATAATTAACCATTAATGTTATAAATAGTATAAGGGTTGAATTTTAACTATTAAAACTCTAAGGTTTGGAATTAAAGTTTATTAAAGTGTGTGAAACTTTACAAATTCCAAAACTTGAGGGCAAGTTTTGTAACTTTGCAAAACTCTTCATTTCATAACTTATGAATTAAAGGTTCATAAAAATGAAGACTCTTCATTTTCATGTAACTTATGTGTTTTAAGTGTGTGTTAAATGAAAGTGACCTTTGGTAATCCATAACTTGAGGACAAATTATGGATTCCATTAAAACACATAAATGATAAAGAATTAATCCTAAACAATTCAGCAAATAATTCCTATCATTTTCTAAATTCATAAGAACATGAACATGATCATCAAAAATTCAAGAATTATATGAACACATAAAATCATGGAATTTTGATATATGCTATTGCAAATGGATTAGAACAACCATTACACCAACTAAAATAAGTTTTATAACACCAAAACAGTTTAGGGTAATGTTTCTAGTCCATTTCCAGCAGCAAAAGTCGAGAATCTGCACTCTTTCGATCCTACTCGTCGAGTGCATGAACTTACTCGCCGAGTAGGTTGAAGTTTGCCTTGGACTCGTCCAGTCCCCCCAATGGACTCGGCGAGTCCACCATGCTGACAGCAACGATTTTGACTTTTTTCACTATTTTGCATCAAGTATCAAACAAGCAAGCCTAGGCTCTGATACCACTGTTGGGTTTTGAGCAATCTAACACTTCCTAAGTGTGCATGCAACCCTAATAAACCTTGGATCTATGTTTGTCTAAATACATGCAAAATAATAATTTTCCAAGGTTTATAACCTATCTAACATGGCATGGGGAACATTTCAACATAAAAGAGTTAGAAGAGATTACATACCTTTTGGTGAGTTTGGTTCTAAGGAGTTTGAGGGCCAAGCACCAATAGTGTGAATGCCTCAAATGGAATCACAAACACCACAAACTCTTGGAAAACTTTGAGAGAGTATACACCTTGTATAAAATCGGCCACACAAATGCACACACACACTAGTTCACTAGTTTTCTCTTAGGCTCCATTTCATGCTCCATAAGCATGCTTATATAGTGTGCATGGTTAGGGTGAAACCCTAATAACCCATGTCTTTTCCTTTTCCAAGGATCCATGGGTTAAAAGCTCCATGGATTATCCATGGACTTCCACATAAGCCTAGCCCATTAACAAATGAGTATTAGCCCACACTATATAAAACAAATAGCCCATAATTTAATTAGTATTCCTTTTAATCTCTAAATTAATTCATAATTAATTTAAGACTAAAACTAATTAAATAACGTAACTTCATATTAATATATTATAACTCAAAATATATTAATAAACATATGTGTATAACTCTCATAAAATTATCCATAATAGTTTGGATGAGATGCAACCCAAATGGACCATGCCGGTCGGGTCAAGTATATATCAAATAAGTTATGGACTTAGACACCTTATCCATGAACCTCCTCCGAAACGGATTCAACCATCAAAACTTTGGGTAATATAACTATTGTTTGCCCAGGGATGGGAATAGTTTATGTATCACCCAAAGTAGTGGTTGTGTCCGTATTAGTTACTTTCATAGAGCCACCTAGACTTCCAATCGCCTCGAAAGTTGACTTTACTGGTGAGTCCCTTTAAGGTGATTTGAAGCTAATATCATCATTGCAAATAGGAGATTGAGTACCATCATATTCGAAATAAATCTCTTGTACAACTTCATACAAATGATCTTGCAATTTCTTCTTCTTCTTCTTGATCTTCTTTACCATAGCATGTGCTATTCGTTTCTTTATAGTAAGAGAAACGGGAGTAGTAATTTCTCTAATGAGCACACCCCTTCGATTTATCTGGGGTTTTCTAATCTTTTTGATTTCCTAGATAGAATCCTCTTTTGGTGAAGAAAGAGAATTCTCAGGAACTTCATCAACTATAGGCCTTTCTGGTGAATGAAAAGGTCTATGTATTGGCTTCTTTGTTCTTTTAAGATTCCTATTTTCGAAGTAATCACTTCGTTTTGAGTCTTTGGAACAACATGATCTTTAACAAACTTTGTTACCTCCTTTTCCACGGTCACAGTATCAGGCTTGGGTTTGGCAGCCTTCACGGATTTCTTATAACCTTTAGCTCGTTTTGATATACCTTCAAGTCCTTTGGGCAACAAAACCCATATTGGCACATCAGAGTTTACTGTTGCAAAATAAGTAACAAGAATTGGATTACTTGGATCCACCTTTCGAAGCATGGCATCAGGAAATTGTGCTACTGAAGGAAAAACCTATGAATCATCTTCAACAGTCTTTGGATGTTGATAAATTATGAACTCTACTTTTGGAACATTAGATGGGACAAGAATTCCTTCCTTCTTGTACACTTCTTGTAGAAACAAACTCCAAGCATAACAAAACACCATTCGCAACATTGGTGTGTGAGATTCTAGCCCTAAATTCATCCCATAACTGTGTCACATAATCCACGTTCAAATCATCATATAACCCAGCAATTAAGGAATATATCTCTAAATTGGATTTATCAAGACCAACACTTCGAACAGAGAGATAATGGAGAAAAATCCCAAATAGAAAATTCTATATACAGGGAAAAGAAGACTTATTGAACTGACTAATTCCGGTGAGTGGGAGTTGATGACCCATCTCATTGAACACATGTCTAACTTGGTCATTCGTCACTTCATAAAATGGACCAGTATTGGGAAGTTTCATGATCTGTGCAAATGGTTTCTTCGTGAGCTTGTATTTTTTTCGCATTCGTAAGTTGAAATGTCACGACTTTGGATTTTTTTATTTAACACGGCAGTAGAACCAACCAAGGATAACCAAGTCATAGGTACTGAAAAAGAAGATGTCATGACGGTTGAGAACACATAGTGATTAGGAGCACCGATCAACATTTATAACTCTTCAGGGCTCTTGGAAACGTATAGTTAAACTCGATAATTGGAACTATGAATCTTCAACAGATGTTGAGATGTTGTTTCATCAGTAGTTTGGGATGGATCAACATGAGCAGTTGCCACCATTGTTGGGGATTTGTAGATTGATGTGAATAGATAAGTATAACGAAAGAATATTTTAGGGAAAATATTCAACCAGGTGGCATAAAGTTTTGATTTGAAACCCCCAAATTTCTTGTATACATAGTACAAATTTTGAATTTAAACCATCCACCAATGAAATTTTGCCATGTGTATCGTAGGAAGGTGGATCCGTTATCGTAAAAGTAACCATGTTTGAAAAGTAATGAGCACTTTTTCCTACAAAACCATGAATTAACCAAACCATCACATCCATCAAATGTTTCGTTTACCACAACAGGATAAGAACCGTTGCCTGACCTTCATTTCCAGGCTGGGCTCAATCGCTTTTGGGATGAGAAGCAAAATCATAGCTAGACTTTCAAAATCTAGGTTTGGGTTGGTAGTACCCAGGAACTCGAGGATGTATGTGCAAATGTGTGCCAAAGAAATAGTAGGGACCAAGGTAAAAAAATGTGTGTATTATAAAATTAAATAAACATTCGATGTAAAAGCAGATGGATCCCAGAATAAGATCTCTTCATTGAATATCAAGAGAGTTATCGAACTGCTTGTGTGGTATCCTGTGAATTACAATCGACTACTCGTAAATGTGTCTCGAAGGGCTTCTTTTATTAGGCTTCGAAGGTCGGTTCAATTTTTTTCATGTTTACAACTTAGAATAAGTGTGAATTCAATTATCAAAATTACTTATATGACCAGTGTAGTCAGGGACAAGCTAAGATAAGATAAATCTGTAAGTGACAAAAGTTCAAACTAACATTTAGACAGAAACCATATTCCAAAAAAAGGATTAGATCCTGTTGGGAAAAAATGTCTTGGGTAAAGAACATTTTATCAAGATCATGCATGACAAAAGGAGTATGATTTTGAATATCGAAAAAGGTACTGAAACAAATGTTTCATGAAAATCTTGAACTGAAAGTTCACCGTCAATTCCTTTATAAGTTGGAAATGTTGGGTTTCAAAATCATCACAGACTCATGAATCAAGATCATGAACACAGACTTGTGCAGCATCTACATTTTGATTGCTTTCTACCAGAGATGGCGAGGATACACAAGTAAAGTTTGTGAATCATGAAGAAATAAGTTGGTGAAAAAGATTTTTTTTAAGAAACATAGTGTACCTCTGCGAATGATATTGACATAGCAAAAATCACTTAACTCAAAATGCAAAGAGAAAGGTAGATTCATCGACCAATGTGAATATAGTCTGATTGGGAAGGAACCCTCGTAGTAAGTGACCAATTAAGGCTTAAAAACACATTGAGTCTATGAAGCCTAGGTCGGCATACAATAACATGTTTCTAGGGACACTTAACTAGTGCAAAGATTCGAAATTATTCTTGCCCCTAGTCACAAAGCAATATCCACCACAATATGTCCACTGAGAACAACAAGAGAATCATTAAACACAAAAAACAACATAAAGAAAATATTTCTGGATTTTTATATTGAAATGAAAAAGACGAAAATACGAAAATCTTTTTGGAATTTTTTTTTTTGAAATTTAAAGACAATATATATATATATATATATATATATATATATATATATATATATATATATATATATATATATATATATATATATATATATATTGGAGTTTTTATGATTTTGAAAAATAAAGTTAAAAGAAATAAAATCTTTTTGGTACTTTTGCTTTATAACACAAAAGGAAAAACAATAAAATGTTACCAGACATTTGAAGTGAAAAGTATCGACATCAAGACATGATGTGTCGACACAACAAGTCTTCTTAGACAACGAAGTAGTATCTAAACCATTCAGAGAGATGTAGCAAACGAAGGGGATCGAACATCGAATAGTGAACAGTAGCTTCTGAATACGTCTGCGATGTTTCGACTCCTCGTTATTTCACATTGAAGATAAGTTTCGAACAACATTTGCATCGAGAATTCCTAACCCAGATAAGATCCTTAGAAAAGATTTCTCATCCAAAGGCTTTGTAAAAATATCAGCAAATTGATCCGTCGTCTTTACAAAGTTAATCTCTATATTTCCATTCTCAACATGATCCTTGAAAAAATGATAGCAAAGTGTGATATGATCGGTCTTCGAATGTTGCACCAGATTATGGCAAATGTTTTTGGCACTTTGTGAATCGCAATACAAAGGTATCTCTTTCATGTTGATTGCATAATCACGAAGTTGACTTTGTATCCATATGACCTGAGAAGTGCAAGCTACAGTAGCAACATATTTTGCTTCTGTTGTGGAAATCAAAACACATGTTTGTTTCTTCGATTGCTAGGTAACAAGCTTCCCGTCTAAAAGCTGACATCCACCAGTAGTTCTTTTTCTATCAAGTTGAAAACCACCAAGATCTGCATCTGAGAATGTCTAAATGAAGAAACATATCTTCGAAGGGTACCATAAACCCAATTACATTGTCTCGTTAAGATATCGAAAGATATTCTTCACAGATGTTAGATGGGGTTCATTGGGATTCGATTGATATCTGGCACAATTGAAAACAATGATCATAATATCAGGTGTACTAGTAGTTAGGTAAAGTTACGAACCGATCATGATCTTGTATAATGTAATCTCAACAGCAGGCTTGTACAATAAAGGTCTTAAGCGTGTGCCAACAACCATTGGTACTTTCAATTTCGAACTATTCATCATGCGAAATTTCTCACGCAAGTTATGAGAATACTTCTCTTGATCGATGAAAATTCCATCCCTACCTTATCAAATATTCAATCCCAGAAACTCATTAATCTTACCCATCATACTTATCTCCAACTGACTTTGCATCATTTGCTCAAATTCTTTAGAAAAAGAAGGGTCAGTCGAACCAAAAATTAAACCATCTACGTAAATTTGAACGAGCATTAAATGATCCCCCACTTTCTTTTGAAAGAGAGTGGGATCAACATATCCTTGTTTAAATTTAGAGAGTTCCAAGAAATTTGTAAGAGTGGCATACCAGGATCGAGGTGCTTGCTTTAATCCATATAAAGCTTTATCAAGAATATAGCAATGATCAGGGTATTTTTCATTTACGAAACCTAGTGGTTGTTCAATGTACACAATCTTTTCTATTACACCATTGAGAAAAATGCACTTGAAATCCATTTGATAAACATTGAAGTCCTTTTGTGATGCATAAGCAAAAAAATATTCAAACTTCCTCTAGTCTTGCGACAGGGGAAAAGGTTTCATCATAATCAATTCCTTCATTTTGCGAACATCCTTTAACAACCAACCATTCTTTGTTTCGAACCACTTTTCCTTCTTTGTCGGCTTTATTTTTAAAAATCCATTTTAAGCCTATAACTGAGGCATCATCAGGTTTTGGAACTAATCCCCAAACCTTGTTTCTTTTGAATTCAGCTAGCTCAGATTGCATGGAAACAATCCAATTAGGATCTTCCAAAGCAGCCGTAAGTGTTTTCGGTTCGAATTTCAAAATAAAAACATTAAACATGCAATATTCTTGAAATCATTCATTGGTTTAGGTTCGACACTGATTTTCCCTTTTTCATCAGCAATTCATTTTTCCTCAACTTCAGCTTTGGGAATAACTTTCCACTTTCAAACAGAGGGATTCGATTCCATTAATGAAGAACTCCCTGTTGATGACTCGTTCAAGTAGCTTTCGTAAGGATACCTGATTTCCTTTTGTGAAAACTTTCCTGATTGATAAGGCTTTCCTTTTCCTTCGAGCCAATGATTGATATTCTTCGAGTTTGTTTTCACTTTTACAAATGAAGCTTTGACTTGCTGCTTCGAAACATGATTGAAAAAGTGAGGTTGTTTTAGTTAAAATGGTTCACTTCTCTTGCCTTTGACATTGAGCTTTTCAAAATTCCTTTTTGGAAATGTTGGTTTTACATGGGTTTGATAACGGTTTTGGAAAAGTTTTGGGCCTCCATAGCTTAGCCCACTTGGCCCAGATCAAATCCAATCACCTCCTAGCCCATTTTCTTCAAGTTTTTCTTCATTTTAAGCCCAATTTGACCTCTCTAAGTCCTCCAAAGCTCATGAACTCGCCCGATTAATAATTTACGTACACTTGAATATTCCCCCGCATCTTGCAAATTTAAAGTTTATTTCTCTCCAAGTCTTCAAATAATCATCAAGATCACTCTATGCATCATCTCCACTACCCATCAAGCCCAACGTCATTTTTGTCTACCAAATCTCATCACCTCCTATACGTCCCGAACACTCCCGCTCCGCTAGACCCGAAAACCTACAATTATGCTCACAAGATTCGAGAGTACCCGAAATAGTCATAAAATAACAAAAAGGAAAATATGCATGGAAATTATCTAAATTATGAATGAAATATGCTAAAATAAACTATAAAAAGAAGTAAACAAAACTAACTATCAAATCACCCCAAGCTTAAACCTTACTTGTCCTCAAGTAAGACAAGACTAAAATGAACTCGGGATGAACTATCCTAAGAAAATAAAAAGAATTGATAGAACCGTAGAACCTGATCCCCGTTAGTCAACATGGTCAGAATTGATCTTGCTATTACCTCACGAATTTTTCAGCCGATGACAATGGAACCATAAGCCACACCCAGGACAACTCCTTTAGGTGAGTAAGGAGGGATGAGCAGTCGCAGCCTCAATGGAACATGCATACAATGAAGAATATCTGTAGTAGGGAGAAAGCAGCTGGATGGGCTCGGGTGGAGCTCTTCTTTAAGTGTACACTCTGATCTCACATTTGCCGGTTTCTCTCATGTGTAACTAGGTTTAATCGCTCGGGGACCGTTGTAGGAATCGATTCACTTGGTGTTGGCCCAAACCTCCTGTAGTATCCGACTCGACAGTCTCCCTAACATCACCAATTTGCGAAAAACAACTCAATCCATATACAATAAAACATACCTAAATAAATGAATATCGAACGCCGGGTGACCAAAATTTTAGAAAATTTAGTTCAATAATTGAACCGGTCACCCTTCTCAGATTTCTGCGGCTGGGGATTTGTCAGCACACCATTTTTTTTTAAGTGTTTCCATACTTGAACGTAATGCAATAACAACCCTTTAACTCAACATTTGGTTCCTAAAGTGTGTAAGTGGAACCGAAAGGGTAGTAATATAATCTGAATGGTCTAAGCGAGAAAATGACCATGTGTGGAGCATAAAGATATAATGTAAGCTCCT
The DNA here is from genome assembly GCF_052625555.1 of Lactuca saligna. Lineage (NCBI taxonomy): Eukaryota > Viridiplantae > Streptophyta > Magnoliopsida > Asterales > Asteraceae > Lactuca > Lactuca saligna. The sequence goes on from NC_136424.1 coordinate 65,446,687, forward strand.
CTTCCAATTTGTGAATTTTTTTTTTTGTTAAAATAACGAAATTGTCCACATGCGGACTAAAAGACTTCTCTAAAATCCTAAGAAAGTCGCAAAAAGATATGGTGATGTAAAAAGACTGGATATGGATTCTACTCGGGGACAAGCTCTAGTGCTTCATCCTAACGGTTCAAACATGATCAAGTGTGATCCTCTCGGCGGTAGTGACCGCAAGGATAAGACATCCATTGCTATAGTATATCCTACAGACATTAGTATTGTATGCATAATTCTTCATGAAAACTACCTGTCCATGATCACTTACCCCTTTAAGCTACCAGCATCTGATCCCAAGTATGAGGTCCCAGACTGCAGCTAATGATCCCGGTTCGATGGGTGAGATAACAACAAGATCCTGGACCAATAATGATACAATAACTATGAACCTGTTCCATCGCATCAAAGGAGATGAGAATAAACAGACAACAAAAATGCATGAATGTTAATGTCCTAAGCTAAATGTTATGCAAAAATATAAAAGGTGAAAAAGAAGAAAATAAAATCTTTTTGGAATTAAAAAAAATGAATGAAAATTAGCTTAAAACTAAAATGTTATGCAACCTAATTAAAAATGCATGAAAAAAATAAAAGGAAAATGAAATGCCCCACCCCGAGCTTAAGAACAAGCATTGTCCTCAATGCTTGAGGAAAGGGCGGAAAGGACCTAAATCGGGGGGTCGGGCGGCGGGAAATGCCCGCGGTGATAATGGTAGTCCCACATATCCTGGACCTGGTGGGAAGTGTGAGGGGAGGACTGCTCCAATCGATCAACACGGCTTGCCACATCTAGGATGGCTCTCGAATTCTCTTGCGTTTGGGCGTCGATGCGCTGCACCGTGGAGAACATTGTGGTAAATTGGTCAAAGAACGTGGGGGGGAAATATGGTGGGACTTCGTGTCCCTCCTGCTGATGCGGCTGGTCAAAATGGTGCGGAGGGGCCTGGAATTGATCATGCGGAAACATCAGCTGCTGCATCGAGGGCTGGTCAAAATGGTCCTCAGCTTCGGGCATCTCGTCGTTCTCTTCGTCATCTTCTTCCTCTAGTTGCTCTGCATCGTCACCCTCATCATCACCGAATTCTGGAAATACACCTGCTTGGGTCAACTGATCTGGAGGAAGCCAAGTGTCGGGGTTGCCTGTATCGAATGAAGAACCGATCCAACTTGGCAGGATGTAAACCGGTGCTTTGTCAGAGTCTAACCAACTGTATGTGCGGGTTCCCCGATCGAGCAACATCTCCATCCGGATGAGAGTGTCACAATCTAGCAGGAAGTTCAGTGGGGTGTCGACAGGTATGTACTCAGGATCCGGGAAGTCTAGGCCGACGGCTCGACCTATGATCGTCATAAGTCCCCCGATGAAAATTTCCCCTGAGGAACGTTGGCGTATGGAGTCACATTTGTCTAAAAAGAAGCCTGAAAAACTGAGGGGGAGTGCACGCCTCATGCTTCGGAGGAAAAATAGCTCACATCTGTTGATTTGACCGGGCTCGAGACGCCCGAAGATACTCGTCGTAAGCACTCGGTGAGCAATTCGCCAGCAGGGGTGAATGATGTGCTTGGCTCATTGTCGGCTTGGGTTGAAGGTTGCGAGACCGGAAATTTGCATCCAAAAGTTTGCATCAGGGTAACGCAAAAAATCTTGGTACTCTTGATTTTGGGGGCTGATGCGGAATGGATCGTCTATACCCATGATAGAATCAAGCTCTTCGTATGTGAGCCTATGATGCTCCCCTTTCAACTGTAAATTGAGGACTTTCGTGTCATCATCTCGTGCATATGTGCTAAGAAATTCCATTGTGGGTTCCTCGTAAGTTCTGTCACAAAGTCGAAGAAAACCACGCCAACCGAGTTTTAGGAACAAATTGTATACACCATCATGCACCCCAAGCTTTTTCATAGACTTTTTATGGTAGAATTTTGTCAGCCGGATTGCGCGACCCCGAAGATTGGAGCGATACGTTTTGATCTCAGCATTTGTAAGGGAAGGATCGCTTCCCTCTTCTCCTCTTTTTTTTCGTTTACCAGCTACTTTGCGTGATGGACCGGCGACATCCTTTTGCGGGTTAGGATCGATCGATGATCCATGGGTGCGTGTCCGAGCCGTGGTTTTGCCCATTTTCGAAACCTACAATATCAAAAACAACTTCACCAACGTAATCCCTCACCTCACCACTCTCAAATTAATGCAACTATCTTTAGACCGAACACAAAAAAATCCAAGAAATAATGACACCCAACTTTTGACAATGTAAAATGGTTTCAACAACACCACTCGGTTAATTTGATAATCCCAACAAAAATTCGGCAGCAATACGAGACAAAATGAGAAAATCCCAACCAAAGTTTAAACAATTTTTGAACAAATTTCCAAGCAAATTAACCAATCTCAACCTTTCTCAAATCAATGTTACCAAATAAACCGGGCAACAACTAACGATCTTAGGCAATTTCCAAAGCATAATTGGATGCAATTATCGAATTGAAACAATGCAATGTAATAAAAACCAAGGAAAGAGAAAACCCGTATTATCCCAAAATTGAACTTGAGCCCGGAATCCGCTACCGTGCACCCCAAGCTTTGGTTATTCATGGGTGCCTAAACGCACGACTTGTTCATTGAAGGGATATTTTCAACTTGATTTGTGTGAAAAATCCGGCGGCGGCTCGTGGTGGCTCCAAAATTATGGGAACAATTTTGGTGAGATTTTGAGGTTTTGTTTGGTTAGATGTAAAGATCCCTGAAAAAGAAACACTTTGGTGGTGTCGGAATTGCAAGAGGTGGTAGGAGTTGGCCGGAAAATGGCCGGAAAGCGGCGAGTTGGGTGGTGGTGGTGCCCCTAGACCCGGCGATGGATCGGAGTAAACTTCAGGTGGGGTTTGTAGAGCACGGAAAATGGTGAAGAATGGTGGTGGTCTCGTCGTATTCCGACCGGTGGAACTCCGGGAAATCAGTTTTTTGTGAAAAGTGGGTTTATGTGTTCTTGAGAGTTTGAGAGAGAATGAGGGGGTTTTTGAGAGAATGAAATGAAGAAGAGGAGTTGCTGGAGATTTTCAATCCATATTCAAGTGTGGTCAACACCCGGTCAATGTTGGTCAACTCATTAAACCACCTGGTCAACGAAAGTCAAAGCTGGTCAACAGAATATGGGATGGTCGTCAAAGCAGCACGCGGGTCGCGAAGAGGGGGCGCGCGGGTCGCGCAGATCATGCAGTTAGGTGCCTGATTTTTGTTGCAAGTTGAAGACCGGCCGCGCACACCAGCCGTGCACCCGTGCGCGGGTCGCGTAGACCTCTGCTCCCGGAAATCGATTTTTCTCTGTTTTCTTCCGTTTCTTCACTAGTTCTTGATCCCAAATGCCCCAAACACCTAGAAACTCTAGATTTCTTCAAAAATGACTTCAAAAGACGCATCAAAACATTTTCAAAACTTCTTTATTCGAACGTAGAAACACGAAAGCATAAAGCTTTTCCAAAAATGCCTCTCTTTAACGTCTTAGGCGAGACATCCTTCTAGCTTGGTTCAACACATCGAGACATCCAAGTGGATGACTTCAATAACACTTGCATTAAAACTTTCATAGAATGGCTTTAATCGGTGCCCGTTAACTTTGAAAATTTGTCCCGTTTCTTCACTTTGGATTTCCACCGCTCCATAGTCAAAAGTCTTTATTAAAACAAATGGGCCAATCCACCTTGATCTTAATTTGCCCGGGAATAAATTCAACCGTGAATGGTAAAGTAAGACCCTATGTCCCGGTTCAAAATTCTTCCGGGTGATGGACTTGTCGTGGAAGAGCTTCGTTTTCTCCTTATAAATCCTTGCGTTTTCATAGGATTCGTTTCTCAATTCTTCTAGCTCTTGGAGTTGAAGTTTCCTATGCCTTCCAGCCTCGTCAATGTCGAAGTTGCATTTCTTGACCGCCCAAAATGCTCGGTGCTCTAACTCGAAGGGAAGATGACAAGATTTTCCAAAAACTAATCTGAAGGGTGACATTCCAATCGGGGTCTTATAAGCGGTCCGATATGCCCATAAGGCATCGTCAAGTCTCAAACTCCAATCCTTCTTTGTCGGATTCACCGTTTTCTCTAGAATAGACTTCACTTCACGATTCGAGACCTCCGCTTGACCATTCGTTTGAGGGTGATAGGCAGTGGAGACACGATGAGTCACGTGATACTTCTTCAATAGAGCCTCCATCATTTTGTTGCAAAAGTGCGTCCCTCTATCACTAATCAAAGCCCTAGGCACACCAAATCTCGCAAAAACATTAGACTTTAAAAACTCGATAACCGTTTTGGCATCGTCCGATCTTGTGGCTTTGGCTTCAACCCATTTAGAAACATAGTCAACCGCGAGTAAAATATAAACGTTGCCAAATGATACGGGAAATGGTCCCATAAAATCAATCCCCCATACGTCAAAAATTTCACAAACAAGGATTGGATTTTGGGGCATTTTGGTTCTTTTGCGAAATGTTTCCCATCCTTTGGCACCGCTCACAACTTTTGCAAAATATATAACAATCACGTGACATGGTTGGCCAAAATAATCCACACTCAAGGACCTTTCTCAAAGTCCGGCTAGGTCCGAAGTGTCCCCCACAAGAAAATTCATGACAGAATTGCAAAATGGATTGGTGCTCTTGTTGGGGCACACATCGCCTAATGATTTGATCGGGACAATGTTCCCACAAATAAGGTTCATCCCACACATAGTATTTTGCATTACTTTTCAACTTGTCTTTTTGAGCACGTGTGAATGTGTCGGGATACCTTTTTGTGACCAAAAAGTTAACGATATCGGCATACCAAGGAATAGATTGGGTAAGGGAAAAGAGATGCTCATCCGGAAACTCGTCTCGCAATGGGAGAGGAGTTTCATTTGAAGTGATCCAACTTAGATGATCGGCAACGAGGTTCTCGCATCCGCTCTTGTCCCGGATTTCCAAGTCAAATTCTTGTAACAGTAGGATCCACCGGATGAGTCTCGGCTTTGCATCTTTCTTCGTCATCAAGTACTTAAGAGCTGCATGATCCGAATACACTATGACCTTGGTACCAAGTAGGTATTGTCTAAATTTCTCCAAGGCGAACACTATGGCCAATAGCTCCTTCTCCGTGGTAGAGTAGTTGCTTTGGGCATTTCGAGTGTCCTTGATGCATAATAGATCACATGGGAGGCCCTCCCATTCTTTTGACCCAAAACGGCGCCAATCACATAGTTGCTAGCATCACACATGATCTCAAAAGGGAGATCCCAATTTGGTGCTTGCATGATGGGAGCAGATGTAAGCAACTCTTTGAGCTTGTCAAAAGCTTCTTTGCACGCCTCATTGAACTCGAAATCGACCTCCCTTTGCAAGATTTGGCACATTGGTCTTGTTATCTTTGAAAAATCCTTGATGAACCTTCGGTAGAAACCTGCATGGCCCAAAAAAGAACGAACTTCCCGAACACAAGTCGGGTAAGGTAAGCTTTGAATAACATCAATTTTGGCCTTATCTACCTCAATTCCTTTTTTAGACACAATGTGACCCAAAATGAGACCTTGACTCACCATGAAATGACATTTCTAAAAATTCAAAACCAAGTTTGTTTCAATGCATCTTTTTAAAATTTTTGTCAGATTAGTCAAACATTCTTGAAAAGAGTTGCCATGTACCGTGAAATCATCCATAAAAACCTCAATTATGTTTTCAACATAATCCGAAAAGATACTAACCATACAACGTTGGAAAGTGGCCGGGGCGTTACACAATCCAAATGGCATTCTCCGGTATGCAAAAGTACCAAATGGGCATGTAAATGTTGTCTTTTCTTGGTCCTCCGGTGCCACCGGGATTTGGTGAAAACCAGAGTACCCATCTAGACAACAATAATGGGATTTCCCGGCCAACCTTTCTAACATTTGGTCAATGAAAGGCAATGGGAAATGATCTTTTCGTGTGCTCGCATTGAGTTTGTAGTAGTCAATACATACTCTCCACCCGTTTTGCACACGGGTGGGGACCATCATACCTTTGTTGTTCTCGACCACCGTGATTCCCGTCTTCTTTGGAACGACTTGCACCGGGCTCACCCACTTGCTATCCGAGATTGGATAGATCATCCCCGCATCAAGAAGCTTTAATATCTCTTTCTTCACAACTTCCATCATTGGTGGATTTAACCTTCTTTGCGCGTCTCTACTTAGCTTGCATTCATCCTCCATTAAGATCTTGTGCATACAAGTGGAGGGGCTCAAACCCTTGATATCCGCAATCGTCCAACCCATGGCTTCTTTATGCTCCTTCAACACCTTGAGGAGTTGCTCTTCTTCAAATTCGGTTAAATGAGTTGAGATGATAACCGGAAGGGTTTCATTCTTTCCCAAGTAGGCATACTTCAAGTGTTGAGGTAAGACCTTTAATTCCAATTCGGGTGGTTGAACAAGGGATGGAGACAATTTTGTATGAGTTGGGGACAATTCAATTTGCTTGACATCTAATCTTGTGGATTTTTTCATTTCCATTTTATTTACCAACTTCTCAACTTCCGGATCCAAAGAATAAAGCTTTAATTGCTCAGCTAGCTTCCCACAATCGAATCCTTTGCTTAAGATCATCTCCAACATATCACCGTTAGATAACTCAAACAATTCTTGAGTAATTGGCTCAACAACATCAACAAAGTACAAAGATGAAACATCACTAGGATATCTCATGGCATCATAAATTTAAAACTTATTGTTTCACCATCAAACTCCATTGTCAAACTTCCCGCATACACATCGATCTTTGTCCTAGCCGTCTTCAAAAACGGTCTCCCAAGCAAGATTAGAGCCGATTTGGAAGACACTTGCTCATCTAGATCAATCACATAGAAATCCGTCGGGAAGACTAATTGGTTCACTTGCACTTGGACATCTTCTAAAACACCTCTAGGAAAGACACTTGATTTATCCGCAAGAGAGATTATGACACCGGTTTCACTTAAGGGTTCAACATTTAATGATTCATACACTGAATAGGGCATGACATTGATAGAAGCACCAAGATCAAGCATAGCACTACTAAAAGTGACATCTCCAATCTTGCAAGGAACCGTGAACATTCCGGGATCTTTGCATTTGGGTGGAAGTTTCCTTTGTAAAACCGCGGATGCATTTTCATTCATCAAAATTTTCTCATTTCCCTTCAACTTCCTCTTGTTGGTACAAAGTTCTTTCAAGAACTTTGCATATCTCGGGATTTGCTTGATTGCATCAAGTAGAGGGATGTTTACTTCCACCTTTCGGAAGGTATTCAAAATCTCTTTCTCCTCCATATTCTTCTTTGAAGTTGCAAGTCGAGAGGGGAACGGTGGTTGAGTGGCTATTGGTGTTACTAGAGGGGCAGTCTTCTTTGGAACTCCAGCATATGCATCATTCTTGATTATAGGTACTTCAACGGGAATAACTTCTATCTCTTCTTCTTCTTCCCTCGGCTTCTTCTTTGAACTACTTTCTCCAGCTTGTTTACCACTTCTCAAGGTCACCACATTGACATTTGGGTTCTTTTCAGTTTGAGAAGGGAGTTTACCACGGGATTCCAACTTGCTTATGGATGTAACTATATCTCCCATTTGTGCTTCAAGCTTGGAGATACCCGTCCTTGTTTCTTTTTGGAATTGTTGGGTACTAGTGGCTAGAGATTTGACAATGTCTTCAAGAGACATTCCGGAGCTACTTGGTTGAGATTTAGGAGGTTGTTGATGATGATCTGGAGGGTGCGGTTTGGGTTGATAGTGTGATTGTTGATGTTGGTAATGAGGTTGTGGTGCTGGATAGGATGGTCTAACCAATGCATTTTGAGGCAATGGTCTTGGGTTGTAGCTCATGTTAGGATTTGGCTTCCAACTTGAATTATATGCATTTTGGTAACCGGATGGTTTGTTGTGGTAGTTTTGGAACTCTCCCGTGGCATTCACATGCTCCGCATCTTCTTGAAGGATGGGACACATATCTGTAGGATGTCCCATTGTTGCACATATTCCACAAACCATCATTTGTGGAGTTTGCCCCATGGCTAGCTTTTGGACAACGGAGGTTAGATCTTTGATTTGAGACTCGAGATTTGATGTTCCCACTTCATTGACTTTGTGTTGTGTGTCTCTTTTCATATCTTGGCGAGGGCCAAAATGTTGTGAATTCGCGGCTATGGTGTTGAAAAGTTGTCTTGTTTGATGTGAGGTTTTACTAAAGACATCTCCACCACTTGAGGCATCAACTAGTCTTCTCTCCATTGGCAACAATCCCTCGTAGAAGTGTTGAATGAGGAGTTGTTTCAGGATTTGGTGTTGTGGGCAACTATAGCACAGGTTGTTGAACCTCTCCCAATAATCATGGAAAGTCTCATTTTGACCTTGGCGGATTCCACAAATCTCATTTCGAATACTTGAGACTCTTGAGGCGGGATAAAACTTGTCAAGGAAAGCTCTTGCCATGTCGGTCCATGAGTTGATCGACCCCGGTGGAAGATAGAATAACCAATCTTTTGCTCTATCGGCCAATGAAAAGGGGAATGCCCATAGCTTAATTTGGTCATCGGTTGACCCTTGTGGCTTCATGATAGTGCAAATAATGTGGAACATCTTCAAATGCTTATGAGGGTCTTCATTCTCCAATCCATGGAAAGTCGGTAGGTGATGGACTAAACTTGACTTCAAGTCCGAGCCTCCTTCCAAAACCGGGTAATTGATACCGGTTGAAGTTTGTGTAACATCGGTCTCCATCATTTGCCTCAAAGTTCTTTCGGGAACTTCTCCTCCGTCCACCATTTCAATTGGTTCAATAATGGGTGGATTTTGTTGTAGGGGTGGTGTTTCGGGAATTTCTTGGCGAAGGTCGGGACTAGAATCGGGTTCTATGTCGCTTAATGAAGCGGTTTCGACCTCCGGATCCCCGTGAGGATTAGAAGTTTCACCACGTTCAATTCGCTTCTCCTTCGCCAAACGCCTTGCTTCTTTTTCGATTTCTGGATTGTAAATCAAGTCACCTGTACGCTGAGATCTGGGCATAGAGAAACAAATTGATTAAAAATAAACCAATCCCCGGCAACGGCGCCAAAAATTTGGTGGTTGTCGAGGCCAACAAAAATAATAACCCTAAATATTACACACTAAAATAGTGTATAGTGGTAAAGGGATCGAATCCACGGAGATTGGTTCAATTTATAACTCTATGAAAAAAATCTCTTTGTAAAAAATACTTGTAAAATGACAATAAATATAAAATGGGGGGGGGGGGGGGGGTTTGGTGTTTTGAAACACTTGAAACAAACTAAAATTAACTATGATTTAAATAGACAAATGCAACAAAAATAAGAGTTTGATGTAAAATCAATAAGGGAGAGAAGGATGGTTGACTTAAGGTTTCCTCACTTTGACTTTTGGTGAACATATCATTAGAATTCAATGGTGCAATACTTGTTTTAAATCCTCAATTTGGCTATAGTAATCCAAGGAGCTTGAGATTACCTAGACTTTTCTTAATTGTTGAAATGGCTAGAGAAGCTCATAACAATTTCCTTAGTCAAAGTCACTAATTCCAAATAGCATGCAATTAGTGAAAGTCAACTAGCATTAAGAACCAAAAAGTCACCAAATCCAAGAGGGGTCAAATGCTTTCACCACCATGTTGGAGGAAATGTTTTTATGATTGTGTGAAGCAAAAACAACACAAAAATCATTTGTTGCTTGCTAATTTGAGGATCCTTTACTTAATCAAGTAATTAGCCAACTAATCACCAAAAACACATTTAAACTCATGAACTAAAACATACAGGTAATGATAAGATGTTAAAACACAAAACATTCCCATAAAGATTCAAGAACATGTTCATGGATTCTTCAACATTCAACAAAAGTTCAAAGGATTAACCAAAAGTCAACCAAGATTAGCTTAGCCAAGCATGGCTAAACCCAAAGAAACAAAGTTAGAGAAATTTGTACCAAACATTAAGCAAGAATCAAGAGGTAAAAATATGATGTTCTTCAAGGGTTCTTGGCCATCAAAAGTCTTCAAAACTCCAGAGAGAATCTTCAAAAATCGGATGTCCAAGAGTATGCAAAAGATGGGCACCAACCTTCCTCAAATAGCTCAAAAGAAGAATTTCCGAAACTGCCCCTGCAGGAGGTTGCGCGACCCGCATGCTCTTGCGCGGGTGGTCCCTGGATGTAGCATCTTTGAGGTTTTGGGCCTCCATAGCTTAGCCCACTTGGCCCAGATCGAATCCAATCACCTCCTAGCCCATTTTCTTCAAGTTTTTCTTCATTTTAAGCCCAATTTGACCTCTCTAAGTCCTCCAAAGCTCGTGAACTCGCCCGATTAATAATTTACGTACGCTTGAATATTCCCCCGCATCTTGCAAATTTAAAGTTTATTTCTCTCCAAGTCTTCAAATAATCATCAAGATCACTCTATGCATCATCTCCACTACCCATCAAGCCCAACGTCATTTTTGTCTACCAAATCTCATCACCTCCTATACGTCCCAAACACTCCAGCGCCGCTAGACCCGAAAACCTGCAATTATGCTCACAAGATTCTAGAGTACCCGAAATAGTCATAAAATAACAAAAAGGAAAATATGCATGGAAATTATCTAAATTATGAATGAAATATGCTAAAATAAACTATAAAAAGAAGTAAACAAAACTAACTATCAGTGGTGTCCCCATATCCATGATTAGTTACATACAGTGCACATGTACGAATTAAAACAATACTTATATAGCATGCTTTTATAATAAATTCAAATAATCACACACGAGCTAACTAGCAAACACAATCATCAATACAACGGTGTGAGAGAAATCACATTGAGTGAGTAGTAGGGATAGCTAACAATCAAATAATGCTAAAAATCTTGAGCAAACTTCAAAACCTCACCTAAGAAGGACTAAAGGTTAGAAAGGAGAAGTAATGAAGTTATGAGTTGAGAAAAGAGTAATCACAGCAAGGTCTCTAAAACAGACCTGCTGTTCAAAACGGATTTACTACAAAATCCAAAACAGAAACATAGACTTAACTAAATTTTATAGGAAACTATGATTGCTCAGAATTCCACAACTATAAATAACTCATTCTAACTCCAAAATATGAATTACATATGAATTTTGCAAAATAGTGTATCACTTCTGTCTCCAACAATATAGTCAAGTGATGTTGGCCAATTCTACCCAACTTGTGAGTAGAATTCATCCAAACAAAAATTAAGAGAACTAAAGGACATACAAGTGAAAGTTTCAGAGTTGGAATTGAATGAAAATCATCTACCAAACTCCAGACATAAAATTCACATTGTGGACAATCACAGCACTAGCAAAAGCTGGTGACTGCCCACTGATCTGGAGTGTGGATCCATTCTAACCAATTTATAATTGGAAATAACACCCCATCTGCTCCAGATATTAAATTCATAATATAAGGAATATATAGAAACTTTGAATAACTCTGGATCCTTTTCCAAGCCTTATAAATGATGAAAACAAAATGACATATCAGAACAGACCCGGATTAGACCTAACAGCAAAGATGCCATTCTTTCCCATAGATAAAGTCCTTATCAGGGAGTTTGGCCTGCTTAAGAAAGTTATCCAACTTAATTTTTGAACTTTTGGAACTGGTTTGGGGTCCGTTTGAGTTATAGAGCTCAAGATATGAGTTTTACAAAATCACTACAGATCTAATGGAAAACAGAATCGTAGCCACCCGTGATTCCTTTTTGGCTTATCCATCCTTCTCCCTTTGAAACACATTTTAAGATGTGTTCATCATCCCAATTTAGTCCCCATCATCATGGTGGTACTAAAAAGGGTTAGGTATCATTAGGATTTCATTTTTCGACAAGATTGTAATAACAATCAACATGAAAATGAACATAAAGCACATAAATTCACCATTCTTCCTTTTAGGGTTTCCATGATCTTTTGCCACATGTAATCCCATAGATCCATCATCCACCATATATGGGGTGAAGATAAGATCTTGAGACGATTTATAACATACAAATACAAATCAAATAAGAAGGAGAAGAAGTGAAGATGAAATCATAAAACTAGAACAAGGTTATGAATCAAGTTGTAAGAAATGATAAGGAGGTTCATACCAATATGAATCAAGGCTGGAAATGGACAAGAATTACGCTCCAAACAACACCCCCTTGGCTGCTCTTCATCCCAAAAAGAGAGAGGTTGATTTGAGAGAGAGAGAGAGAGAGAGAGAGAGGGAGGGTTTAGAGTGTTTTTCTTGTGTGTGTTCCAAATGACTCAATTTAGACATTAAGTACTATTTACTAGATGGACTTTGCAAATAGGCCCATAGTCCATGGACTTCAATAAAATGAGTTTACAAGATGATCAAAAGAGTCCAATAACATAAGAAATCAGACATTGGTTAAATAAATTAACCCAATGTTACAAGGATAATTAAAATAAAATAACCAAACGTACCGAGAAAAACCGGGGTGTTACACATTCGAAACCAATGCACGAGGACCGACCAAACTTATTATTCCTTCTTGATCTATTTTGTTGATCTCTCTTTCATGAGCCTTTATAAATTATAGAGATCTCCCAGCGAATATTTGTCAAAGCTTTGTTGTGTCTTGATCATCAAACTAATGTTCCTCCACTCCATTTAAAGTCCCATCAAGAAAGTAAGACTGTACTCAAAAGTCAAACTTTAACCCCATATCGACTGCATCTGAAGATTAATTCATTCAGAAGATCATAGTACACTTCAATGTCTCATTTTCCTTCTGTTTGAATTCACCTAATTCAAATAGGAACTGTTTCACATAACATTTTCTTGTCTTCTAACTTGTGTGATACTTTCTTTCAAAGTATCCCATATCTCCTTTGCTGTTTTGCAACCATAAACGTTATTGTAAACCACCAGCAAAAGAGCACCGCAAAGTTCATGCAAGCATTTCTTGTTATTTTCCTTTTGTTTGTATGCTTGAATAACAACATCATCAGTCGAACCAATAGTTCTAGCCTCCCTGGACAATAGTTTCCACTTGTAATGTACGGCCACCGATCTTCATCGATCCCATTGAGATAATCTTCCATTTTGTCCTCCCATTGCTCATAATATTCAGGAATTATCATCAGAATTTTGGTTGAAGAACTGAGAAGATGAGAGAAACTAGTCAACGTGCTCATGTTGAAGTTTTCCATTAATGTACGAGTATAATTGATGAAAAGATTCAGAAAGAAGAATCTAATGAATGAATCTTACAAAAAACAATCAACGTAAACTCGATTTATCAAACGAAAAGAAAAATCGAATCAAAACAATTGATCAGAAAAGATTTTCTAGATCAAAAGTGCGGAATATTTTTAAATCTAAAACAACGATTCAAAAACTTTTGAAACAATGAAAAAATCAGAAATCAATTGATAGAATCATGCTCTGATACCAAATGTAGTTTGTATGAAATGAGTGAATGAAATGAAATCAGAGTATGAATTGAATCAAGAACACAAGTTGTAAATAGAATCTATTTCGCTCGATTAATGCTTCTGAAAGGATACAAGTGAATGAAAGAGTTTAATACTTCTGAAAGGATATAGTCAGTGCCCAAGAGTTACTCTAACTCTTATATATATATATATATATATATATATATATATATATATATATATATATATATATATATATATATATATATATATATATATATATATATAGGAACACCAAAAGTAAACAAAATGTACATAATGGCTAAGACTTGAATGCTTCGACCTCTAAAAATACATACAATGAATACATGAAAACATACTTCTACACTAAACATGAAAAAAGGCATTTGGACATCTCATAACATATTTCAAACCCTACAATAATGTGCACATGGAATGCGAAGTTCAATAGGCTGCCACAGCCGTTGATGTTGATTTTTTTTAGATGATTTGGTTTTTTTTGTTTTACAAATGAATCTTTAAAGAACCATAGTAGGAACAAGATGCTTTTCTCGAACTCTAAAATACTCTTTCTTGCCTGTGCTTTTCTTCAGGTAAAAAATCCAAGGTTAGGCTCTTTGATAGGGCCTTCATCATGGAGATCTAACCATTATGATCGGTAGAGATTGAAGCAAGAATTTTGTATGTTTTGAATAAGTGAGCAAACTCTATATCTGATCTTCCAAATTCAATCATGTAATGACAAGAATATCATTGATGATGTACCAGTTGATGGTCTAAAGTAGTTTGGCTTTTTTGAGATATGTTGCAATGATAAGAATATCATTGGGATTTGTCGATGGGAAATCGGCATCCAAGATCTTTATCTTCACTTGATAGTTCTGATAGATAGTAGTAGTTGAGAAAGCAATTATGATTAAACTTTCCAAGGATTTTTATTTCAAAGCCACTACTTGATGATTCTGAACTTTGACCAAGTTATGTCTTGAGGAAGAGCATTAATGGTGTAGAACGTGTTAAGTCTTTCTCTCTCCGTTCGAACTAGAGCCTCTTTATCATTGAAGGGATGAAGAGTATCAAACTCAACATAGAATCTTCCATGAGGATAGATGGGAAGATCTTTTTGCTCAAAATCATTAGAAGGAATAGCATAATATTGATGAGGTAACAAGTGATCACCATAAATCATCCCTTGAGGACATTATGGAGAAATTCCTATGAATGGATTCAAATTGTCGTTCATTGATTGAATTCGAAGGCTTCCTCTATTGATTGGTTCATTTCTTCCATTGACCATCCTTCTCTCTCGATCAAATTCTTCAGTGGAATGACTTGTACGAAAGTGATTCAATTGCCTTTGTCTTTAATGGGGTCTTTCAGAGTGCATGTGGAAGAGATAAATTGTTTATAAATAGGAGTGATGTAAAACTCCGTGGTAGGAGGAATCAGAGTTTCAAGTGGTAGATCATCAGTTTTCTAAATTTAGGATCCTTTGTAAAATAGGAACTATTCTTAGAGCTAGAATGGTAGGGGATTGATTAGCTTTCTCGAAATGCAAAAAGAGTCAATTTCATTTTTAACTTGGTCATCTCACGACTTCTTTTGAACAATTCAGAAAGATTACATGGACAATAGACAAATAGACATTTCTTTTTCTCCTCTTTTGAGAGAACTTTAATAATTGATGGTTGTTGCTTAATGGCGTCAAAATCCTCCAAAACCTTATCATTTCTCCCCTCTTGTAAGGGAAGGCCCTTCATCTAATGCAAGCAAATCATTCGACTTTAAATCATCTAATTTTTCGAAGACTCTTTGAAAGCTTAGATTTAACTATTTTGTGGGCTTATCATAGGCGTTGGCTGTGGGAGCTTCTTATTTAAGAGTGTCAAAAGTCTCATCCATAATTAGAAGCATTTCATCAAATTTGTGGTTTGTGGTTTAGAGTATCCACAAAGTGTTGTGCCAACTGAATCACTTTGATCAGAACCTGTTGCATGATCATGTTTAGCTCATCCTTGTGCTTGATCTCCTTTTCCAAACTCTAGATTTTTTTCATGACGAACATGATTCTGCTTTATAAGCTCATTGGTTGGAAAAATCATGTCATTGTAGATCTTGATCATGGTAAAGATAGTAGAGATGTTGTAGTTATGATGGTCTACATTATCTTTGTAACGTTCTTTAGCTTCTTCTAAGGTGCACTTCAACCAGAGAGAAATGAGTTGATCTAATTGGTTGGGTCACTCAAGTTTTGAGGGAGCAACAACTTTTATCTCGAAAAGAGATTGGATCACTAAATTGAGTTTCAAATTAAGCGATCAGATGACTAGGTCGAATTTGTAGTTAACCTTTCCAACTTTATCTTATAGGTCAAGAAGGGAAAAAGGAGCAGCAACCTATTCATCTCAGGATCTATATCTGAAGTGGAGATTTTAGAACTTTTATCATCATTGTCATCAGATTCTTTAGTTCCCTTAGTTTTATCAGATTGAATGTCTACAATTTGATTTTCTTGATCACCTTCAGCTTGGATTTCTTAATCACCACCCCTGTCTTCAGTAGGCATTTTTTCTGAGGACGATGATAATTCAAAGTCATTTGGAACTTTAGATATGAATGGAATCATAAATGGAAAATCCATTTGAGTTGGTATAACAGAAAGCGAGGTAGAGTCTTCTTCAAACATAACTTCAATCTCTTCTTCAAAAGGCAAGTTATTCCGAGGAGGTTCTTCCGGAATGAGAAAGGAATCGAGCACGTCTCCACTCAGAGTCTTCTCAGCTTCGTTAGTTGATTGATCATCCATGTTAATAGGAACATCATCGACTTTTGGTTCATTTTATGAAAGTAGAAGAGCATTGACTTCTAAATCAGTGGAAAGCTTCATCATGATTTTACTACAGAGTGGTCGAAACTGCATTACTGTAAGGTTAAACTCGAGATGATTTCTTGTAAGATGAGGGTGCTTGATATGAGCCTTATTAAAAAAATTATTCCAGCCATTACAAGTAAATCATGAGCATCCTGTATTGGTGGAGGATATCCGATCAGTTGTAGCTTCCGATGTGGGAGGGACAACTCCAGACTCAGAAAGCTTGGAATTTGTGCAAGGAGCCATAGATTGTGCTTGTGTCCTAGGGGTCCTAGGACTTTGTTTAATACCAGCACCACCCTTCTGGGATGGTGATTGTATATCATGTGCAAACTTTCCATGTTTGTGTGCAATGTGTGATTGTGAAACTCTAAAGGGTACTTAGGAATAGTGGGTGGTTAGGGGAGACAATGACTTAAATTCACATCGAGATTCAATCAGTGAATCCTTTTGAGAGGATTCAACGACTTTGGTTCTCTTTTTGGATTTCGATTAGAAGTGGATGGATTTCGCATTTAGGTAGTTTGTTTCTTATGACCTTCAAAAGCAGGTGACTTATTCTATTCCGATGGAAATTCATCTAAGAGTATGGTAAATTGCATTGGATCAAATATAATCGAAGTCTCAAAATGATATTTTAAATGAGGAGAATTGAAAGGAATAATGTTCAACATCTGTTGAGACACACAATGGAAAACTCCAAATGGAGCTTGATTAAGCAACCTGTAAGTCTTAATGGCTTTACAGGTACAATATACCTCAGGGATATCTGAATTGAGTAGAATGGACTCACTTTGTTCGAGGTAGATCTATTGTAGCGTCAGATCCCAGAGTATTTGTTGATACATTAAAGTGAATATCTAGCAATCTGAAGTCAATCCATTCCGAAGTGATAGGCATTCAGAAGTGTGATGAGTTCTGAAATGAAGCTACTTCTAAAATTAAGACATGTTCGAGAAGCACTTTGTATTTAGTGATATTTTGAGTATATATTAGCATTTAATATTTCTTGTTTTTTAGCCTTTGTTCTATTGTAAAGTTCATGGGACACGATCGAGAAAATCTTGAGTGTCAACTTTTTTCACTTTACAACTTTATATAGTTAATGTAGTCTTGTCAGTTTGTCTTTCTATCACTCCCTGGATATTTAAGGAATGTGATTTTTTTGCAATCTAAGAGCTTGAGAAACATTCTCTTTCACATCAATACCAAGTCTTTTCCATGTCATATCATTTTCTCTATCATTCTCATTGTTCTTTACATTATTAAATTTCATTCTTACACGCTTGAATACTTTGTTGAACTTCTCATTTCAAGACAAGATTGGTTTACCATACTTGATTGGATTCTTAATATTAGCAAAAGACATTGATCTTAAGTCAATTCAAGTTTTGAGTTTTCAAACCTTGTCCATGCAGAGTTTCTTGCACACTCAAATTATATCAAAGCCTAAGTGGCTGTCCTTTGAATCCATAAGAATATATTATAGTAGATTTGAGATTATCTTGGTATCTCATTCATTTATGTGTTAAGGATAAAAAGATTTTTTATATACCACTTCAACTCAAATACTTTAACTTCAATAGTTGATCCTAATCCTACTCAACAAATGTATCCAATGCAAATAGCAAATAGCATGGGTTGCCCAATTGCTAGTTGTTGAAGAGTATAATCAATGGAAAGCTAGAATTGAGAGATTTTTACTTGGTAAAGAATAAGGTGAATAGATATGAATGTCTTTGAAAGAAGTTCTTCATGTTACCATAAGAAAAATGGCCACAAATGCTTTTGCTACTCTCATGTGTCAAGATGAACAACATCCAGTACCTCTAACTACAATAGAAATTGAAAAGCTCCATACAGATCAAGTTGCATTCTCAAATATGGTGTTTGGTGTTTCTCCTTCTCTCTTTGAGCACATTATGTTGTGAAAATCTTCTAAAGAGATTTGGGATACACTTCAAGACTTGTTTGAAGGTACCGAGAACATGAAGGATAAGCGTTTGATATCCATTGTAAACGACTTTGATACTTTCACTAAAACTCCCGGCGAATCCGTAGCCTCTACATCAAATCGGTACATGATTGTTGTGAAAAAAATGAATGCACATGGAACAATTACAACTCCACTCGAGTACAATCTAAAGTTAATCAATAACCTCCAAAAAGGATGGGGGAATGCTAATTCATGTCTTTAGAGTAATGGATCTTTGAAGAAACTGAAGCTCTATCAATTATTTAAACAAATACAATGCCATGAATCTAACATTGCTTAAAAGTTAAGAGAACTAACAGGAGGTCCTCTCGCCTTATTGAGTTTTGTTAACCCACTAATTCCAAGTCCATATGTTTCAGATCCTTTTGGAACTATCCTACCTATTTCATCGGCCCGACCAACACTTCCTACGCCACCCATTCCACCTATTTCAAACCATTCATTTGAAGAAAATCTTGATCTCGAGTCAGCTGATTCTGAACACTATCTCTAACAAGAATTGTCACTTATGTTTATAAAGTACAAACGTCCCTGGAATCCCAGTTAGAAACCTTTTCAAAAGTGATTTCAATCTCCTCATCAAAGTAATCCTCAACCTTTCACTAAACCTTCAAACAATTCACTGGTATACCGACCCAACATTCCAAATCACTCCTCGAAACCCTAGGAAGTTCCGAAACTAGTCAAACCCAAGATTGTTTATCACAAAGATGGTCTTGGAAACCAATTTGAAAAGGACTGTTTGGCTGAAACTTCTCAAACACCGAAGCTAAAAGACATTGCCTACTATGATCGTAGAGTACAAGAACTTGCTAAAGGTGAAAAGGCTTTTGTTACCATGGTGACAAGAAATGATGATGGGTACTAGTCTTCTGGTGATGAGGGTGAAGAAAAATCTAGAAGGAACATCTGTGTTATGGCAAGACAACCAATTGAGTGTGATGAGGGCTACTGGTCTTCAGGTGCAAAAGAAGACGATTACGATGTGGAGCCAAAATTTTGGTACATGGCAACAAACAATCCACCAAGTAGAAGCAGCATCTAACATGTAGAATCCATGATCTCTGACAATAATTTGGATTTATCTCTTTAAGAACCAAATCTAACTGAAATTCAATAAGATATGACAGTTATTCATAGAGCCTATGACTCTACCATAGAAGTTAGTGAGAAGTTAGATAGTGAATTGACTTGTATCAGATTGCGCTTTGAAGACCACGGACTTATGATAGAATCACTAGAGAGAGAGAGAGAGAGAGAGAGAGAGAACATGTAATGACTAAGGATGAATGTAACATTTTCAAATACAAATGTGAAATCACTTTCAGTGAAAGGAATATCCTAGTTAATAATAATAAACGTCTTAATGCCAAAATCGATGCTAACTATATTGATATTCTTGAAGCAAGGGAACGGATGACACATTATTTTCATCACCCATGGTCCAAAGAACCAGGTCTTCAAAGTGAGTTTCTGAAGCCTATTGTTAGTCCCTTGAAGGAAGTTCAGAATCCAACATTTATGGGAGACATTCCGAACCATACTTATTTGGATACCCCTACCTCACCTTTGCCGTCCCTTCTTGAGGCTTTGGAAAAGTTTTTAATCTCTGATTCCTGAGTTTAAACCTATCACTGTTACATATCCTGATTTCACCCTTCTTCCGCCTCTGATATCCCTAGATTTTAATCAATCATCAAAATCTTTCATTGACACCGGCTATACTAGAGTTCAGTTTACAAACTATGGTCCACCAACAATTGTGTTATTGAGGAAATTGTTCCAGAGAGAAACTAACATGAATCTAACAAATCCAACTTTATTTGGGCATCATTTGATGGTGATGTAGATGAGGAAATATTGTGTGACAACTCATCCGAATCTTGTATCTCTAACTCTGCTGGGATATCAAAATCAACTCTATTGCAAATTAAGCCACATTTCAACAATCCAACAATTGGATAAACTTCCAAGCCATCATCTGACTCTTGGAAGAAACTCTATCTAAACAAGAAAGATATTGTTCATTCAAAGACCGAAGCTAGGAATTCCCTAAAGAAAGAAACTAGGTCTAGGCAAGCCTCTACATTTCTTGAGAAATCCGAGAAGAAAGTGTCTCAAAAAGTAAATCCAACTAATAGGAATCACAATGCCTTCATGTCTATTAAGCTCCTTAAAAGGACATCTAATCCTGCTAGTTGGATATTCAGAAAAATCTATTAATGGTTGTATAAAAAAGGTCACTATTGAAACTTCTTCTGCTAAAAACGACTCTCCTCGGACAATTTCTTCTTTTGTGTTTATTGCTAAATCGGATGGCATAATTTTCAAAACAAAAAAATTCCAAAACCTAATGTGCCTTTGAAAACATAAAATAAAGGAAAAGTAGTGAGGAACATTGTTCTTTAGAAACCTCCCAAAGACTCTAAACAAAATTTTGAATGGAAAGTGAAAAGGTATGAAAACACAAGTGTAAAATCTGTAAACACAGTCATTCCTACAGCATCTCAAAAAACTATTTCTTCAAGAATAGTCGTATCCAAACAACCATTGATTAAATATGATTTTTGGATAAATAAAAAGATCATGTCATTCTGATTCATTCCAAAAGAATATCGGAAAAATCCTTTCAAAATGCCAATTGCTCATAAATCACAAACTATGTTCAAAGCCCATGCCAAAGTCCCTAAATCTAACTTGTAGCCTAAAAACACCAAAAGTCACTAGTTTTGCAGGCATTGCCCATTCGGAAGAAGATAAAATATGGTATATTAATAGTTCTAGTTCCATGAAAAAGACTGGACAGAAATACTTTCTACATGATCTTAAGCACGTTCCTAACGCTGGTTACTTTAGTTATGCCAATAGTTTAAATTCGCGAATTTGAGGTTATGGCGTCTTGGCCAATAGAAATTTTAAAGTCTCTAGTGTGGAATATATAGCTAATCTCCATCATAATGTGATCTGTGTAGCTCAATTAACTAATGCAAACCAGAGAATTGAATTATGCATGAAGCATAGCTACGTTATGACAGAAGTCCGAAAAGATCGTCACATCAAATCAGATTGAATCAATTACATGTATCCTTTAGACATCAATATGATCATCGAAAAGCCTAAACTTTGTCTTCTTTCAAAGGTTGTCCCTCATGTAAGTTGGCTACAGCATTGGAGGGTCACTCATCTCAACTTTCGATACATGAATGGTCTAGTTTTTGGTGAAATGGTCTGAGGTCTACCACTCCTCAAATTCCAAAATGATCATCTTTATGCGTCGTGTGAATGTGGAAGCAATTAAAGAAAGGTCATACTATCAACATTGAAAAATCCATTTCAGATCCACTATAACTTTTTCATATTGATATTGGTGGACCATCCACCATAAAAAGTGTATATCACAAAAAGTATATTCTTGTGATTGTTGATGACTACACATAGTTCACTTGGGTCTTCTTTCTAAGGCTAAAATCTGAAACAACC
Source organism: Lactuca saligna (assembly GCF_052625555.1). Lineage (NCBI taxonomy): Eukaryota > Viridiplantae > Streptophyta > Magnoliopsida > Asterales > Asteraceae > Lactuca > Lactuca saligna. The sequence goes on from NC_136424.1 coordinate 65,468,520, forward strand.
TCTAAACTCATAAATTTTATCAAATGAATTAAAGTTCATGTTAAACTTCCAGTTAGAAGTATATGAAGTGATAATTATTCCGAATTTGAAAATGCCACCATTGAAAAATTCCTCACCAACAAAGGCATTGACAATAACTTCTCAGTGCCCTACACTCCTCAGCAAAATGTTGCGTTTAAAAGAAGAAACAAAACTCTCATTGAATTTGATCGATCGATGTTGAACTTTGCAAAATAGCCTCCTTATCTCTGGGACGAATCCCTCTCCACTGCTTTCTTCACATAAAATTGAAGAATCATCAATCGTCATCTCAACATTCACCATATGAAGAAATGAATGGTCACAAGCCGAGTATCTCGTTCTTACAAGTTTTCAGTTATCGATGCTTTATCAAAAGCAATCGTGATCAATGCACCAAGTTTCAACCAAAATCCGATGAAGCCATCTTTTTGGGATACTCAGCCAAGTCTAAAGTGTATAGAGTTCTAAATCATAGAACTCGTGTAGTTGAAGAAAGATTTGATGTCACTTTTAATGATTTTTTTATTCCAAATTCAGATCCTGCTCATGTTACAACTCACATCATGGAGTTTGATGCTCCACCTCCTGGGTCATCGAATCCTTGATTTATCCATGAATTTGATTTCGAATGGTTGTTTGGACCAATAGAAACTACTCTTGATTTGTAATCTCGATCAAGACCATCTTCATCAATTGAAGCAATGATTTCTCAAAATGTCTCTTATCCGACCCCAACCTTCCCTCCATTTGATTTTGATCTATTTCAACATTCTTAGGTTGAGGTGGAAAATAGTCATCCAACCCTCGAATCAAATGTTGATAGATTTCAATATACAGCAAATCAATTCTCTGAATTTGATCCCATTCCAAAATATATATATATATATATATATATATATATATATATATATATATATATATATATGCTAACTTCTTTAACTTTCCGAATAATGACAACATTGACATATCTAGTTCAAAAATTCAATGGGAACATTATCCACAAATTTAATTCACACTGTTTAGGGAGAGCAACATAAACCATTATTGATATCGGATCATCCAGTGCACAATAACTTTTGAGATTGCATATCTGGACAATGGATCATCCACCAAATCAATTCAATGGAAATATCAATGCTAGTGTTCAAAATCACTCTGCTACCAACATTAAAAATGAGTGTCACTTATTGGCATTCATATCAACTATTGAACCGGAATCCATTAAGGAAGATTTATAACATTCCGATTAGATTATAGCCATGCAAGAAGAGCTAGCAGAATTTGTTAAAAAACAAGACTCTTGTCCCTTTTCCTTAGGATCACCCTATTGTTGGTACAAGATGGGTCTTTCAAAACAAACTCGACAACATCAGAGTTATAATCAGAAAAAAGCAAGATTGGTGGACAAAGGATTTACTTAGATCAAAGGTCTCGTCTATGAAGAGACCTTTGCTCCTGTTGCTCATCTTGAAGCCATCCAAATCTTTCACGCTTATGCTGCTCATAAGGACTTTAAAGTTTACCAAATAGAAGTTAAAAGTGTCATTCTGAATGGTGAACTTGATTCCAAAGTTTATTTTCCACAATCCCCTGGTTTTGTAAATCTTTCTTATCCAAACTACTGTTACAAACTTCAAAAAGTTGTTTATGGCCTCAAGCAAGCTCCACGCGTCTAGTATGAGACTCTCACTGAATTTTTGAATCATTCTAGTTTTCAAAGAGGATTTCTAGATCCTACATTATTCTGAAGATCGAATGGAAACTATCGCATGTTAGTTCAAATATATGTTGAAGACATCATCTTTAGATCAATGGATTTAGCCATGGTTGCATATTTTGCAATGTTAATGGTTAGTCGATTGCTAATGAGCATGAAGCATGAATTAAGCTTCTTATTTGGTCTTCAAGTCAAGAAGAATAACAGAAAAATATTTATTCATCAATAGAAATATTTTTTTAAACTTCAGAAAAAAAATATGCAATGGACACTAGTGCCTCTACAAAGGTTCCAATGGGTTTCGGACATAAGATCTTCTCAGACCCATCAGGTGTTGCTATTGGTTAGAAGAAGTATTGGGGAATGATTGGATCTATACTCTACCTCACTATAAGTCGTTCGAACATCATGTTCTTTACATGTTTATTTACTAGATTCCAAGTTAATCCAAAGATGTCTCATCTTCTGGTAGTCAAGAAAATTTTCCAATATCTCAATGGAATAAAGAACCACTGAATTTTGTATCTGATAAATGGACATTTCCTTATTCAAACCTACTCTGACTCAAACTATGGAGGTCTTCAAATGGATAAAAAAAGCTCATCTACAGGTCATCAATTTTTGGTGGAATATTGGTTAGCTGGTCATCCAAGAAACAAAATTGTATTTCTCTTTCAATGGCTGAAGCAAAATACATTGTTGCCGCAAGCGGCACTTAGCAAGTTCTTTGGTTGAAATCTCAGCTTTTGGACTATGGTTATCGATTTCAATAGATTCCCATTTATGGCGAATCTTAAATTGGGATTGTGATTTCTCACAATCCAATATAACACTCCATGACCAAGCACATTGACATGCGGTACCATTTTATTAAACATCGTGTTTTAAGAGGAAACATCGAACTCATTTTTTTTCTATCAGATGATGAAAATTTTGATGTCTTTACTAAGGCATTAGACGAAACCAAATTCAGTGGGTTTCTAAACAGAATGGGAATTATGATGTTGATCCACAATTCTTCCAAGAGGCTTGTACCCTCTAATGGAATCATTAGAAAGTAAAGCAATTCTGAAGTCAAATTCTTTTCTTTTCGGGATTATTTCCTCTTGGAAAATATAGGATCATTATATGTATCTTTTTGTCTAACCTCTTCTTCTAGTTTTTATTTTTTTCATCATTCTCATTACTTTAAGTTTTGACCGATATTGTTACATTAGATTACTTGGGAAATCATCTTTTCGGAGTATTTCTCAACAAAAAGCAAATGTTATAAACTTCATCTTGGAACTCAAATCCAAAACGATAATGTGAGTTCGTCTCTTATCTTCTTCCGAGCTCTGTTCCTTCAAATTCTCGTAATCACAAATTTGTTGAAAATGGTCATGTGTCATCTCGAACTCTATATTACGTACTAATGAGGTGTGTATATTCTTTCCAAAGTATCTTATGACATCTCATCTTGCAATCTGATTACGTCGAGATCCTTAGCAATAAAATAAGTTTAAGGTTTTCATTAAACTTTTTATTCCGAAACGTTTCTCTTCATGATTATCCTTTTTTTTCTCAATAAACATGCTTTGGCACACGTTCCAATAGAGCAAATGAGTGAAATCAGAATTGAATCGATGGTTTTCTCTTTTGAACAAACAAACGTCCCATCTTTCGTTCGAAACAATTATTTAGGAAACCTTTTTACAAAATGCATTTAATGCGAACCATTTCATGTTCAGGTGTCATCATTCTTTTCTTCGACCCGACTTGAACTATTCAACCAATAAAAGGATTTTGATTCCTAACTGTTCTCAATTTCATTTTTTCTATCTTTTTTGAAAAGCCTTCTTTCTATACTTTGTTCTTCAAGTTATTCAAGCTTTTAAACCATCAACAATTGCGTCTTCTCAAACTACACCAATAACTTCCAAACCTTCATTGAAAAAGAAATATTCAAAGGGATCCGCCTCATCTTCATCCACTGAATTCATCCTCGCAGAAACAACTCAATTTTTTTCTATTGAGCCCAGAGATTATGACGAATCCATCCACATCGTGATCGAGTTCATCTCCCATCAACCTATCATAGTTCCTCTCACCAAAATCCCTAACCCTAAACTTCCTATTTGTATTCTTCACAAACTGTTTGAACGCATCAAAATTGAGGATGATGTAATGGAAGTGAAGCTTTCTGATGATAAAATTATTCCTCTCCATAAGAACACCTTCATAAAAAGCCATTGACATTGCAGAAAACCCCAAAGGTTTTCGCATTCAAGAAGCTATGACTAAAGAGTTTTAGTCATTTCTGAATCAAATTGGCTATAATGGAAAATTCAAAGATAACGAGTTCAAGAAGTCTGTTTTTCACAATCTTTAGACCGTACTGATGCACTTAATCCTTTGTGGATTATTCAGCCAACATGGTGGTACAGATACCATGAGCAAGGACCGGCTATATGTTATGTACAAGATCTTCTCCGGAAGAGACAATGAATTTGACCTAACTGAGGTGCTACGGTAGGACTTTCAGAAATCCATTGTGAAGAGCAAGACAAATGACATTTCCAGTCCAAGATTCTAGGCTCTAACGCTTCAACAACTATACTTTAAGAGATTAGTAGTCATTCTTCTCAAATCGGGTCTCAAAGAGGTATATTGCTTCTTTAATTCTATAAAAAACTTATAGGTTACCAAAATAATCCGCTTTCGAACCTATCCGATGTTTTTCAAAATACATGTTAGCTGCAATTCCATCCGACTCACCATATCTCAAACATCATCTTGAGATTTCGGTTGTGTACAACCCAACACAATCTACACCGATCTTCGATGATCCAGCCTCGAATGTTAAAAAAATCAACTTCTTCAAGAGGACGTAAGAAGATGATGGCAGAATGAAAGAAATCACAATCAAAAGTCCGAGCGAAAAAGACAACCAAAGTCAGCGATCCTCTCAACAGGATTCACAGATTGGCATTCAATCTGACTCTTGATATCAAACTACCCTCACCATCCACTCTTCTAAAGTGCCCTTCAGAGTTTCAATATCACATGCACACACTCACGGGGAGTCTACACATAATCTACCCCAATCTTCTCAAAACTATAGTGCAGGCATTGAACATAGTCCCTTGAAGCCCCCTAGGACTTTGGAACGTGAATTTCAAGGATGATTTGAATTTCGAGGATGATTTATCACGGGCATTTCAGAATGTGAATTGCTCTGAGGAAAACCATTCTCAAAATTTTTGACAAGAACATTTCGAACTAAATTATAATAAAATAACATCATTAAAAACTTAATACTAGAAGAAAGAGTTAGAGAAAAAGTCATATAATGATCCTTTATTTTCCTAGATGAAATAATTCCAAAGGATAAATGTTTGATCTCGGATTTAACTCAATTTCATATGTTTCCATCAAAGAGAACAAGATTCATGGAAGAATTGATGATCAGGCATCATCAGTCCCATTTTGTTCAAAAACTATTGAATTTAGTTTTGTCTAATTCCATAGTAAATACATCAACAATTTCATCGTCATATGGAACAAAAATGACCTAAATGCTACCATTAAGAACATGATATTTAATGAAATTGTACTGAATATCAATGTGTGTGGTCATGGAGTGCTGAATTGGATTGTGATAGATCATGACAACACATTGAGAATCACAATAGATTTGAATCTGTTGAAAACCGTAACCATTGTGTAATAGCCGAGATTTCATCCTTAGAACTTGTGAGGAGCAGCTTTCAACAACAATGTATTCCACTTCGGCTGTTGAGAGTGCAATTCAGTTTTGTTTCTTGGATGATCAACTAACCAATCTTCCAAATAACCTTGCAACAAAACTTTCATTTTCCGGATACCAAATTCTAAGGCTCTTTGTCCCTTTAAGATATATGAAGATTTGGTTTACAGCCAAGAGATGATTCATCTTCGGATTAACCTAGAATCTACCATAAAAACATGTGGAGAACACGATGTTGGGAGGACTTTCAGTGATGTAGAGTAGCGATCTAATCATTCCTCTATACTTTTACTGATCAACATCTTCACTACATGGGTTCGAGAACATCTTATGTATGAAACCCATAGGAACCTTTGTAGAGGCACTAGTGTCCATAGAGTATTTCTTCAGAAGTTCGGATATGTATTTCTCTTGCTGAATGAAGATTCGTCTATTGGTTTGTTTAATTTGCAATCTGAGAAAGACACTGAACTCAAGATTCATTCTCATTTGGAATCGACTAATCATCAACTTAGCTAAGTCAGCAACCATCGTCGGATCAGTTGACCCAAAGATGATGTCATCAACATATATTTACACTAACATTTGATCTTCGGAACACTGTAGGATCAAGAAATCCTCTTTGAAAACCAAAATGCTTTAGAAAAAAAGTGAGTGTCTCATGTGCGAGGAGCTTGTTTGAGGCCACAGATAGTCTTTTTAAACTTTGTAGCAGTAGTTTGTAAAATATAATTTCACAAACCCCATAGGTTACTGAAGATAGACTTCAGTATCGAGTTCAGCATTAGGAAAAGCACTCTTAACATCCCTTCAGTAAACTTGAAAGCCTTTATGAGCAGCATAAGCGAGAAAGATTCAGATAGCATCAATATAGGAAACAAGAGAAAAAGTCTCACCGTAGTCAAGACCTTCGATTTGATTGAATGCCTTGGCTACCAATCTTGCTTTTGTTTATGATAATCACTCCTACATCGCCGAGTTTTTTTCAAAAAACCCATCGAGTACCAACAATTAGGTGATCCTGATGAGGAGGGACAAGAGACCATACTTGTTTCTATCAAATTCTACTAATTCTTCTTTTTTTGGATGTAATACAATCAGGATGTTCTAGAGCTTCTTTGTTAGATTTCGGTTCAACCATTGACATGAATACCGAGAAGTGACCCTTATTTCGAATATTAGCAGCATAATGAGTTTGAACTATGGAGTTTAGATTTCTAATGACTTAATTTGGAGGATGATCCATTGTCCAGATATGTTATCTCGTAAGTTCTTATGCAGCAATTGATTCAATATCAACAATAGGGTTGTTTTGCTCTACACGAACTGTTTGGATTTGAGGATGATGCTCCCCTTGAACTTTTGAATTGGATACATCAACATATTTAACGTTTGGAAAGTCAAATAAGTTAACATCGTTTTCATTATTGTTTGGAATAGGATTAGTTTCAACAAATTGGTCTACTCCATCCTAAAATACATCACCATTTGATTCTAGGGTTGGACTGCTTTCTTGCCTTTGAGGCACAGAGGCATAGCTATTCTTTTATTCTACTTGAGATGGAAATACTTTGGAATCAAATGAAGGAAAAGTTTGGGCCGGACCAGACATATTTTGAGAAACAAGAGTGGTAGTTGAGGACGATCTTGATCGAGATTACGAGTTAAGAGTTGTTTCTATAGGTCTGAACAGACTTTCAAAATCGACTTCATAGATAACTTGAGGATTTGAGACCTAGGAGATGGAGCATCGGACTCCATGATAAGTGTTGTACTATGGGTTAGTTCTAAGTTATGAACAAAATTATCATCAAAAGTGATATCAAAGATTTCTTCAATTACATGGGGACGACAATTCAGAACTCGATAAGCCTTCAATTTAGTAGAGTATCCTAGGAATATGGGTTCATTTGATTTTGGTTGAAACATGGTGAGTTGATCTCAGTTGTTCTTAATAAAGTCCCGACAGCCAAAGACATGTAGGAATGAGATACTCGGCCTACGACCATTTACTACTTCATATGATGTTTTGTTGAGTCGACGGTTGATGATACTCTAATTTTGACTAAATCAGGTTGTTGAGAATGCTTCGGCCTAACTAAGGTTCAGTTTCTTCTTTCAACAACACCATTTTTACGTGAGTGTATGGAGTAGAAAAGGTATGTTCAATGCCCTTGTCGGTTAACAAGTTTTCAGTAGAGGTATTAGTGAACTCGGATTCGTTGTCACTTCGAATTCTTCGGACGGGCAGTCTAGTTAGATCTTCAATCCCTTTAATGTTGTTAATGAGTTTGGAAGGTCTTTCCAACTTCAATCTTAAAATGAACGTTGAATCTATATGCCAAAGAATCATTATTGAGTGACATTGCTAATAATATATGATCATATAGGGTCACATATTTACCAAGTTGGCACATTTTGTATATTTATTATTAATGTGATTATTAATAAATAATGTTAATTGTTGTATTTTAATTAGGGAATAATTATTGTTTTATGAAACTAATAACTATAAGAGAATATAACTAGTTATTATTTCATATGGTATGAAATAATATGTCATGCACAACCTTTTGGACAAGTTGAATTCTTTTGTCTTTTACCTAAAGACAAAATTTATACTTTATAAACTTTGCATTTATAAAAATTAAAGAATTCTCCTTCTTTTAAGAGGCATAGCCAAAATTATTATTATAAGAAGAGAGATTGCTTGTCAACTTCTTCTTATGTCGCCCATGCTTCTAAAAGGCTACCAATTCTTTATGTTATTATAATATAAAGGTATGTCTTGCACGGGAGTATAAAAGGAGGCTTTTGCATGAGTTTTGACTAGTTTTTTCTTCTCTCTTCTATGAACGAAAATAGCTCCTTTCTTACACCTTTCTCTCTTTTAAAGCAAGTTTGGTGAACTAGAAGCCCTCCTGAGTTATTTCCTTTAGTGCTTATTTGAATTATGTACTTAAAGGCTTAAGACACTCTAGAATACATGAAGGAACTAGCATTCCAAGTGTCTTACTCTTGATGGTGGATACATATACAAATCATATTCTTTGATTTTTGCTATCTTAATCAGCACCCCAATACCAAGTAGGTTCAAATGCTTAAAAGGTTGTCATTCTAAAAACTCTTTTGGTTGTTTTTATTTCATTACAACCTCTATAAATGGATCATTGATGGTTTGCTTTTGTTATAAACTAAAAATAAACTTGTTATTTTTAAAGACTTCCATTGCTGGTTTTTGTGAAAAATAAACTTATATATATATTTTTTTTTATCAAAACTCACCAGTGGTATCAGAGCCATCTTTTATATGTTAGAACGATTTTTTTTATCTTTGATAATCTTTGGTTTTTAGAAAACAAATATGGATTTCTTTTGGCTAAGAAAAATTCATATTTGTCTTCTTTGGCAACTTCTTGGTTAAAATTGTTTATTTTTATATATAACCATTTTGGTTATATGAAAGTTGCCTTAGAAAAAAAATAGTTGTTTGTTATAATATTTGATATGTTGTTGTGTATAAACAACTCATTTGGAGTTTTGTGTTGTGTTTGGTTGATATTTATTTATTCATAAGATGTAATAGATAAATAGGTATTTTATGTTTATTGATTTGTTGTAATAAATTAGTTAGATTAGTTTTATTTCTTTTTAAATGTAACAAGATAAATAACTGACATCCTTGAAGATGACTTGACCATTTGAGACCATAATCTCATTCATAAGCTTCTACTTTTGGTTTTGGGCTAAATTATAGTGTTAATGGTTTAAGTGTTGCAACTTTCACATCATGAAGATTTGAAGTTCTTTTTGCAAGCAAGAGTTGAGTTGGCAAGTTGAAGCTTGAAGACCTTTTGAAGTATTCCTTAAGTCCTATATGAATGACTTTATAGTTCTTGTGATGGCTCACAAAAATTATTACTAGACATGGCTTGGTTTATAAACCTTATAATACATGGATGTGATGTTAAATTTTATGTCATTTTATGTTATGTTTTGTTTATAAAAATGATTTTTACATGTCAAACAACCTTTTAAGATAGATAATATCACTTGGATATTGAGTTAAAAATATTTAAGAGATAACATCAGATGTTTAAAAATGGATATTTATAAAAACGTTTTTACCGGTTACCGGTTAAAAATTGATTTTTTTTGTTAAAAATAGTTTTATCGTACAAAATATAAATACCCAACTTTAAAATATTTAAAATGGTTTAAAAGATGTTTAAACATTATATTAACTCCATGTCTTTATAATAAATAATGAGTTTTTATAAAAAAGACTAAAATCGGTTTATAGCGTTATAACGCCAAACAATAAAACTAGTGATTATTTTTGCGTCGAAACTTAATATATGATATTGGTCTTTTAAACATAACGCATCGTGTTGATATTACGCTGTATGCATGCCAAATGAGATTTAAAACATACTTATGATCACCAAAGTTTTGGTTTATCAAAATATGACTATTATCATAAAATGCATAAAATTGAGTTTATAAAATAAAATGAGTTTATTCTATAAGTTCATGAATTCATAAGTTTTTTATTGTTAAAAGGAGATTTAAATAGTCATTTTATAACTTAACTAAATGTCCAAGTCTTACGTAAAAACTAAAATTTTATTAAGACTATTATTAGTTCTTAAAACCGGTTTATAACTAAACTTTAAAATATCGGATTGTAGTTTACAATTGATCGCCACTAAGGGAAAATAAAATGAGGTTTTATTTGGCACCTAAAGAATCTCATAGCGAGTTATATGGATTTTACAAAATGGTACATGAATTGTTGGATGCATGCAATATTCTTGAGATCATGTTTTTATAAACTATAATTGTAAAACATATATAAAACCTTTTCTAAAAATGCTAGTGATTGTCGTCCTTTTGAATAACATTCGTTATCCTTTTGTATGGTCTTAGTGTCATAGAGTCACCTAGTCATTAGGATTGTCTTATGATGTTCATGGTAGTTTTGTAGTTTCTAGTTTCTAAAGGGTCACCTTGTCATAGGTTAGTTACAATACTACAAGTTGTTTCAAGTAGGATGACTTGATCGGAATCTTATGTGATAAAGGTCACTTAAGCATGAGATGTCTGAGGCATAGATGGGATAAACATCCCAAGTTAAACAATAGTTGTTTAGGATCCCATAATCTAGTAGGTATATATCGTATGCAATTGGTAATCGCTAGCTACCAAGTTTGATTAAGTTATTGGGATAAATGTTACCTAACCATTTACTTGTTTTGTTACTTTGATCCTAGATTTTAATACGTTAATGTCTTAAGAACAATAGAATGTATTAATTTTTAAAGACTAAATATTGAAAATATTAAATGAAACTTTGTTAAATTTGGTTAATAACTATTAGTACTCTTATGCCCTGCAAAACCCCTCTTTTGTTGAGTTTTAAGAGATAGTAACATTTGATGGTTATAATTCATATTACTGGTATAATATCTTGAGGTTCCACCTTAAGGATAAACAGAAATTATAGATATACTAAATGATCCCATATATGAATAACCTCTGCAAGTCGGTCTGTCTGATGATGATACTTTGATGGAAGTATTCAATCAAGTAAAGAAGATATTCAATCAGAACACTAGAAAGTTTTTTAAGTATGTTTAATCATTGAATAAAGGAAGTCTAAGAGATTGTATACTCAAATAGACTTATTGTTTAGTTAAGGGAAGTACATCATAAGCCCAGTAATCAAGGAAGGAACAAATGATTAGTGTTGTTTCTATTGTTGAAGAAACTAGACACTAAAAGATGAATTGCCCCTCTAATCTCATCGAGCTAATGAAGTCTGACTTTGAAAAGACTTCAAATATCTATATGATAGAACTAAATGATTTTACATCATTCACATAAGTATTTTACACTTAATGTGACACTAATAATTGATATTATGTGCTGATGATTGGAAGAAAAAAACAACTAATTATAAATGAATGGTATTTCATGTGGAAGATATAATAAGTGTTGTTATAGGCTTTATTTAAACAATAGATATTTTGTACATATTCTTATACGGATAGGCAACAATTGTAAATTTATGAAGAAATCTAAATTTACATATCGTTTTATGGATATTCATATTCATGTTTTGAAACGATGTATTATGTGTTAAAGAATATTTTCACATAATGTCATTAATGAAGTAAATCTATAAGCCTTCATTAAATTGATAGTTCTGATCATAACACCTACATAACCAAATAATAATTGAGTTAGAACTTATCTATGTCATAATCATCATGACTACATAAATATGAAAAAATATATATATACCAACTTCAAAAGAATGGAATTTTTTATGGCAAATGAGCTTGATTCATTTGATATATGTGAATCCTATCTAAATGAGAAGATGATTCACAAGTGTCTTTATCTATTATTAGTTAAAGAACATAAGCATTGACAAAGAATTATATATAAGTGATGTATGTAATCTTTTCAACTCATAAATAGATTTGGTGATAGATGTTTATTCAATTTCACTGACGACTTTTATTCCTTATTATTAAAACCTTTGATATACTCAAACTTTCTTCATAGCAAATAATTAAATACAACTTAATGAGACTATCATTGACCTTTCAGTATGAAAAAGAAAATGAGTTTTGTGAACCAAGTCTTCTTGGAACATCTAACAAGTTGTGGAATTGATTCACAACTCATTCCGACAAAAACAGTCACTGGTCATTAATATGGTTCTTGTGGCATATGATCACTTGGTCAATTGGATCTATCTTTTTAAGTTCAAACCAGCCTTCGTATTCACTAGTGGGATATTGTCACCTAGCATCGATAGTACAAGTTTATGAAGAGGATAAAAACAGACCTTTCAATCTATTATATGATGTTTTAAAAGAATTATTTACTTTCTAATATTTTTGGAATTATGCTCACTGCAACAAATATATATATATATATATATATATATATATATATACATATACATATATATATATATATATATATGTATATTCCAACCAAACAAGTGGATTAAATACTTTCATTAGACTAAGGATATAATGGTTTATCCTTATCTAAAAGGTATGGAGTTATAAAGCCTATTTTAGACAATAAGCTTAACCACTCTAGCATTTACAAATTGCATTTATGTAGACTACCTAAATGATTGTTTAGGATAAAGTATCTACTAACTCCACCAACTGTTCAATTCGATGAAGGTTTTCCCACTAGGAAACTGGATGAGATTCCTGAAGAGCCTCTAATTCCTCCTCCATCCGAGTTATTCATCAATGAATCTAGTCATCAAATAATCTCTTCCATTCCTTCCAAAGGTGAAAATTTCCAAGACAATGGAAAAAATATTTCTACAAGTTCGAACATCCCACTGAAGTCAGTTAGACAGTCTAAGGGTTGGTCCAACAAACAAATACAACAAGCATTGGAAGAAAGCATCTAGATTCAAGCTCTCAAGGATAATCCAAATCCAATGTTGGGAATTTCTCCTCTCTTTTGACTTTTGCTTGATTGATTCTTCTTCAGATAATTATCGTCAAACGTGACATAATAGGTTTCTTCTATTTTCTTGGATCGTTTGTTGAGAACTCTATATGCTTTGGAGGGTAGCGAATAACCCAAAAAGATACTTTCATCTGCTTTCACATCGAACTTGTTTCGGTTTTCTTTGGAATTAAAGATGAAACACCTAGAACCGAAGACATGGAAAAACTTAACGTTAGGTTTGCGACTATTTAAAATTTCATATGGAGTAAGGGCAAATCGCTTATTCAAGAAAGATCTATTTTGAGTGTAGCAAGCAATGGCGATAGCATCAGCCCAGAAATATAGAGGTAAGCACGCGAAACTGAGCATGGTCCGAGCTGCTTTGCATAAGGAACGATTTCGTCTTTCAACTATGTCATTCTGTTGTGGGGTATAGGGAGCAAAAAAGTTGTGAGTTACTCCCTTTTCAGATAAGAATTCTTCAAACTCATTGTTTTTTAATTCCAGCCCATTATCGCTTCTGATGTTGCAAACTAGCTTTGCAACTGAACTTCTACTTGCGTTATAAAGATCTTTAGCTTTAGAGTAGCCTTTGATTTCTGTTTAAGAAAATACACCCAAGTAAAACGTGAAAAATCATCAACAATTACTAGTATTTACTTACTACTACCAACACTTTCATTTGCAGAAGGTCCACAAAGGTCGATGTGTAGAAGTTCAAGAGGTTCGATGATCTTCGTGTTTACACGAGTTGGATGACTTTTTCTACTAGAAGAGTTTGGATGGAATGCTTGAGATTTGCATCAGTGGAATATAACTCCTTAAGCATTTCCCAGATGTCATTTACAGTAGTACAAGAACTCACCAGACAAAAGGTATAAGATTGTAAAGTGAATCTGATCATCCTCATTGCTTTTACGTTGCTAATCAGTTTGTCCTTCTCAACTTAAGGGACTTCTTTTACGTCTATCATTAGCTGATTGTACTCTTTCCGTGTCTTGATGGTTCTATTGGTTCCAGAATGAACAAAAGGACCCAACGTAATAGCATCCCAGATCAAATATCAGTTATCCTCTGAGCCGAGAACATATTCTTTAAAATGAAGAGCCCAGACTTCATATTCATGAGTATATAGAATCGAAATCCTTGTGGTCGAGCCAATGTTGTTGGAGATGTTGATGGGATTGGTTTGAGACTCGTCGTGAGACATGACGACTCGATCTGCTTACCTCTCAAGAATCAGACTTTTAAAGATTGAGTTTGGGTAAAATCGAAATTAAGGAGTAGTGTCAATAAAGTGATGACGGCTCCAACAGATTCAATAAAAGCGGAAACCCTAAGGATTTTCTTTAAGCAGAAGAGATGTGTATGAATTACACAGCCTCCTGCTTTGATACCAATTGATGGAAATAAAATTCTCTAAGATCGATTAGATTCTTAACAAGCAAACCAAGAGCGTAAATTAAACAAGAACAAAAGATGAATCATATTGATGTCAAATGATTAAAAGACACAACCTCAGAAGAAATCTATGAAGAATTGCTATTGTAGAGGCGTGCTAGGGTTACAATGGAAAAGATTAATTGACAGTTTTCATCTAAGTGCATGCATGCACTATATATACTATAACCCTAATAATAAATACAATTGGACAGGCCCAAGCTGTGTACATAATGGACATATACTAAATGACCCAAAGACGCAATCCAATTATCCCCAACAGTGTCTCCAAAAGTCAACAATGACCGCAATAATATTTATAGACGGTCACCATAAGTAAACATCTATCACTCGATATGAAAAAAAAACACATCATTATAGGTGTATTACTCATAACGGTTCAAAATAACATAAATATATCTCCAAAACACCCTACCATATAATGATAGGTTTTACCTATAATAACTGGTTTTCATAGATTATACTCACCACAATTAAACGATAGCATAACTTATCTTCAATGATGCGACATTTCCTCTCATGTTCTTCAAAAAAAAACTGACATAAAATGTCTATAATGACCGATTTTTACGTGGGTATAGCCCAGTTTTGTATTAGTGATGGGAGGTTTTGGGAGGCCTAGAAGGCTTCTAGAATTGTTCCTAGTAGTTGATAAAGAAAATATTTGAATCAGGATTAAATCTGATTATTCAATTGATTCAAACAAGATTTATCTGTAAGTTACCTCAACTATAAATAAACCCTTTAGCCTTCATTAATTTTGTTCCTTTTCTTCCTTATACTTAGTGAATCCAATTTCTCAAGTATTGTCTCCTCTCTCCTCGGTTTTCTATGGTTTTAGACTTTTGAGTGTGAGCCTTTAGAGACATTCCTACTTTGGGTGCTAGTCCTTCTAAGAGCAACCAAGAGTTCAAGATCTTTAAAGGAGTCATAAATATATACGATTATACTTCAAATGTTAGTAATTATATCTATCTTGTTAATTTAAATTTGAGTTTGAAAGTAGGTTGTCATAATAGTAAAACCTAGATCTACGGTGCATGTACATTTAGATTTATTATTAATTGCTTATGTTGTCTAAATTTAGTGTATAATGCATAGAAAACCTTTTTGTCTAGCACTTGTTACTCTTGTTCTATATGGATCGTTCATTAAAGATTATGCCTTGATATTTTGTCATCAAATCTGGGGTATAATTCTAAAAAGTTTTTTATTTAAATTATTGTTGGTTTATGTTGTAAAAGAAATATAGGACAATACCCACCATTGAAATCACTTCATGGATAAATATTATAAAGGGTTTTCATCATATTTTCCTTAGACCGAAGATGCATGTGATCTCAACATGAACAATGATATACTTTGACTTATTGTAACATTTTTTCTGAAATATTTTGGCCATACATGGTATGCTTAGTGCAAAAGGGAGCATGAGTGAGATGTAAGTAGTCAAAAGAATTTGTCCTTTTTAATTGGAGAGATGATTTGGACCCTTTTTAATGAGATTAAACAAATATGCGTGATCATGCTCAAATGTTGTGTCACCTGATCAATCCTCACTATTCATGTTCCTTGGCTCTTAATTCACTATGTTTATGGAGTCAAGTATATCGTGCCACGTACTAAATTAATCACTAGCTAACCCAAAAGTCCATAACAATAAATTAGTTAAGTTAATATATGGAACTGATGCATGGAATTGTGAACTTAATTGCTTGGAAAGTGTCCTAACAAATGTAAAGAATTGTTCACTTGTATTTTTGGAGAAACTTAAAACGAGTAAGCAAATTGGATAGATCTTGTAACGCCCGTGTTTCCAGGCTAGGCATTTTCGTTGATGTAATAGTCTAGGTTAACCTTTGTAACCCGTTTTGAAATAATAAGAGCGTATTATTTATGTATTATGTGTTTCGTGCTTAATTGCTTAATTATGTGATTTGATTAATTAAGAATAAAATAAGCATCAAAATTTAAGTGTAAAATAAACTCAATATCTTTGCATAAAGTCATAGTGGTCGAAACAAGGATTACGAAGATATAAAGAATGCCGAAATCCGAGTTATAACGAAGAAGTTATGACCTGTCGAAATTTCGCAACAGAACTGACAGCACTGAGTGACGTAAAAAGTGAAATTTACGTTAGAGCAATATTTACCCTTAGCTATCTAAACGAAAGTCGTAGAGTTCGTTAAACCGAGAGCGTGCATAAAAAGAACGCCCAAATCTGACTTCGTATGAGGAAGTTATGATTTTCTGAAGTTTTGACTTAGCGGTATGCAGCCTAAATACTCGATTTGAGATTGAGCGGCTTTTAGCCGAAGCAATCTAAACGATAATCGACGATCTCATTGTTAGTAACGAAACGAAGAAAAGTTAGGCGAGAACGGACATCGGACGAAGAAGTTATGAATTTATAACGGAGTTTTCCTGTTCGGGCCTACTAAAAATAAATAAAACAAATAAAGTCAAAATTTGCCAATGGAGTCTAAACAAAAGTTGTAGAGCGTAGTCTCACCTATGCGTGGATATAAAGAACGTCGAAAACGGAGCTCGTATGCGAAAGTTACGCAATTTAGAAGTTTAACAGTCAAATTACGTCGAGCGTAATTTGAGTACGCCCAGCGTACTCAGAAGGGTGCAAGTTGTCTGCCTAATACTTGAGTGCTACCAATTGACGCATGCAATGATGTCAAAGTATGCCCAGCGTAACCAAGTTACGCCCAGCGTAAATTAAGATTACGCCCAGCGTAATCCCAGACTCCCAGCCTATAAATAGAAACCGGGATCAGCCATTTTCTGTTGTTCAAACTCTTTCTTCTCTCTAGTTATTGCCTCGATTTGCATGCCAATCATATCCCGAAGCCCCGGTATCATTCCCGAGCCCCGAAGCAAGATCCGAAGTCTCGAGGATCCCGAAGAGCGTTATTCCCGAGCCGAAGCTCTACCCGCGAGGAGCCCGGTTTTTGTGAAAATCTTCCAGATCTATGGAGAAACACTACTTCTACAAGCCGTAGTGTTGTTCGATCATCTTTTGATCAAGTGAGTGTGTCGTTACTTTCTTCCAACACAATATTATGAAGTATTTTACATAAAATACGTGGTATGTGTATATATTTTCTTGTTATATGTGTGAATGTATATTCACTCTCTTCTATCTCGTAGATCTAATTTATTCTCTATGAACTACGTGTTATGTGTGTGTGCCTCATCTGTTATGCGGAATATGTATTGACTAAAGCATGCTATGCAGGTTTTTAAACTATGTATAAAAATGTATATTTTTATCTACTAATATGTTGGGTAGAACATGGGTAGATACTCGGTGTACAATAAACAGATGAGAGGCCTCGTTGTTGTTTCGATTTAGTCATTTAGCGGAGTTTAGATGACGACCACAGACTTTTCTAGACAGTCTCGTGGATCACTAGCAGGCTCGCCACCTGTAGGTGTTAATGGACTTGGGTGTTCATTCGTTGTACTCCATCCCCCCCCCCCCCCCCCCATGGTTGCCTTATTTGACATATATTGCCGGGAAACCCCCGAAAGCATGTGTTTGTCGCCCCGATGAAATATTCTTAGACTAGGTCCCTTGTGTTAGTTATTTTAGGGACATAAGGTGAGATAACGGGAACGTGTAATTGGGTTATTGTTGGTTGATGAATATTAATTTAATTATTTATTGTGGGTTGAAAACCCTATATGCTCACCAGGCTCCCAAGCCTGACCCACTCAGTTTCTTTGTATTACAGGAAGTGGCGCGAGGGCATATGATGGATAATCATCAAGTTGTTTTGTTTACAAGTCTGTATATGTATATATTTGTTGAATGACTTGTAATGTTATCGTTTATGCTTTATGGTCTGTATCGGAACATGACATCCCGAGTTTTGATTATATAATGAAAATACATTTCTTTATGAAATGCTTTGGTAAATATTATTTTATCATGTTTTGTTTTTGGGAACAAATTCCGCATCTCTTTTAAAATCAAAAGGATTTACTCTGAAAATGTTTAAAAAGCATAAATGAAACCGGTCTTTTTTGGCCGAGATTTTGGGGATGTCACAGTTGGTATCAGAGCATTAGTTTAAGCGAACTAGGAATTTGTAGGATTTCTAGACTTAAACTTAAAATGCTAAGTGAAATTTTGAGATGTGTTTTTGTTATGTTTTAGACACGAGCACTAGTTTATTTTAGGAAAGTTGCCTAAAATGCTTTTATGTGCTAAATGTTATATGTGTTGGGTTTTGAGCATTCTAACACTCCTAAGTGTACATTCAACCCTAAATACCTTGGATCTATGTTTTCTCTATTATACATGCAAATATGAACATCCAAGGTATTATCCTAATCTAGCATACAAAAACTATCAATATAACAAGATAGAATACATACCTCTTTGATGTAGAATGTCTTCATGAAGCTTGAGTGCCTAGTGCCCCAAGTGTGACACCTCAAATGGTTCACACAACACCAAATACACTTGGAATAACTTGAGAGAAATTAGAACACTTCATGAAATCGTCTAGCCCTCATACACACACATAGTCACGATTTCTTGAGCCATGGGTTTCTTTTATATGGTGGCTATTAGGGTTACACCATGTAACCCATGACTTTACCCATTCCTTATGGTCCATGGATTTTAACCTCCATGGAGTATCCATGGGTCACCCCATGGACTTAGTCCAACATAAGGAATCTTGGATCACAAGCCCACATATATAAGAATGAATGATTTACACAATCAACCCATATATTTAATTAGTCTTCTTTTGATCACTTAATTAATTCCAAATTAATTCTTGATCAATACTAATTAAATAACCTTATTAATATATTAGAACTTATAATATATTAACAAACCTTAAGTGTTATTTCTCTCATTTTAGTCTATCCAAGTGCATGATGCCATGCAACCCAAATGGACCATGCCGGGTCGGGTCAAGTCTTACCAATTATAGTTATGGACTTAGACATTAATCCAACAGTCTCCCACTTGGATAAGTCTAAAACTATTTTGCGTATGACTTCAGGAACCAACTGGCAATCGTAGCTCTCAAAAGCTTTTGTCGAACTCTGACCTTGTAGATGAACTCTGATCTTGTCAATGACTTGTCCATTAGATAAGGGATCATATATTCCTCCATTCTAGATATCATATGGACAGAGACATGGATTATAATCATTCTCTCTGTCCATTTGTTGTTTCCCGATTTCCGATTTATGACGACTGACTAATTGAACAAATCAAATCAGTCTTGGCCCGGCCGAGCACTTCCATTTGTCATCATCAAATCATCAAGGGGCCCACAGATATCGCTTTCATCCCGAAGGTAAAAGGAATGGATAAACTTCGACTCATATGGCTTGTTCTACTACTTGTTGAATCATACACAAAGACACGTTTTATAACATCGAGTTACCAATGCGTTTCGTGTAATCAATGTACTATCAACTCATAGTAACAACTCATATCTCTAGGTTTGAAGAATATAAGATATTATCGTCTCATGATCACTCGTGATAAAACCCATGAAGTGATTCCAATGAGCGCGGGTTGAATCCAATACTCAGAACTTATGAGCACTCATGAGTGTTGTAGCCCTTTGTCCAACAACTTAGACCTCTACAAGCCAACCCATGACAGTCTTAATTCATATCTACTTCCAACATATGACCGACTGTGGATGGTTTGAATAACTTAGTCATTCCAGAAGAATAACCTAGTTTATTCGGGAAGTCAAAACATGCAAAGTGAAACACAATAATAATTGAATCCAATATGGTCTCAGAACTTATGAATATAAATAAAACACCTTTTATTTATCACCATATGATTACACATTATTCATTGTATACTGTTTCAGCTATCAACATTATTCTTGAATTTAAAACAATAGTTGTCCCATGCTCCAAGCATGCACACTATGTTTTCTAAACACTAGTCATGCCATACACCAAGTATGCATAATATGTTTGTCTATGATCTTTATTTTGTGAACTAGATCAAATGAACATAACTTCAATGATTCTCTTTTCACACTCCCAAATCCTTACTGCAAATGCAAGAATTCCAAATTCATGTCATTTACTGAAATCTGTTAGATTCTAAACTTATATGCATCGATCCTCTTGTAATGATTATGCACAAAGTCAGAAAGACTTAACAACAATCATTACAGAGCATTCCAAAGGAGATCAAGTCCTTGGAACCATCCTTCTTGCATTAAGTTTCCTTAATCTTACACAGATTGAAAATTCTAACTTTGAAACATTTCCGAATTCATTTTGACTATCACTTCTGAACAAGAGTTGCCTCCTTACAGATTATGTCAATATGGTCCTTCCAGAATTATCACTATACTTCCAACTATCCTTGAGCAACCAATCTTTGGTAAACCTTAGATTGTCCTCGACAATTGTTTAATCCCTTTAGTCATATCCAGTTCTAAACCTTTTCCCTTCTTAATGCCCCAGGCATTTGGAAATTTTTAGAAAGGATGAATATAGCACATGTAATCGATCCTATATCCGAAGCATATGGGACACGATCCATGATGTCTCACATAAAGACTAAACCAGTCTTTTGCTATAACATTTCCATTTCTATTTGCCAAGTTCTCATAATTCAGATTCTGAAAAGGGATGCCGTAATCATAATCGAATTTAAGAACGCAAATAATGGACCCATATACAGAATTTCCTTATGTTGAGCCATTCCAACATGAAATTCATATATATCCTTGACTAAATGATTAAAACCTCACGATCTAAGCTTATAGATTTGAGATGAAGTATAATTTCCTCTCCCTTAATTATAGCAAAACAACTTTTTCCCAATTGAAACCTTTTGTTTTCTATAATTAACATTGCTAGCTTGCAATACTTATCGTAATTATCATGCTCCCACTAACATGATGATTATTAGCATAACACTTATGCTCCTACTAGCTTTGACATGTACTCAGAAATCAGCTGGACTTCTAGAAATCAATACTTTATTGACTTTCTTACCAAAGTTCAGATTTCTGATACTGGATTGTTTTGATAGGACTTTATCAAAATCATACACCTTCCCTTAGATAGCTCATGGGTGTGTCAAAACAATTTTAAGAACTATGAAAAGGGATGCTGTAATCATAGTCTTGATTGTTTTGACCTTTGCCATTTCTCACAAGTCCAAGTTAGTGTGCCGGTAAACCACACACGCTCCACTAACGACTTTGAGAATGCAAATATCCCAATTGCTATCTAGCTAAAATCTACTTAGTGGAAGTGTTTCCTCATCATCATTTTCATGAATCAGAGAGAAACCTTATGACACTTAGATTTATTGGTGTATGAGTTCCTACCCATATGAATTTGTCAAAACCATAATCACAAGACAAGGATAATGACAAATCCAAAACCATATGGATTGAACTCAATCTTAATTTCTTGCCGCCTGGCAGCTCAAGGGCCTACCATTGCTTCCAAGTTGTTGTGCAACACATTGAGAACTCTAAGAACTCATATGCAAAGCCAACTTTAACTAGAATGGGCACAGAATATGTCAACACGATAGGTTATAAACCTCAAGTCGTGTGCTAGTGAAGAACTTCAGGTTTCATTCTTGATTAGTTCTTGAGAATTTTAAGACCTTTAAGACTCCCACTGTCCTCTTGACCTATAAGACTCCCTTGTCAAACATCCAAGAGATAGTGCGGATTCTAATCAAGACAAACACTTCACACAATTGGCCTTAGTTGGTCTTTGTTTTATCCAAAACATCACAACTTACCAATTTCAAATGTACAAGAGTAGAAAACTTTTACTCTTACATTTGATAAGTGTTTTAAACCTTCTTTAAGACATGTCACTCAAATTACAATCTTGGAGTATGACTCTAAGACTTGTATTGGAACGAAGTATGACTCATCTTCTTGATTTAACCATTTCAACAATTCAAGATCCCTTCTTCTTAGTCATAAGAATGCACTAAGACTTCCTTAGAGAACTAATTTTGATATGGTTTCTTAATCATTAAGATGATCACAAAACTAATACTAAAGTACTCTCCCATTTTTTCAGATTTGAGAAACTTTTATCCTTCTTCCTAATCTGATTCTTCTTATTCGCTCTGCCATACGTTGGAACCTTTTCCAATGTCTCAGAGTTACACTTACGCTTGTAAGTATAATCATATCTACTAAGCTTTAGTAAACTATGACGAATAGTCTTATATCTTTTGTGGTGGACTTAATCAGTGCACATGACTATGTGCTCGATCCCTTAGTCCATTATTTGACTCACACATCCATGTGAACAAGTAATTAGTCTTAATTTTTCCAATACTTGAAAGTTCTCATTCATCATGCTATACAACTTGCATGATTCCAAGTCCCGGTCCAATGGAGACTTTGGATGATGAGAATCTTTCCTTATTTGGTAAATTTAGACATTACCACAAATGAAGGAATCAATTTCATATTTCCACTCTTACTATTAATGGAATCATATAAGCAACAATTTTTCCTCAAATGCCATTGTAAGGATATTTAAAATAAATAAAATCAAAAATTTTCTTTTATTTTAAAAACTATGCGGAAAAACTTATCCTTACAATCCATATGAAAACTTGTTGTTATCTATTCCTTAGCAATATCTCATAACTCCTAAGAAGTAGCTCAAGAATCCGATCTTCAAACTACGCGATAGAAATCCATCTACGCGATCAGATTCAGCATATTCTTTCTTTAAGTTTCTTCACTTTTCTTTGATTCTTAAAACATTATCATGTGACCCAGTCACATCATGCATCAAGAATCTCAGAATAGAAACTTAACAGAGTTAGAGTAGTGGACTTTACCTGAAGTAGAGTCAACCTTATTGACTTTAACACCCTTAGGTAAATTTGGCAGCTTCGCAAATAATGACCCTTTCTTTGGCAATATAAACATATGGACCCTTTGATAATGGTACATGGGACTATCACAGACTTAGTTTTTCTCTTTACCATTTGTTCAACCGAGTTGACTATGGCCGATCCCTTTCCATTGGGAAGAGAATGTTTTTTCTGTATTTCCAGTGTCACCATTGTCAATGTCCATAAAGTTTCAGGAAGTTGATCTTAACAATAGATAAGATCATTAAGGGTCTTGTCATAGTCTATTTCATAGGTGTCCCAAAGGAACTCACTATATGACTTAGAAAGTGATTGAACCACCAACTTTCTCAAGACATTGACACCCAACTCTCCCGGCTTGTCAATATGTGACTACATCTCCAAGATGTGATCACACCTAGACCTTGTCTTGCCAATAGGGTTCGAGTGACCTTAAATTTTTCAAGAACTTGTGGGTTAGGGAGAATAATTGGAGGAGGAGAGAGAAGTATGATATCCATGGGACATCATCTTCATTTAGGAAAGTTTGTTTCAAGATATTTGGGAAGATCATAAATGTCTAAACCAGACATCTTTTTGGGAGATATTCAAGATAGTTGATCTTTGAGTCCTTAATATGACACCCAATATGAAAATATTAAGGCTAGGACCCAACAAACTATTTTATAACTTAGAAGAGGTATGCCGTAATCCAAGCTATAAAACAATTTAAAGGTAGGTGAATGACGATTCACCAATTTCCACCAAGATAAACGAAATGTATTATTAGGTTTTAATTGGTTTTGAAACTCCTAGATCTTTTGAGATTCATTGAACTGTTCAATGGCATGTTTCAATCTCGAGTGTGCCCTTCAGGTTTTGTGACTGGGATGCCGAGGATCACAAAACAAGGTGTGAAGTAACCATGCAAATTACTTGGTACCCTTAAGTGTTTACCCCTCAATCGATGTGCCGGTTAACCACACACGCTCCATCGATACTATGATAAACATTAAGTTACCCTTTGCCTACCTTGTTAAATACTAGTTAGTGTGCCGGTTAACCACACACGCTCCACTAAACGACTTAAACAAAGTGCAAAGTGTAATTTCATGGATTAGCACCTTATTCACATTTTTCCTAAGTAACTAAGATTGGGTATTATTTAGAGTTTAGTTACTTAGTATTTATCATTAATACTTTTAATGAAGGGAGAATTATAGTCCTGTCAAGCCCGTTCGGCTAACGACCCTCCACCAGTCAAGCAAGCGGTGGGTGAGAGTGAACACCCATTAAGTTGTCATTTTATAGGCAACAACCTTATACCCACCTTATAGACCGGCTTCGTGAATGAGGCGTACTAGCGGTAAGACCGACTTTACTCTTATACATATATATATATATATATATATATATATATATATATATATATATATATATATATATATATAATTAACTTTTAATATTATAAAGTATAAGGGTTGAATTTTAACTTTTAAAATTCTAAGGGCTAACTTGGAATTAAAGTATTCATAAGAGAAAACTTTACAAATTCCAAAACTTGAGGGCAAGTTTTGAAACTATTCAAAACTAATTAATTCCATAACTTATGTATTTAAAGTAGTTTTAATCCAAAAACTCTTCAAGTTCCATAACTTGTGGACAAATTATGGAAGACTTTAAACTAATAAAGAATTAACCTTTTCTTTATTTTATAACTTATGGAATTAATTAAGGTTACATATTTTATTTATTTATTTATTAATGAAGTGACTCTTGAACCTCCATAACTTAAGGACAAGACTCTTCATCTTTTGTAACCATTGCCATCTTTTATGAGTTTTTATGAAACTTAAATGTGACTTTTCATATAACTTGAGGACAAGTCACAAAAACACATTTTAGAATCAACTCTTAGATTAATTTGGATTGAAAACAACTTTTTCACTCAACTTTTCTATTAATCTAAGCAACTCATAAGAACAAGATAATTCAAATCAAACTTTTTCATGTAATTAGTCTAACCTTTAAACTAATACAAAACATGAATCTATTGACAATTATCTTTGAAAATGGATTAGCATGAACATTACCACATCAAAAAACAAGTTTATAAGTTCAAAAACAACTTAGGGTAATGTTCCTAGTCCATTTCTAGCCAAAAACCTCGAAGATATGCTGTCTGGGGTCCAACTTGTCGAGTGCATGAACACAACTCGGCGAGTTGGATGCATTTTGCCTTGGACTCGTCGAGTCCCTTCATGGACTCGGCGAGTCAGCTGGGCTGACAGCATCAAAACTCGATTTTTCAGCTTCTATTGCAGGTATAACAAGAAAACAAGCCTAGGCTCTGATACCACTGTTGGGTTTT
This sequence comes from Lactuca saligna, assembly GCF_052625555.1. Classification (NCBI taxonomy): domain Eukaryota; kingdom Viridiplantae; phylum Streptophyta; class Magnoliopsida; order Asterales; family Asteraceae; genus Lactuca; species Lactuca saligna. The sequence goes on from NC_136424.1 coordinate 65,494,198, forward strand.
GAGAATTCTAACACTCCTAAGTGTACATGCAACCCTAAATACCTTGGATCTATGTTTTCTCTATTATACATGCAAATATGAACATCCAAGGTATTATCCTAATCCAGCATACAAAAACTATCAATATAACAAGATAGAATACATACCTATTTGATGTAGAATGTCTTCATGAAGCTTGAGTGCCTAGTGCCCCAAGTGTGACACCTCAAATGGTTCACACAACACCAAATACACTTGGAATAACTTGAGAGAAATTAGAACACTTCATGAAATCGTCTAGCCCTCATACACACACATAGTCACGATTTCTTGAGCCATGGGTTTCTTTTATATGGTGGCTATTAGGGTTACACCATGTAACCCATGACTTTACCCATTCCTTATGGTCCATGGATTTTAACCTCCATGGAGTATCCATGGGTCACCCCATGGACTTAGTCCAACATAAGGAATCTTGGATCACAAGCCCACATATATAAGAATGAATGATTTACACAATCAACCCATATATTTAATTAGTCTTCTTTTGATCACTTAATTAATTCCAAATTAATTCTTGATCAATACTAATTAAATAACCTTATTAATATATTAGAACTTATAATATATTAACAAACCTTAAGTGTTATTTCTCTCATTTTAGTCTATCCAAGTGCATGATGCCATGCAACCCAAATGGACCATGCCGGGTCGGGTCAAGTCTTACCAATTATAGTTATGGACTTAGACATTAATCCAACAATATGTTGCCATATATGATATTATTTGTTCGGATCTATGATCTGTTGCCGACCGGATCTGGAAACCTTATGTGTGTAGGATTCTAAGCGTACGTCTATGAATTTAGAACTAGCATGTAAACATTTCGGAGTGATAAGGATGATTTGAATATTTATTGTGAATGAGGATCTAATTTCACCTTATTCGGTGTGTAGATCAAAAATGGTGAGAACAAGAAGTGGAGTTGTAAATGCTGACGAAAACAGGAATCAACAACCCGTGATTGAACAAATACCTATCGTAGTAGCAGCACCTAAGCCGATAACAATGGCTGGTGTACAAATGATGATTCAAAAAATGTTGGATCGTCAAATGGAGGAGACTAGGCGGTTGCTTCAACAGAATCGTGAAGAACTGTCAATTCAAATCGAAGAGCCCGAATTAAATGAAGGGCACTCGGAAGGTGGAAACTTTAGTGGGTCTGTTGGTCAAACCAACCCACCGATAGTTAGGCAAAACAACCATGATGGAAGGAATGATGGAATGGGATGCAAGTACAAGGACTTTCTAACTTGCAAACCATCGACCTTCAATGGAAAGGATGATCCGATTGGAGTTATGGATTGGATCTCAGAAATGGAGTTGGCCTTCATGACTTGTGGCTGCAGAGGCAAGTTGCAGACTATCTATGCAGTGCGTCAGTTCCGAGGTGGAGTCGTTCGTTGGTGGAACACTCTAGGGAAGACTTTAAGCCCTAATGAGCCACTAAAATTGACGTGGGCAGAATTCTTAGTGCAGTTCAAGCGCAAGTTCTGTTCGGCCCAAAATCTGTTGGAGTTAGAGAACAAGTTTCTAACATTGACGAAAGGCAGCATGTCGGTTGATGAATATACAAACGCTTTCACCGATAAGATGGAGTTTGCTTTGCGCATCGTGCCAGATGAGCTGACAAAAGTTGACCGATACGCAAAAGGACTTCCATGGGAGTATGCAGTGTCAATGCGTCAGGTACCTACTCGAGAGGTAGCTATTTGGGCTACCAAGTCTGTTGAAGACATGATCAAGGGAAGGACCGCCGACAAGGTTGAAGTTGGCGAAAAGAGAAAATTTGAAGGAACTTCAAGTTCCAATAAGAAAAGTAATTTTTTGAAGTCAAATTCGAAGAATTTTGGAGGAAAGGGAGGCGAAGCAAAATGGTGTGAGAAGTGCAAGAAAAAGCATTTTAGGAAATGTAGTGAGGATGTAACCTGCTACAAGTGTGGAAAAATTGGACATTTTGCCAATGAGTGTCCGAACAACAAAAGGATGTGTTTTGGTTGTAATGAAGAGGGGCATATTTTGAAAGACTGTTCGAAGAAGAAGGATGCAGCAAAGCCCAACATTCCACCAAAGTCAAAGGCGAGAGCCTTCCAGATAACACTTAAGGCTGCGAAAGATAAAGCTGATGTCACTTCAGGTACCTTTCTTGTTAACGAACTACCTGCTCAAATATTGTTTGATTCTGGAGCCAACTACTCCTTTATTTCGCATGAGTTTAGTAGAAAACTAGCTTTGCCTGTTGATAGACTAGATAATGCTTTATTAGTCGAAGTTGCTAGTGGCAAGTTCATACCTGTTAGCTATCGTATGAAAAACATCTTAATCGACCTGAACGGGAATAAATTTCACGAGGAATTATTGCCTATCGAACTTAATGGTTTCGACATAGTTTTGGGAATGGATTGGCTTAGCGCCAATGATGCCGAGATATTATGCAAGAAGAATATAGTTAAAGTAAACCCACCTAGGAAGGAATCGTTTATGGTGTATGGAGATAAACGCAGAGTAAATTCTGCAATCATTTCTCTAATGAAAGCCAGAAAGTGTTTGACCAAGGGATGTACATCATATTTAGCATTTGTGATTGATGCTAAGAAGGAAAAGAAGGTGATGCAGAGTATTCCAATGGTGTGTGATTATCCAGAAGTATTTCCGGAAGATCTTCCTGGACTGCCACCTGATAGACAAGTGAGTTCAGAATAGACTTGTTACCAGGGACCACGCCAATTGCAAAAGCACCTTACCGATTAGCACCGACGGAGATGAAGGAGTTGATGATGCAACTTCAGGAGTTATTGGACAAAGGTTTCATTAGACCTAGTTCATCACCCTGGGGAGCTCCGGTGTTATTCATGAAGAAGAAAGATGGAAGTATGAGAATGTGCATCGATTACAGAGAAGTGAACAAGGCAACAATAAAGAATAAATACCCGTTGCCAAGGATTGATGACATGTTTGATCAATTGCAAGGTTCGAGCTATTTCTCGAAGATCGATCTAAGGTCAGGATATCATCAGCTAAAAGTGAGAGAGCAGGATATCGAGAAGACTGCGTTCAGAACACGATATGGACACTATGAGTTCTTGGTTATGTCGTTTGGAATAACCAATGCTCCAGCAGCATTCATGGATTTAATGAATAGGGTTTGTAATCCGTTCCTTGATAAATCTATGATAGTGTTCATAGACTACATTCTGATTTACTCGAAAAGCCAAGAGGAGCATGGCAGACACTTGCGAGAAGTGTTAGAAGTTTTGAAGAAGGAGAAGTTGTATGCGAAGTTCTCCAAATGTGATTTTTGGATTCGTGAAGTCCAATTCTTGGGTCACGTGGTCAACCAAGAAGGAATAATGGTTGATCCAGCAAAGATTGAAGCTGTAATGAAGTGGGAACAACCGAAAAGTCCCACAAAGATCCGAAGCTTTTTAGGATTAGTCGGATATTACCGAAGGTTTATCCAAGGCTTTTCTTCGATCGCTAGTCCATTAACAGCTTTGACCCACAAAGGAGCTACTTATGCTTGGAGTGATAAGCATAAAGAAGCATTCGAGAAGATAAAGAAGAGGCTATGTGAGGCACCAATTCTATCTCTACCCGATGGAGTTGAAGACTTCGTTGTTTATAGTGATGCGTCTGGGGTTGGATTGGGTTGTGTTTTGACCCAAAGAGATAAGGTGATCGCATATGCTTCCCGACAATTGAAGGAGCATGAAAAGAATTACCCGACTCATGATTTGGAGTTGGCAGCGGTAGTTTTCGCTCTGAAAATATGGAGGCATTACCTCTATGGCACAAAGTGCAAACTTTTCACTGATCATAAGAGTCTCCAATATCTCTTTAATCAGAAAGAATTAAATATGAGGCAACGATGCTGGCTAGAGTTACTCAAGGACTACGGCTGTAAGATACTTTACCACCCTGGTAAAGCTAATGTTGTCGCTGATGCTCTCAGTCGGAAAGTCAATCTTGAAAAAAGAAGCCAAGAGCGTTGAGAATAGAAGTTGTCTCGATAATTGTAGAGAGTATAAAGAAAGCTCAAGAGGAAGCTTGTGAGAAAAATGACCGAAAGGAGGAACGTTTGGGCAAAACGTTGGTGTTTTGTACAAACGGTCATGGACTGAAGGTATTCCAAGATCGTATTTAGGTACCTAAGTCAGGAGGAATAAGAGATCTTCTGATAGAAGAAGCTCACAAAACCATGTACTCAATTCATCCTGGAAGCACTAAAATGTATAAGGACCTAAAACCCTACTACTCGTAGCCGACAATGAAGCTTGATGTTGCAAAGTATGTGGCCGAGTGTGTGACTTGTGCGAGAGTCAAGACACAACATCAGAAATCATATGGGATTTTAGAACCTTTACCTGTGCCTATGGGTAAATGGGAAGACATTGCGATGGATTTTGTCACTAAACTACCCAGAACAAAGAATGGTCACAACATGATTTGGGTGGTCGTTGATCGATTCACTAAGAGTGCGCATTTCATAGCAGCCAAAGAGAAATGGTCTATGGAAAAGCTTGCGAATTCTTATGTGAAGGAAATTGTGAGGCTTCACGGTGTTCCTTTGACGATTGTATCGGATCGTGATAGTCGTTTCACCTCAAGATTTTGGAAAAGTCTACAAGAGGAAATGGGTACCAAGTTGTGTTTAAGTACAGCTTACCATCCGCAGACTGATGGTCAGAGTGAAAGAACAATACAAACACTTGAAGATATGCTAAGAGCATGTACCCTAGAATTCCTAGGTAACTGGGATGAACATTTACCTTTGGTATAATTTTCCAACAATAATAGTTTCCACTCGAGCATAAAGATGGCACCTTATCAAGCCTTGTACGGACAGAAGTGTCGTACGCCGTCTTGTTGGCTTGAGGCTGGGGAAAAGCAGTTTATGGGTCTCGAGATGGTCCATCAAACTGCTGCGAAGTTGAAAGTGATCAAGGAAAGAATGTTAGCAGCTCAGGATCGTCAAAATAGCTATGTTGACAAGAAGGGAAGACCGATGACTTTTGAGGTTGGAGATTCGGTTTTGCTTAAAGTCTCGCCGTGTAAGGGACTTATAAGATTTGGTAAAAGGGGAAAGTTGAGTCCAAGGTTTATTGGACCGTTTAAAGTTCTTCAAAGAATTGGGAACCAAGCTTACAAGCTCGAATTACCCGAAGAACTGAATTTAATTCACAACACTTTTCATGTGTGTTATTTGAGGAAGTTCACGGGAGAAGTTCCCGATATAATTCCAATTTCTGAATTAAGAATTGATGAAAACAAGAGGTTAATTGAAGAACCAGAGGCAATTATTGACCGTAAGACTAAGAAGCTTCGACGCAAGATGGTCGAATTAGTGCTTGTCCGTTGGAAATATACGAATGGGTCAAATCTCACCTGGGAAACGGAGAGTGACATGTTAAGTCGCTATCCGCATTTGTTTGTTGAGGTGTGATTCCAGGGACGGAATCATCCTAAGGGGGAGAGAATTGTAACGTCCGCGTTTCCAGGATAGGCATTTTCGTTGATGTAATAGTCTAGGTTAACCTTTGTAACCTGTTTTGAAATAATAAGAGTGTATTATTTGTGTATTATGTGTTTCGTGCTTAATTGCTTAATTATGTGATTTGATTAATTAAGAATAGAATAAGCGTCAAAATTTAAGTGTAAAATAAACTCAATATCTTTGCATAAAGTCATAGTGGTCGAAACAAGGATTCTGAAGATATAAAGAATGCCGAAATCCGAGTTATAACGAAGAAGTTATGACCTGTCGAAATTTCGCGACAGAACCGACAACGCTGAGTGACGTAAAAAGTGAAATTTACGTTAGAGCAATATTTAGCCTTAGCTGTCTAAACGAAAGTCGTAGAGTTCGTTAAACCGAGAGCGTGCATAAAAAGAACGCCCAAATCTGACTTCGTATGAGGAAGTTATGATTTTCTGAAGTTTCGACATAGCGGTATGCAGCCTGAATACTCGATTTGAGATCGAGCGGTTTTTAGCCAAAGCAATCTAAACGAGAATCGACGATCTCATTGTTAGTAACGAAACGATGAAAAGTTAGGCGAGAACGGACGTCGGACGAAGAAGTTATGAATTTATAACAGAGTTTTCCTGTCCGGGCCTACTAAAAATAAATAAAAAAATCAAATCAAATCAAAATTTGCCAACGGGGTCTAAATGAAAGTTGTAGATCGTAGTCTCACCTACGCGTAGATATAAAGAACGTCGAAAACGGAGCTCGTATGCGAAAGTTACGCAATTTAGAAGTTTGACAGTCAAATTACGCCGAGTGTAATTTGAGTATGCCCAGCGTACTCAGAAGGGTGCAAGTTGCCTGCCCAATACTCGAGTGCCACCAATTGACGCATGCAGTGACGTCAAAGTACGCCCAGCGTAATCCCAGACTCCCAGCCTATAAATAGAAACTGAGATCAACCATTTTCTCTTGTTCAAACTCTTTCTTCTCTCTAGTTATTGCCTCGATTTGTGTGCCAATCATATCCCGAAGCCCTAGTATCATTCCCGAGCCCCAAAGCAAGATCCGAAGTCTCGAGGATCCCGAAGAGCGTTATTCTCGAGCCGCACCCTACCCGCGAGGAGCCCGGTTTTTGTGAAAATCTTCCAGATCTACGGAGAAACACTACTTCTACAAGTCGTAATGTTGTTCAATCATCTTTTGATCAAGTGAGTGTGTGGTTACTTTCTTCCAACACAATATTATGAAGTATTTTACATAAAATACGTGCTATGTGTATATATTTTGTTGTTATACGTGTGAATGTATATTCACTCTCTTCTATCTCATAGATCTAATTTATTCTCTGTGAAATACGTGTTATGTGTGTGTGCCTCATATGTTATGCGGAATACGTATTGATTAAAGCATGCTATGCAGGTTTTTAAACTATGTATAAAAATGTATATTTTTATCTACTAATATGTTGGGTAGAACATGGGTAGATAGTCGGTGTATAATAAACAGATGAGAGGCCTCGTTGTTGTTTCGATTTAGTCATCTAGCGGAGTTTAGATGACGACCACGGACTTTTCTAGACAGTCTCGTGGATCACTAGCAGGCTCGCCACCTGTAGGTGTTAATGGACTTGGGTGTTCATTCGTTGTACTCCATCCCCCTCATGGTTGCCTTATTTGACATATATTACCGGGAAACCCCCGAAAGCATGTGTTTGTCGCCCCGATGAAATATTCTTAGACTAGGTCCCTTGTGTTAGTTATTTTAGGGACATAAGGTGAGAATAACGGGAATGTGTAATTGAGTTATTGTTGGTTGATGAATATTAATTTAATTATTTATTGTGGGTTGAAAACCCTATATGCTCACTAGGCTCCCAAGTCTGACCCACTCAGTTTCTTTGTATTACAGGAAGTGGCGCGAGGGTATAAGATGGATAATCATCAAGTTATTTTGTTTACAAGTCTGTATATGTATATATTTGTTGAATGACTTGTAATGTTATCGTTTATGCTTTATGATCTGTATCGGAACATGACATCCCGAGTTTTGATTATATAATGAAAATACATTTCTTTATGAAATGCTTTGGTAAATATTATTTTATCATGTTTTGTTTTTGGGAACAAATTCCGCATATTTTTTAAAATCAAGCGTCCTAAATCCTAACATATCTCAAGCATAAAAATGTTTTTAGGGTGAACTTTGTTTATATTTTATAACTTTTCGTCAACATTAGTTTTAGATAACTTCTATGCATTTTTATTATTGAAACTTCATATGTACCTTGAAAAAATTAGATATTGGTTGTACTAGTTTAGGTTTAAAATAATTTATAATACAAATCAAATATGTATGTTGGAGGTCTTTTATGTGAAACATTCTTATACTCAGTGGAATAATGAGTATTGGTGGGATGGTGTCTATCTTTTCCGACCTCAAGTTTTTAGGGTATGTTAATATTGTCGTTTAATAGTATTACACAATAACATTCTTATTTTTCTAAAATGTGGAATTTATTAAGATGAGAAATTTTATCTTTTGTTACTATCAATCTTCTTATCCGTTTAAATGATAACAATTATCATATTATCATTACTAAAATACTATTATATTTTATTAAATAAATATTAAATATTATACATATCATTATTTAATTGGATAAGAAAATTTATAGAAACAAAAGTTAAAACAATATTTAATTTTTCTAGTAAAAACTAAAAGAAAAACTAAAATCAATTGAAAAATGAAAATTACAAATGGATAAGCCAAAAAAATTGTACTTATAATTAAGACTATAAATAATGAGATAAATTAATTTGAGATGGGATGGTTGTTTGATATCTCTACGGTTTATCCCCCGTCCCTCTTCACCCACCCTCAAGAGTCAAGACTCAACTTGTGCCTATAAAACCTCACCTCCCCGCCGCTATAAATAGAACCCCTACTCTCTATCTCTCCTCATCGTCAGGAGTTGTGTACTTGAATTTCCCAAACACAATAAAACAATACCACAAATGTCCATTGAGATGACCAAGTGCCATACTACTACTTTGAAAAGTGTGTATTTGTGAAAGTCGTCCACATTAAAATCTTGCCTTTCACTCAAAGGAAGAGAGAGAAAGAAGTAAGTGTGTGTGTACACACATCGAAACTAGATACTTTTTCATCTCTTCTTCCTATTTGATCTTCATCAATCATCACGCTCATCGCTTACAAAAGAAATGGTGGCTTTTTCTCTCTTTACTATCGTCTTTATATGCTTTTGACCAATCAGAAAACTGAAAGTTGACTGCTTTTGTCAAATTCGTCACTGATCTTGTATAGGGTTTCTTGATTATGTGATGCAGGAAGTGGAACAAGAACTGGATACATGGGAAGGTTATGTGGATTGGAAGAACAAACCTGCTAAAAGAGGTCAACATGGTGGGATGCTTGCTGCCTTCTTTGTGTTAGGTAAAAGTCAAAATCAGAATCAAATAAACCCTTTTCACTCCATTAGTTTCTCGATCAATTTTTTACATATTTGATATGGGTTTTTGTAATCTTGATGTGGGTCGATCATAGTTTTGATCGGTGATTGAAAATTTTCTTGCTTTTTTTTAGTTGTGGAGGTGATGGAGAACTTGGCTTATTTAGCAAATGCAAGCAACTTGGTGTTGTACTTGACAGAACACATGCACTTTTCACCTTCAAAAGCAGCAAATAATGTCACAGATTTCATGGGAACTGCTTTTCTTCTTGCTCTTCTTGGTGGCTTCTTATCTGATGCTTTCTTCACCACTTACCACATCTACCTCATAAGTGCACTTGTTGAGTTCCTGGTAATTTTCCCTCTTCTCTCGATTGATTCTCACATGAAAATTGTGATTTGATTCATGACTATACAAATATTACAAGATACCCTTGTTCATCGGATAACGAATTAACAAATATAATCATTCAGACATAACAAATAACAATCCCCTTTTAATGCTAATTAACACCAATAATTTTAGCATACCATCATTTTTGTTTTTCAACCTTCATCTTTTTAATAAGAGAACATATATCGTAGTTATCAAATGTCCAAGATTCTATTCGTTTACACAATTTACGCCTGCTTCACATTCTTTTCTAGATTTACAAAATATAACCCTTAGATAATCAAAAGTACTGAATATTGGACTTACCGCAATTCAGTTTCTTAAATCTTGTTTGACCAAAAAACCTAAACTAAATTCAAAGATTCCAAAACCCGATAATGGAAAATTTATAGAAAATAAAATATCAAGTGGGAAGAACATGGGTTTGCTTTGAAACTTTTACTTTGCTTTTATTTATCTATATATATAATGTATATATTGAAAAAATTTTATATAAAATAAAAATGAAAAAAAGAGGTTGCTTTAAAACAGCATAATTTCCACATATATGTGGCAACTTTTGGTAGATCCGACAATTAAAATAATAGCCCGCTATATTTGATAAGTGGGAACATGTGAATCAAATCTGTTGTTGGCTCATTCCCTTGATCCTACGCTATGTTAGAAAATTAGTACAAACCTTTAATGCACTTGTTACATGTGTTACTCGCCACTTTAGCAATAAATGCGGATCTAGAAATCAATCAACATCTATATTATGGTCAAATAATGTGTGTAAATGTGTTGTTTTTTTAATATAAAATATCAGTTAATAAAGTTTAATAATACTACTAGTTGTAATAAAATGTTGTTAATTAGTTATATAGTAAGTTAGGGTCTTATCTAAGTAAACTAGGTTATTTTTTATTTACACTCGGTTTATTATATTGGTTTGTTCACCGGATGTGGCGGTTTTATTTACACTCGGTTTATTAAGTGGCTTATACTCATTTTATTATATAATATGTAAATTCAAACGTATACCATAGCTTTCTAGCATGAGAGGTTGGCCGGGGTTTGGTTTGTATATGAATTTAATCTTATAATTCAAGCATAATCTTGATTTATATGGACCGATATTAAAATAAAAATATATTGGTACAAAGAATGAAATAAATGTATCTTTAAAAACTTAAAGTAAATATAGGAGCACCCATATATTTTAGAAGAAATGAATTAATCAGTTCAAAACAGGTTCCCGTGCTTATCAAATCAATTGATTTGACAAACGTACGAACTATTGGTTTTCCTTTCTAGCTAAAAACAACAATGAATAATTCAGTTCTAATTAATAATCAATATTTTATTGCATAAAAATAAATTATACTAATAGGAGCGTAAAGAATGTGATCATATTCTTTTTCTGATAATTAGAATAGTGCAATCATACTATAATCATTGCATTCCGTACAATAAATGTTTGCCTTTATAAGGCTGCCAGAGTACCAGCATCAAACCTCATTGTGGTCTAACTGGCCACGAAGCATGAATGTTAACACCATCCCGATCCTCTCGTTGTGTTGACCTGAAGCCATGGTCATGATCTCTTGTGCTTCCCGCCAGAACCCATCACGACCAGTCTTCTTCTCTCTTCCTTTCTTCTTCTCTGTTGCAAGTGAAATCCACCACCACCATAATCACTATGTGATGAGTATACCGACTTCTTTATGGAAGGAAGGTGGAAGGTGATGATGCTGAGGTACTTCATGGTTCGTTGCCGGTATAATAGATGGTCTAATTTGAACATTCACAATAAAAAAAATGTTATTATATATATCCTCTAAATAGTTATTATATATATCCTCTCATTCTTATAAATAGTTAAATCATAGGGTACAAAAACTCATTCACTCACACTAGGCTGAGCATTTAGACAGGTCTTACTCTTAGATCATACAGGTTTACAAAAATTGGTAGAACTTGGACATGACATGTTGATGCTTATTAGGTCTAGATTTAGTTCTGATTCTCGATTCTTGGACGTAAAAGTGATCATTTAGACCAAATCGAATTGACATGTTTTGAAGAAATTAATTGACCTTGCACTGGGCCTAATAAGACTTACCAGGTCGAAGTCAATTTTCTGGTCCGAAGATCCAAATGCTCACCCTTAACTCACATAAGGGGGTACACAAAGCAAGTGGGGGTAATTAGGCTAAAAAAATCAACATGCCAATTCAAATAAACATACTTTTTTCAAACTAAAATAATAAAACATATGTCTTAAGGCAAATTTAACGGATAGTTGGAAGCTGATGATTGATAGTTGATGGTTGGAAAGTTAAAGTTGTAGTTTTTATATATGTGTGTGTATAGGTTCAAGTTCATTTGAGATCATATTAATGTTGTGAGACTATGAGAAGCAATCTAAAAATAATTTTAAAATATAAAATAAATGGAAAAATCCGAAAATTCTATTTTTAATTATTATTTGTCACTTTTTTTACCTAAAAAATAAAATAATAAATAAATAAATAATACCGTTTTTTTTAAATACGGGAAATATTCTAATACAATATTAAATTGTAAATACTCTAATATGATTTTTAAAATGTTAGAATATTCTATACATTTGTCAGATATGTAAAATATTTTAATATTTTACTAAAATATTCTAATATTCTACTATAATGTAAAAAAAATGGTATTTATTTAGTTATTTTTTATTTTTTCGTATTTTTTTATTTATTTTTTGGAAAATATAAATCTAAAAACTCTATAACATAACCAAAAGTAATAATAATAAACAATAATAATTCAAGTTTTTTCATCTAAAAGTCTCACATGTATAACATCTGTTATTTAGAATACAAAATCCTAGAATACCTTTTATTCGGATTTGATAATTTGACGTCAATTTTGGATACTATCAATTCTCCTTATACAAATTAGATAATACTTTTATTTCAGATCATAATTAAGTGACATAGACAACTGTCATTATATAAATATAAATATAAACTCCATAATATAGTTGACTTTTATAACTCTATTGAATCTAACAAACAAAGCGTATAAAAAAAAAAACTCTGACACATGGAACATGATATGGTTTCTTTTCTTTATATAATTGAAATTTTATATCAAATAAACATTCAATACGCATAGAACAGAAATCATTAAAAGTCGGATAATAATAATAAAGAATAATAATTCAAGTTTTTTCGTCTAAAAGTCTCACATGTATAACATCTGTTATTTAGAATACAAAATCCTAGTATACCATTTATTAGGATTTGATAATTTGACGTCAATTTTGGATACTATCAATTCTCCTTATACAAATTAGATAATACTTTTATTTCAGAGCATAATTAGGTGACATAGACAACTGTCATTATATAAATATAAACTCCATAATATAGTTGACTTTTATAACTCTATTGAATCTAACAAACAAAACATATAAAAAAACTCTCACACATGGAACGTGATATGCTTTGTTTTCTTTATATAATTGAACAAATAAACATTCAATACGCATAGAACAGAAATCATTAAAAGTCAGATAATAAAATTTTAATTAGTCAAAAACATTTTAATTTTTCTCTTTTAAAAATTGGTTAATGAGTTTCCATGTCGGATTAGGATATGAGTGGGGTTGCACACACGTGTTTGGGTCCCAGTATTTATATATCAAGACAACACCGAATTCGATCACATTAATGTTTGTCTCTCTTCGACGGATAAAGAGAGCGAAACCACATGTTGCATCTACTCTTGTGACACGTAGTACCATAAAATATTGAGTATTTATTGTACTTATTCTCCACGTATCCAAATAAATACAATAATTAGATATTACGATAGAAATGCAAGTGTTCATATATACAACATCATTATCACTACAATACATGTGATAATTATTATTATAAGTCATTAGTCATGGACATGATGTTACAGTTTAACAAAAAAAACAATTGTACCAAAATAAAAGCTTATAAGTTTATGTACAACCAGATTTTTTTTGTGGTTTTGTATTTAAACCTTTTATTAAAATAATAATAATAATAATAATAATAATAATAATAATAATAAAATAAAAATAAATATTTGCAACATTAGAACAATAGAAACACTTGTCAAACTTCTTGAGCGCATAGTAACATACTAACATTGATGCAAACATTGTAAACCAAATAACCCGGTTTAGCAATTCAGATTTTTTACAATATTGGAGTCAACAATTAAAAGTTAGGTTGTGTTTGGATCACCACAGCTAGCTGATAAACTAATTTATTTTTCGAGTTTTTTTATATTGTCGTGTTTGGCAAGCTAAAAAGTAGTTTTTTGAAAAGTTACTTACAATAGCTAGCTTTTTAGAAGCTTTTTAAAAATTTTCCAAATAAATCCCTTAATTAATTATAGAAACACATACTCCTACATGTTCTTTTATGTAATTTTATATATTTCAGCTAGTTTTACCAAACGTTATTTTTTATCAACTAGTTTTTCAGCTATCAGCTAGTTTTTATTTAACAATTAGTTTTTCAGCTAACAGTTAGCTTTTCGGCTAACAGCTAGCTTTTCGGCTAACAGCTAGCTTTTCAGCTGGTACGTCAAACATAGAATTAATAAGTTAAATTTGTTTGAATGACGAACAAGTTATGATCAAACTTAATTACTATTCACTATCTTGAACACTTAGGTTATGTGTCGGGTTTTATTTGCACTCCAACAATATGTCGACTTTCTGTTATTTTGAATTGAACAGGGTCTTGTAATACTAACAATACAAGCTCGTTCTTCATGGCTACAACCACCTAAATGCCCTTCTAACCCAACAACTCCATGCCAAGAAGTCCATGGTGGTCAAGCCGCAATGTTGTTTTTAGGGCTTTATTTAGTAGCACTTGGCGTCGGTGGCATCAAGGGATCATTACCCACACATGGTGCAGAACAATTTGATGAAGACAACGTTAATGGAAGGAAACAGAGATCAACGTTTTTCAACTATTTTGTGTTTTGCCTAGCTATTGGTGCTCTTATCGCTGTTACTTTTGTTGTTTGGATCGAAGACAATAAAGGATGGGAATGGGGTTTTGGAATCTCTATGTTGACTATTTTTTTGTCGATCCCTGTCTTTTTAGCTGGTTCTAGCCTTTATCGCAACAAGGTTCCTCGTGGAAGCCCTATAACAACTATATTCAAGGTTATTCAATCTTTTTATTTACCCAATATTCTTTTATATTAAAATTTTGACTTTGTCAATTGTTGCGAAATTAACCTTAGACTATTGTAACTTTTTAAATAACGATCTTGAAATTTGTTGTGTTTGAATTTTGAACATCAGGTTCTAGTTGCATCGATGTTGAACACTTGCATTGTGAGGAACCCTAGCAACGCCATCGCGAGTATCTCTCCTCCGACATCAAATAACCGAGGACAACAAACGATCAACCCCACGAAGCAATCGGAAGAACCAGAAACTCCGTCGTCAAGCCTCAAGTTTCTCAACCGGGCGGCGATGAACAAACCGGCTTGCAGTTTCCTTCGATGTTCGATCCTTCAAGTTGAAGAGGTCAAAATTGTTCTCAAAGTCCTTCCAATCTTCGGTTGCACAATCATGCTCAACTGCTGCCTAGCACAGCTCTCCACTTTCTCCGTCCAACAAGCCTCCACGATGAACACCAAGATCGGAAACCTAAAAGTTCCTCCGGCGTCCCTACCGGTTTTCCCGGTGGTGTTCATAATCTTACTAGCACCGATTTACGATCACGTCATAGTCCCATTCGCCAGAAAAACCACCAAATCGGAAATGGGGATTTCGCATTTACAGCGAATTGGGGTCGGGCTACTCCTCTCGATTTTAGCCATGGCTGTAGCAGCTCTAGTTGAGATCAAACGCAAACGGGTCGCCACAAAATCAGGCCTCGACACTCACGAACCACTACCGATTTCATTTTTATGGGTCGCATTTCAGTATTTGTTTCTGGGATCTGCAGACTTGTTCACGTTGGCCGGATTACTCGAGTTTTTCTTCACCGAAGCTCCGATATCTATGCGATCTTTAGCCACATCGTTGTCGTTCGCGTCGTTAGCTATGGGGTACTACTTGAGTACAGTGATAGTGTCGGTTGTGAATAGCGCCACCGGGAACTCTGGCCACCCTGGGTGGTTGTCCGGCGACAACTTGAACCATTACAATTTGGAGAGATTTTACTGGCTGATGTGTGCGTTGAGTGCACTGAATTTCCTT
Source organism: Lactuca saligna (assembly GCF_052625555.1). NCBI lineage: Eukaryota > Viridiplantae > Streptophyta > Magnoliopsida > Asterales > Asteraceae > Lactuca > Lactuca saligna. The sequence goes on from NC_136424.1 coordinate 65,509,808, forward strand.
CATTATTTGTTTTGGGCCCATCGTTATAAGTACAGATCTTTAGGGGTCTGTAACTGAAATATAGAAAAGTTGAAGGTGTATAGAAGAAACTTAGCCGAGCTAGTTTCAAGCTCATGACATACATTTTCAGCTAAGATTTGTATATAACTGCCAACTGAGAGAACTTGAGGGGTTTCTGCGAGCATATTATGCATGTTCATTTTACACCCTTTATCTTTTCCTATCCTTTAATTATCTTTAAATATCTTTTTTTTTTCATAAAAAAATAAATTTGTCGTGATCGATCATTCGTTCTTAATACTTTTTCTTCTCGTTTTGTTGTTATTTGTCATATGGGTATCATATAAGCTACAATGTGGATTTATAACTTCTAAAGATTATGATACGATAAGAAATCGTACACTATAATAAATAAACAATATTATAGCATATAACCGTAAACAAAGAATGAATATATATATATATATATATATATATATATATATATATATATATGTGTGTGATTTTATATTAAATCTATTAAGCCAATTTGTTTACTCAAAATATGAATTGGGTTTAACAAAAACAAGTGCTTTTGCACTTATTTTATAATAAAAACTATGTGGATATATTTAAATAAGTTTATTGATATTGAGAATTTAACAACAAAAGGGGATGTAGCTCAGATGGTAGAGCGCTCGCTTAGCATGCGAGAGGTACGGGGATCGATACCCCGCATCTCCAAAGTTCTTGAAGTCTTGTTGCATTTTTGTTTTTGTTTTTTAATTCTTTTGGAATTAAAGTCTTTTTATTCGGCAATATTATTAAATTAAAAGAAACTTGCATATGTATTGGTTCCACTGTTCAGTTTTTGAGACTGAAATTAATGAAGTAGGTTTAGTTTTCGACTTCATTATTTTTTCAATATTAAATTAATTATTATATCTTTTTTAATAAATGAAATAATTTTATTACTTGTCAATTTCTAATGTATTGTATGTTTTTTTTTCATTTTAATTTTTTTCCACTTATTATTTTATGGTTTTTTCATTATATTAAATTTCACATAATATTTAAATATAATAATAATAACATATTAGTTTCATTAACACATTTTATTTCTAATTTCAAATTTACTAAATTAAAAGCTCATTAGTTTTCTTTATTTATTTATCTGAATTATTTGTTTAAATTTAAAAAAAAAACACTTTAATCTTAATAATTTAATATGTTTCTCACATTTTTTTATAAATCCAAACTTGTCAAATGTTTAGAATTTTTTTTAAAATAAACTCATATAATACATTGGTCTCACACCTAACAAAAAATTATATATCACTTGTTCGCTGAACATGTAAACATCTTTATATTTTGTATTTTATGATTATATACCAGGATTTACTGTATATCTTCTTGACAATCTAATAGTATAACATTTAACACTTTGTTTAAACATGAGATTTTTTGGAAACACAAAGGCCATTTATCCAACTTTGTGTTGATTTGTATTAGTTGCAACGAAATTGTTGGAACCATACTCTTAGCATAAGATCATCCACAACCTTTAATAGAGTTTATTTATTTTGTCACATCATTAAAAGCTATTTTTATAGATTTTCTCAATTGCATATGTTTTTTTTCTAAACATTTAAAATTTTATTCTCATCTATTTGAAAATTTTTATAAAACACCTTTCTTTAATTTGCGGTTTGTAGGCAAATAAAACTTTTGCACATTTTTTTAACCAAAGAACATGATTTACATCTCGATCAAAAATAAATCAAGTGAAAAAAAAAAATCAGAATTGATTGATATATTTCTCGAATAGTATAACATCTAACACACGTGATTTGAACCTAAGATTTTTTGGAAACACAAAGGCCATTTATGCAACTTTGTGTTAATTTATATTTAGTTACAACAAAACTCTTGGAACCATACTCTTAACATAAGATAATCCACAACCTTTAATAGACTTTATTTATTTTATCACATCATTAAAAGCTATTTTTGTAGATTTTCTCAATTACATATGTTTTTTTTTCTAACCCTTTAAAAGTTTATTCTCATCTATTCGAAAAGTTTTATAAAACACCTTTCTTTAATTTGCCGTTTGTAGGCAAATAAAGCTTTTGCACATTTTTTTAACTAAAGAACATGATTTACATCTCGATCAAAATCAAGTGAAAAAAAAATTGGATTGATTGATATATTTCTTGAAACAAATAAAAGATAAAACACATATCATGGATCAACTAAACTCTTTCATCTCTAAATATTACTAAAACAAAACCCTAAATTGTTCATTGAAGAAACATCAACCATTTACTCTCCACCTTAGCTTAAATTGTTCATTGAAGAAACATCAACCATTTACTCTCCACCTTAGGATCATTTTGCTGACATCATCCTCACCCAGCATAATACACGCGCCTCCCCAATAAAATTTCCTTCTTACGATTCTTTCCTTTGTTCTTTTGTTTTCTCTCTAAACAATCAACACAATCAGCTCCCCTCAAACTCAATACATATGAACCCTAACCCCTTCCTTCTCCTTCCTGCTGCCGATATGCATAACCCCATCGTTCCCGATTCCCCAGCAACTCTCCGCGTCGACCATTTGTCGTTCATTACCAAAACAAAAGGCATTGGTTACACGACTTGTTAAACAGGGAACCCGAAAGACGACATTAGCAATCGGCGATGGAGCTAACGATGTCGGAATGATTCAAGAAGCCGACATCGGAATCAGTGGAGTTGAGGTAATGCAAGCGGTTATGTTAAGAATTCTGTAAAAAAAATCCCAAATTTGATGCACAAGGGTATGTCGTATATTGAATATTTGATTGATTTTGTTGGTTTAATTTTTGCAAATATGCTATTTTTTCTATAAAAGCATCGTATTTGGAACCACGATTTTCTTGTATGAAGCTTATGCATCATTCTCAGCTCAACCTGCGTATAATGATTGGTATTTGTCTCTTTACAATGTCTTCTTCACATCGCTTCCTGTCATTGCATTGGGAGTATTTGATCAAGATGTATCTTCTCGATTTTGTCTCAAGGTATTGAAAATTCAAATATTGTATCTTTTTTATTTAATGGATTTAATAGAGACAATACTTATTAGGGTTTTTTTCTTTTTGACTTATGAAAACCTAGAAGAATGTTCTTTTCTCTATTTGGGAAAAGCTTTGGGCATTTCGTACAAGTTGTAAAGAAAGATGTCGATTTTCTCAAGAAGAATTTCACTCTCCTTCTTGGCCTCGGCCTTATTATCCAGGTTTTGCTTATTCTCACTTTCTTCAAAAACAATTATTTTTCAAGGGCAGATCAGTCATTTTGCTTACAGAAAATTTGTTGAATTATCATTTGCCTAGAAATATCCCAGAACAGAATATACTACTCATTTTGTTAGAATTTTAGTAATAAAAGAGTAGCACCTAAAGGATTTCACTTGTGACTTGCCTATTGAGGGGTCCACAACCATTATTTTGAAGGGTGTATTGGTCACTTTGCTAAACGAAAGTTTCCAACCTGGGATGCTAATTACTTATTTTGTATTTTTGTTAGAATGCAAGTAACAGAGTAGTACTTAGGGACAAATACTCTTCAAAGGGAAAAGGATTTACTTAATGAAATAACTTATTTACAATGGAGGATCGCAGGTGCACAAGAGGAGCTCCAGAAATGCCGAATTGAGAATCCCCATGTTAGTTTGCAACTTCACCAAACCTTTTTTTTTTAAATTCACCAGTTAGTGTCAGTTTACTGTTTTTCTTTTAATTAACTTTATCGTTTTGAGGTACCAACTTGTGACATGTTATTTCAGGTCTGAATTTTATTATACCTTAAAGTCAAAACCGGAAGATGTTACCCCCAAAGAACGTTGGCGGAATAAAAATCTCAAGGTTAGGTGCATATATATATCTTTAGTATTATGTTGTTGAGGGTTTGAGAGATAATGTTCTCCCATCCCCCTTTTAAAATTTTATTCCTAATTTATCACTGGTAAAACTTCATTTCACTTTGGACTTTCATCATATAACATGTAGAACTGATCCAGGTATTTTCCTTGCATTTTCATTCTAGCTTTGAGCAACCTGGATTCAACACCTGCAATATGATTAGAAAAAGGTACAATTAACAACACACCCTAAAAATAAGACTTATTACCCAAAATAAAAATTAAACATTATGTACCTTCTTCATCAAAAAGCACTTGATTAATAATAATATCTCAAATTTAGTAAGTTCCTCAACCAATCTCTCTGTCTCATATAACGACAGAAATTCAGGGATGCATACACAAACAAAAGTTGTCAAATCTTATCACAAAAAAAGGTCAAACATTTTGATTTTCAATTGTCGGTTGACTTTTTTGAATTTTTACCGGATCTTTGAATTGTTTGTTGACTTTTTCAATCACATCCTTCATACCCTCAATCGTTCCAAGAATTGCATCCTCCCCCACCTCATCTCCAACACCTATCATTTTTCTAAATTACAAAATGATGAAACCACGTTGCATGAAATGAATTTCATAAAGAAAGTACGTTGCATAAAAATGAGAATTAATGGGCTTAAAGTAGGTTGCTATTCATGTGCCCTTTAACGTTTTGTTTTTAGGAGGTGGATCCCAATGTGGAGAATGAAAAAGAAGAAGGGTATGTCGTATATTGAATATTTCATTGGTTTTGTTGGTTTAATTTTTACAGATATGCTATTTTTTCTATAAAAACATCGTATTTGGAACCATCATTTTCTTGTATTGGGGTTATCTTCTTTAAAGCTCACTGGTTTGCTCCGTTTGATCTTCAATTTCTTCTCCTCTTTTTGTGTTTGGGTTTCAGTTTTACTCCATGTTGATTTTGATTTCGATATATATCATATAAGTAACAGTTGAACAAGAACTCATCCATGGAGTTTCTGCCACCAATGATCACAACAACACAATAAGAACAGGTTAATCCAAAGTCAAACACCCTTTTGTGTTTTTCCAAATCCATTTTCAATCAAACAAATCATAACTCTAGATAGATTAATTTCCTTGGATTCAGGAACACTGTGGAGTACAGTTGCTCACATCATCACTGCAGTCTAATCTTTCATGTACGTATTTGTACGTAGTTTCTACAATGTGGTTACAACCTCAACTTGTATGATGTAATAAATTAACTATGCCTCTTTCTCAAATGTTTTCAAAGACATGTTTATTGTTCATGTATACAACACTTTATCCATACAGAGCAATTTAGAAATCAAATTGTTACCATAAAGAAGGCAGGAGGCTACATGTGAATATTCGGGCAAAGAGTCTCAATATTTAAAAGATAAATTAGATTACACATGTCAAATAGTCTCAATATTTATAACTGTTATGTATAGTCTATCAACACTTTACCATCCATGTTTTTAAATTTATAAATACGTAATGTATTAAATATGATTACACTATACTATTATTGTTGCGTTAGATTCATTTATTCTATTCAATATGATAATTTAAGATGTTGTAAGCACTTAATCGATCAGGGGCATTTTAGTAATTTTGTCGAAGTTTATTAAAATATTATATATTTATTATATTTTTTTCCTTATTCTACAAGCTTTTCAAATTTACATGTCAAAGAGTCTCAATATTTATAACTGTTATGTATGGTCTATTAACACTTTACCATCTATTTTTTTAAATTTATAAATACGTAATTTTTAAATATGATTACATTCCAGAATCTTTATGTCATATCAGCATTTAACCAAATTTATATTTTTCTACATTTTGTAAATATATTAAACATCTTATATAAGATGTTTAATTTCGATATCAACCATATTTATGAAAATATTGAATATTTATTATATAATTTCTTATTCTACAAGTTTTTCAAATTTACAGTTTTTAATATGGTAAATATTATTTTAAATATGGTATGATTTTATTTATTTTTCCTTATTCTACAAGCTTTTCAAATTTACAGTTTTTTATATGGTAATTATTATATTTTAAAAGATAGTATGATTTTATCTATTTCTACTTATATTTGATATGTTATACTGATATTATTTTGGATATCATACCGTATATACAACATCTTTTAACTATGGAAATGATATTACATTCCAGAATCTTTGTGTCATATCAGCGTTAACCAAATTTATATTTTCCTATATTTTCTTAAAATATATTAACCATCTTATATTGATATTATTTTCGATATCATACCAAATTTATGAAAATATTGTATATTTATTATATAATTTCCTTATTCTACAAACTTTTCAAATTTACAGTTTTGAATATGGTAAATATTATCTTAAATATGGTATGATTTTATTTATTTTTGTACTTATAGTAGATAAGGTATATTGATATTATTTTGGAGATCATACCATAATTAAAACATATCTTAAGTATGGAAATGATATTACATTCCAAAATCTTTATGTGATATCAGCATTAACCAAATTTATTTTTCCCTATAAATATACTGTCTACGATTTTTCATTACAAATCAAAATTCTCTCTAACCAAGTATCCCCTTCCATTGCAGATAATAGTATTCCATGGCATCTGACAATGCAGATCAGGTCATCTTTGATAAGGTTGCTGAAATCAACGCATCTAAAGAGTCTTGGAACATACATGTTAAAGTCGTCATGTTTTGAAAGCCGACCTATATAAACAATCCTAATATGGTTGCAAGCCTGGACATGATTTTAATTGACCAGGAGGTACTGTTTTTACACCATTTGTTTTTTAGATTATCAATTTCTTATGTTATCTCTATTCAAAAAAATTTAAATTCAATTTTTGTATGCTTTTTTACTTCTATTCATACAATTTTAATAATCAACTGTATTATTTTTTAAAATAAACTTTAGTCTATGTAATGAAATCTCTTATTGTTCCTTTTTTTTAATATTTTTTTTACATTTTTTTATCTTTCATTGTCACCTACAGGGAAGTAGAATTCAAGCAACAATAAAAAAAATCTTATTCCTGTATTTGAATCCCTATTCGATGAAGGAGCTGTCCGGGAGATCAGTAACTTCGCTATGGCTAGCAATGAAAGCGAATACATGCTTGTCCCTCATAAACATAAAATCAATTTCTACAAAACCACAAAAGTTCGTGTATCCAATGATTTTTTTTGATACAGTAGATCCTTATCATTTTATCTCTTTCCCATATTTGCTAGCCAGGAACTTTGACACTCGTGTTGCATTTGGTATGTTATGTTGTTAGTTTAACTTATTTCTATACTTCAATTTTTAATGTAATACACATTTGGATTATTATTACTAATTTATTAAATTTTTTCACATAGATTTTCTAGGTGAAGTTGTGTCAACTAATCCCATGCGAGTCATTGTTGAGTATGGAAGAGAAAAGAGGTTAATGAATCTGGTTGCTCAAGATTTAAGGTACACATTCGTATTATTATTACACATTCTCCCGTTTATATTTATCTTTTCATTAATAACCACCATGCATATTTAGTGGTACGAGAATTGCAGTCGCTTTGTGGGGCAGTTTTGCAATGAAGCTGAATACTTACATTTCACCACATAATAAATACACTGCTCCTATTATTATCCTGCAACGTTTGACGAAACTCAAAATTTGGGGTGGTAGGTGTTTTTTACAACAAATTATCATTTCAACTTCAAAGTAATTACTGACAATATTATTTTACTTTTTTCTTCCAGGTCAACCTCAAGTTGGTAATTGTTTGTTTGGGTCTAGATTGCATATAAATGATGATATGCCTCAGATTTTGGACTTCAAATCAAAGTATGTTATTTACCATTTTTAACACATTTATCTTACTAAATCATTACTTATGTTGAATAACCTCACTTTTTTGTTTATGTAGTCTTAATGCTTTGGATACGAATGTTGAGTCTTCTAGCCGTACATCCCAGCTCAACTCAGATACCGTTATGGCTAATCCAGAGGATTACTACCTCCGTTTTCAGATAAAAAACATTGATGAAATTCCTGATTTTAATGAGGTTTACTTAACATTTTTATATAACAGTTTCCGCATTCTATTATTGTTTTGATTTTATATCTACAATTTATATGAAATAATACTTTAATATGTTTCCTTTTTTTTCCTATATATGAAACAGAAAGTTGGTTTAACCATTATCGCTACTATCATTGGTTTTGATATGGATGATGGTTGGTATTCATTTTATTGTCGTGATTGTTCTAAAAAAATTACTAAAAATGATGATGATGTTGATGCTAGCCCTTTTCACTATGATGGTTGTGCATTTGTCTCGGATGTATTTGGAAAGTAAGTAATTATTATCTCTTTGACTATGCATGTATTTTACATTTTTCATATATTTCATTGTGTACGTCAAGCTAAATATAAGTATTATGGTGTAATTTTTAGGATTAGGATAGTAGTTCGTGTGCAAGATGAAAGTGGCTCTTCTTCGTTTGTATTGTTTGAGCGTCATGTAAAAGATCTTATTCATCGTGGAAACCAATGGTTGATGAGAAACACAGTCTGCAGTTTTGGCTTTCTTAAGGTTTTTGCAAGCTTAATAAGCAAGTCATCTGTAGCCATGTTCAGTCTTTCCATATTCAGATCAAGCTATAATTCAATTTGCAAAGTGTTAAATATAATATATTAGGGACAAAAACTTATCATTTTTATTGTTTACAATATACCTCAGTAATCCCTCTCGGTTGATATTCCCAAGTATCCGATTTCACCATCTTCTTAACCTTGCACCTGTTGTTGATGTTGATTCTCTGAGTCCCTCACTGGCACCCGTTCATCCGTTCATACTACTATCTGAACCTCCGTCCTCTATTGTTGCCGTCATCTTCACCAATTTCTTCTGTTATTTTCCACGTCTTCTTTTCTCTTCAAAATTACATCTTCAAGATCATCTTCAAGATCAAGTACTTTATTCTTTTCAATACTCTGTCTTCACCGTCTTCGATTTATACTCTGTGTATTATAGATTTTCAATCAGATTGTAACTTTTAAGTTATAAATAACATCGTTCCTAAAATATCTAGGGTTCATAATGTCAAGTTATTTTCGTTTTTAAGTTTAATTCATTAATATCATATTAAATATAAATATTTATATGTGTAGTTTGTTTTTAAATTTTAAATCAGTGTCTTTTGAATTCTATTTTTTTTAAATTGACGTCTTTCAAACTGTTGTTAAACTTTGTAATTTTGCAATCTTAGATTCGGGTTATATATATATATATATATATATATATATATATATATATATATATATATATATATATATATATATATATATATATATATATATATATATATAATTTCAAACAATATTTGTTTTTTGTCCCGATAAATGGCTCTAACCACAATTGTTAATTGTAGCAACTCTTCGTCATCGATCATCTACTCCGAAAATGAAGATTTCCTTCATAATTTTGATTTCAAAAGTATTGCTGATCTCAAACAAGTACATCGGGTATATATACATCACTTTCATTTACAATATATAATTTTTTAGAAATTGGTTTTCTATTATTTATATCTTATTCCTTGATTATTATTATTTTATACTAAAATTTAAACTTCCATTAACATTTTTTAGGAAAAAATTTTAATTGTTGTCGGTACGATTAAGCAACTATGTGCTGAAGGGGAATGGTACTGTTTTACTTGTATTAGATGTCAACAAAAAGTTGTGAAACAAATTTTAATCCATCAAGATCAGTCTCAAGATAAAGAAGTTTTTTATTGTAACACTTCAAGCTGCATAAACAAAGTTATTTATGTTGTTCCCAGGTTTTGAAACTTATTTTATAAATATTATTATATTGTTCTGTTAAATTATATAAATTTATATTACTAAATATGTTTACATCAATGCTTTGAGTTTTAAAATCACCATTGTAGTTGAAGATATTACCGGTTCAGCGTCACTTACTTTATATGATTCTGACGTAATATATCTTATAAGAAAAAACGCACAAGAGTTGGTTCATGAGTTCTATAAGGTTATACATCTTAACTTCATTTACATAAAACAAAATTATTATTTTGTATATCTATTTTTATAAACATTCTTTTTTTTTAGGTTGGTAATAATGAAATTTATCCATCTGCTCTAAATATACTAATGGAAAAAAAGATGGCGTTCAAAATTCAAATTACACATGACAATTTGAATAACAAAACAGAAGGTTATGCTATCTCA
>NC_136424.1:66125000-66277500 GCF_052625555.1 Lactuca saligna
CTTTTACTCATCAAATAATGCATGACAATACATTTTATAACACCAAGTTACTGATGTGTTTACGTATTACTAATGTACAATCGATTTGTAAATTACAAATCATATATCTCCATTTCAATATCATAAGATGTTATCATCTCAGAATTACACATGATGGAATACATGAAGTAATTCTCCATTTCAATACATGAAGTAATTCTCTGATCATGGGTTTATCAAATACTTAAATTTCCATTTCTAAGTACTCATGAACATTACAACAATACTATTGCTATGTCTACCTCCTTTAGACAATCTACAATCCAATTCATGACAGTCTTAATTTACTACTTACTTCCAAAAGTACAGCCGACTGTGGAATTTGAATAATCATATTATTCGGGAAGAAAAACATGCAAAACGAAACACAAAAATAAACAATTGAAAAAAAAGGCAGTAAACAAACTCATAAATAATTCTCCATTATTTAATCACCAAAAATCAATTACATTTATTGTTTTACAAAGTTCAAACTAACTATCTAACTACTAATACTAATATTATCTCTCAGACCAATGCTCCTAACATGTTGACTGTGCTTGACCTTACTTAGAGCCTTACCAAAGGATCTGCATGATTCTTTTATGATGATACCCTCTTCATGATGAGGTGACCTTCTTCTACTCTATGTCTGATGTAATGGTACTTTCTATTGATATGTTTAGACTTTCCATGATCTCTTGGTTCCTTAGTCAAGGCAACCACTCATTCATTATAGGATAAAAGTTCCATTGGCTGCTGAATAGTCGGGACAACTCTGAGGTCACTAATGAAGTTCTTCAGCCAATCCACTTCCTTTGATGCTTCACTTGCAGCTATATACTATGATTCGTAGGTTGAATCAGCCACCATGTCCTGTTTGGAATTCTTCCAAGTTATTGCTCCACCGTTTAGAATGAACACCCAGCCCGACTGAGAATGAAAGTAGTCTCTATCTGCCTAAAAGTTAGCATCACTGTACCTACTCACTCTCAACGTATCACTGCTACCAAGGACTGGAAGCATGTCCTTTTTCATCTGCAAATACTTGAGAGTGTTCTTAACCGTTGTCCAATGAGCTTTACCGGGATTTCCCAGATAGTGACTGACCATACTCAAGGCAAAGGATACATTAGGGTGAGTACATTTCATAGCGTACATGATCGACCTTACAGTCGAAGCGTAAGGTACCCAAATACTATCAACTATCTCTTCATTTTTACTAGGGCTTTGAGTCTTACTCAATTTGGTATTACTTTGGATAGGTAGTTCTCATTTCTAGGAATTTTCCATACTAAACCTCTTTAGTACTTTATCTAAGTATGTGCATTGACTAAGTCCAGTTGGCCTCTTCTTTCTATCTCTCAAGATTCTTATCCTGAGAATATAGGTTGCTTCTACAATATCTTTCATGGCAAAAAACTTTCCAAGCAAAGACTTAACTTCTAGTAAAGTTAGAATGTTGTTTCCCATGAGTAGTATGTAATCGACATACAAAGCTAGAATAGTCACTATACTCCTAGTAGCCTTGATATACACACAAGACTCATCTTCACTCCTGTAGAAACCAAACTCTTTGACTTTCTCATGGAAGCAAAGATTCCAACTGTGAGATGCTTGTTTTAATCCATAGATGAATTTCTCAAGATTGCACACTCTATTTGGAAACTTTTCATCCATAAAACCCTCTAGTTGACTCATGTAAACATCTTCAGGTAACTTCCTGTTAAGGAAACTAGTTTTGACATCTATATGCCAAATTTCATAGTCATGGACGGCAGCTATGGCGAGCATTATCCTAATGGATTTTATCTTGGCTAGTGGTGAAAAGGTCTCATCCTAGTCAACCCCTGGGGTTTAAGTGAATCCCTTTGCAACCAGTTGATCCTTGAAGGTTTGCACCTTTCCATCTATGTTGATCTTCTTCTTGAAGATCCATTTGCATCCAACTATCTTTTGACTTCGTACATTATCAACCAAATTCCAAACTTGGTTTTCATACATGGACTTGATCTCTCTGTCCATTGCCTATTTAAATTTAGTAGCCTCAGGGCATGCCATTGCTTCCTTGTAGCTAGCTGTCTCATCAAAATTTATCAGTGTGCTCTTACTGACATACGTGTCACCATTTGTGGTAATACGGATGCCATAGAACTCATGTGGCATGCTAACTCTACTGTAACTCCTAAAAGATAATGAGTTGTCTATCGGTTCAATAGGAACATCTTCCTCTTGTTGAGTGCTAGTATCATCTAAGGTTCCTTCAATGGTTGTCTCTCGAACTTATTCAAGGTTAATGGTACTCCCACCGTCCTCTTAGAATATGAGCTCAATCTCTCTCTCTCTCTCTCTCTCTCTCTCTCTCTCTCTCTTGAAAGACTCCTCTTAGTTCTACAATGACCACGTTCTCACTAGGTGCGTATAAAAAATATCCAAATGACTCCTTTGGGTAAACAATGAAAATACACTTCTCACTTCTATTTGGTAGCTTTTCATGAGTCTCTCGTCTTACGAAAGCTTCACAACCCCAGACTTTGATATGTGTTAATGAGGGAACTTTCCCCATCCACATCTCATGAGATGTTTTGGCAAACTTCCTTGCAGGTACAAGATTGAGGATATGGGCAGCTGTCTCTAAGGCATACACCCCGAAATTAATAAGAAGAGAATAACGACTCATCATGGAACGAACCATGTCTAACAATGTCCGATTACGCATCTCGGCCACACCATTCAACTGTGGTGTCCTAGGAGGAGTCAATTATGAAACTATTCCATGTTCCTTTAGATAATGCTTGAACTAGATACTAAAATACTCCCCGCCTCTATCAGATCCAAGCATCTTTATCTTCTTGCCCAACTGATTCTCAAATTCATGTCTAAACTCTTTGAACTTTTCAAAGGTTAAATTACATATGCTTGATTAAGTAGATATAACCATATCTGCTATAATCATCTATAAAAGTCACATAGAATCGATTAGCATCCATTCTGGATGATCTGAAGGGTCCACACACATCTATATGTATGAGATCCAACAAATCTTTACCTCTTTCACAAGATCTTGTGAAAGGTAATTTTGTCATCTTTCCCAAAAGACAAGATTGACATGTGTCATTTGAACTTAGTTCCAATGATTCCAACACTCTATCCTTTTGGAGTTGGGCAATTTGTTTCTTGTTAATGTGTCCAAGATGACAATGCCATAAGCACTCTTTGTCTACACCATTAGACAAATCAATATGAAAAACATTATTGCCTAAATTATCAACACACGTCACAGTTTCATGCACACCATCACTAAGTAAAGCTTCAAATATAAACACACCATTTTTATAAGAAGAAAAAGAACCATTCATAGCATTAAATGAATATCTAAAACCTTGTTTGAACAATGCATGAAAAGAAATAATGTTACGTGTCATTTCTGACGAGTAACAACAATTTATTAAATCCAAACTAACACCACTACTAAGCACTAGACTATAAACTCCAATCTTGGTAACATGAGAAGATCGCTTATTCCCCATGATCAGGTTCATTCTTTCGTGCTCCACCTCCTCACTTTATTTTAGCCACTACAAATCAGAACAAATGTGGAATTCACATCGTGTGTCAAGGATCCAAGAACGAGAAAATGATGACTTATTAAATGAAATAATGTATATACTTGCAAAGATGGCTTCACATTGCCATCCTTGATATTTTGCAGACACTTTGGGCAACTTAAGTGGCCTTTTGGGATCAGAAGTGTGAGGAATGTCAGAACTGGGCTTGGCCTTTGGGTTACTCCTAGATGACCCGACATGGTCCTTTCCCTTCCAGTTCTGCTTAGGAGGACCTTTCCTCTTCTTCCGCTTTCCTTGTCCAATAGCCACAATAGCAGCACTAGCAGGAGTGGAGGCTAAACCTTTTCTTTCATTTTTACTTTAGCTGTCTGTAGTTGTGAAAATCAAGCCAAGGTGGTCTCAATGTTGCTCAAATGATAGGTCAAAATGAACTGATAATAACACCTTTGTAAGGAATTTAGGACTATATTAATAGCCAACATCTCATCAAAGTGCACATTTAGCCTAATAAGGCACTCCACGTATTGTTGCATTCTCTGCACGTGGCCATATACAAATTCTCCCTCTTTCATCTTGCATACCATGAGGGCTTTCACCACTTCGTAGTTTTCTTGATGAGCTCGCTTATGAAACTTTTCCATCAGGTCCTTGTTCATCTCATAAGGCCAGTAGTTCTCATAAAATATTTGCAACTCAGGGGCCATAGTGGCGATCATGATGCAAGAAACTTTTTTCGCATCATCATAGTGTTTCTTGTAGGAGGCTAATTCTTCAGATGTGGACTTCTCTTCGTCGATTTCAATATGTTCCTTCTTAAGCACATAATCTTTTTTCTCGAATTGAAGGGACATCTTTAGGTTGCACATTGTGACATCCCTAAAATCACGGCCAGAAAAGACCAGTTTGTTTATGCTTTGTTTAAAAATCAGAGTAACATTTTTAAATAAAATTGTTGGAATTTGTCCCAAAACAAAATATGATAAAGATTTATCAAAAGCATTTCCATAGAAATGTATTCCATTAAAAGACTCGGGATGTCATGTTCGTACAGATCAAAAGCATAAACAGTACAATACAAGCCTTACTACATTATTTCATATCTACAGGCCTATATCCGTAATCCCTCGTCCAAACATCATATCTATGCTCAAGCTCCACTACCTGTAATGCATAAAACTGAGTGGGTCAGGCTTAGGAGCCTGGTGAGCACATAGGGTTTTCAACCCACAATAAATAAGTTTATTAACTTCATTAAATTAAACAAACCTGATTACCCGTTCCCGTTATCCTCACATTATGTCCCTAAGCATCTATCATAAGGGACCTATCCTAAGGATTATCATCGGGATAGACATTACTGCTAAAGGGATTCCTTAGCAACAAATGTACTTAAGGCAACCATGTGGGGGATGGAGTACATCTGGTGAGCACACAGTTCAAATAAACACACAGTTCGAATAAACACCTACAGATTGCGAGCCTGCTAGTGTTCCATTGGACTGTCTAGAATAGTCCGTGGTCGTCATCTTTACTCCGCTAGATGACTACATCATCAAGAACAGCTACAACGAGGCCTCTCATTATTTTATTTTGTCACACAACAACTATTACATCTACCCATGTTTTACCCAACACATTTTGTAGATATAAAATACATATACAGTTTAAATCATTGAAAACATGTATAAAACGTTCATCCAACATAGATAGCAAGTATTCAGATAATATGCTCACATAGCACGTAATTTATATAAAATACTTCATATCTATGTGTAAGCTGAAAGTAACTATGCACTCACCTGATTAGGTGGTGACTCAACACTCGAACAGCGCTTCGATACTCTCAAAATGATATTCCTTCGATAAAACCTAGTATCGGTACCACTAGGGTTTAGTTTAACGATAACCACGACAAATTAATTAGTCCGAGTATTATTAAGCGTTAATAATACTCGATATATCTCATAATAATAGCCCAAATAATTATTTTAAGGACTTAATATCATTCCTATAATTATTTGAAAGCTATATTAAAAATTGCGTAAGCGTAGCACACTTACAGCGAATTTTATCGAGAACCGGGACTTAATTGGAGCAGCGTTTCGAAACCGAAAAACTCCTTTTTCTCGGGACTCCGAAAGCCTCGGGGCTTCCCTAGGGTGCTAGGGGTTTAACTAGGGCTTAGGGGTGGTTTGGGGTTGTAGAGAGAGAAAGAAGGTGGAAAGGTGTGAAAAATGGAGGCAGCCTCGGCCTCCTTTTATAGCCGCGAGGGCCTCGCTACGTTGGGCGTTCGGAGCTCTACGCGGGGCGTAACTCCGGATATGGGTGCCAACTTTGCACAGCTGGCTCGCACTCGGAAGAAGACCCAGATAAGACCGAAGCTACGCGGGGCGTAATGCGAAGGGCGTGTCACAATCCGAAGCGAAGACCGTGGGCCGCGAGCGACGGCTGTGATCATGCCACGTCATCAACTTCGCAACAGGTCTCGCAATTTCATGCTTCAACTTTAAAAATTCGTAACTTTCGCATACGAGCTCCATTTTCGACGTTCTTTATATCCACGCGAAGGTGGGAACGTACTCTATACCTTTTGTTTAGACTTCATCGGCAAATTTTGACTCGATTTTAAATTTTATATTGTTAACGGGCCGGGACAGGATTGGTCCGTTAAATCCTCGTAACTTGTTCATCCGACATCCGTTTTCGCCCATCTTTTTCTCGTTACGCTACTCTCAACGAGATCTTCGATTCTCGTTTAGGTCGTGTCGGCTAAAAATCACTCGATCTAATATTCGAATTTCGGGTTGTACACTGCTATTCCGAAACTTCGAAAAATCATAAATTCTTTATACGAAGTCAGATTTGGGCGTTCTTTTTATCGATGTTCTTATTTTAACATATTCTACGACTTTCGTTTAGATCGCTAAGGCTAAATCTCGCTCTATCGTAAATTCACTATTTATGTTTTCCGGTATCGTGTCGGTTCTGTCGCGAAATTTCGACGGGTCATAACTTCTTCGTTATAACTCGGATTTCGGCGTTCATTATATGTACGGAAACCTTGAGACATATTCTACAACTTTATGTAGAGATATCGGGATTATCTCACACTTTAATTTTGACGCGCATTTTTATTCTTTATTAATTATACATTTATAATTAAATAATAAACACATAAACACACATAATTCACATAATACTCAACTATTTCATCTTTATTACTTCAAAAAGAGTTACAAGAGTTGACCTAGACTATTACATTGACAAAAATGCTTAGCCCTGAAACCCGGGCGTTACAATTCTCTCCCCCTTAGGATGATTTCGTCCCGGAATCATGCATCAGCAAACAGATGTGGATAGCGACTCATCATGTCATCCTCTGTTTCCCAAGTGAGATTCGGCCCATTCGAATGTTTCCATCAGACTAGCACTAAGTCGACCATCTTGCGTCGTAACTTCTTAGTCTTACGGTCAACAGTTGCCTCAGGCTCTTCGATCAGCCTTTTATTCTCATCCATCCTTAACTCCGAGATTGGAATTATGTCGGGAACATCTCCCGTGAATTTCCTCAAATAACACACATGGAAGGTGTTATGCATACCATTGAGTTCTTCGGGCAATTCCAGCTTGTAAGCTTGGTTCCCAATCTTCTGAAGAACTTTGAACGGTCCAATAAACCTTGGACTCAACTTTCCTCGTTTCCCAAATCGTATAAGTCCCTTCCACGGTGAGACTTTAAGCAAAACGGAATCCCCAACTTCGAGGGTTATCGGTCATCTTTTCTTGTCAGCATAGCTCTTCTGACGATCCTGAGATGCTAACATTCTTTCCCTAATCACCTTCAATTTCTCAGCAGTCTCATGGACAATCTCGGGGCCCATAAACTGCTTTTCTCCAGCTTCAAGCCAACAAGACGGCGTACGACACTTCTGTCCATACAAGGCTTGATAAGGTGCCATCTTGATGCTCGAGTGAAAACTGTTGTTGTAGGAAAATTCTACTAGAGGTAAGTGCTCGTCCCAATTCCCTTGGAATTCGAGGGTACACACTCTCAGCATATCTTCCAACGTCTGAATCGTTCTTTCCCTCTGACCATCAATTTGCGGATGGTAAGCAGTACTCAAACACAACTTTGTACCCAACTCCTCTTGTAGACTCCTCCAAAACCTTGATATGAAACGACTATCACGATCTGATACAATCGTAAGAGGGACACCGTGAAGTCTTACAATTTCCTTCACGTAAGCATTTGTGAGCTTATCCATAGACCACTTCTCGTTGGCTGCTATGAAGTGTGCACTTTTGGTGAAACGATCCACGACTACCCAAATCATCTCGTGACCATTCTTCGTTCTGGGCAGTTTAGTCACAAAATCCATGGTGATGTCTTCCCATTTACCCATGGGTACAGGTAAAGGTTCTAAATTCCCATACGGTTTCTGATGTTGTGCCTTCACCCTCGCACAAGTTACGCACTCGGCCACGTACTTCGCAACATCGAGCTTCATCGTCGGCCACCAGTAGTAGGGTTTTAGGTCCCTATACATTTTAGTGCTACCGGGATGAATTGAGTACATGGTCTTATGTGCTTCTTCCATCAGAAGATCTCTTATTCCTCCCGTTTTAGGTACCCAAATTCGATCTTGGAATACCTTCAGTCCTCGACTGTTTGCACCGAACACTAACGTTTTTCCCGAACGTTCTTCCTTTCGGTCATTCTTCTCTAAGGCTTCTTCTTGAGCTTTCCTGATACTTTCCACAATCATCGAGACGACTTCAATTCTTAACGTTCTTGGCCTTTTCCTTTCAAGATTGACTTTCCGACTGAGAGCATCAGCAACAATATTTGCTTTTCCTGGGTGGTAAAGTATCTCACAGTCGTAGTCGTTGAGAAGTTCTAGCCAGCGTCGTTGCCTCATGTTCAACTCCTTCTGATTAAAGAGATATCGGAGACTCTTATGATCAGTGAAGAGCTTGCACTTCGTTCCGTAGAGGTAATGCCTCCATATTTTTAAGGCAAATACTACCGTTGCCAACTCCAGATCATGAGTGGGGTAGTTCTTTTCGTGCTCTTTCAATTGTCGGGATGCGTATGCTATCACCTTTTCTCTTTGGGTCAGAACACAACCCAACCCGACTCCAGATGCATCACTATAAACCGCGAAATCTTCAACTCCATCGGGTAGGGAAAGTATTGGTGCTTCACATAACTTCTTCTTTAGCTTCTCGAACGCCTCATCGTGTTTCTCATTCCATGTATATGTAGCTCCTTTATGGGTCAAAGTTGTTAATGGAGCAACTATCGAAGAAAAGCCTTGGATAAATCGTCGGTAATATTCGGCTAATCCTAGAAAGCTTCGAATCTCCGTGGGACTCTTTGGACGTTCCCACTTCATTATAGCTTTGATTTTTGCTGGATCAACCATTATTCCCTCCTGGTTAACCACATGACCCAAGAACTGGACTTCTCGTATCCAAAAGTTGCATTTGGAGAACTTAGCGTAAAGCTTCTCCTTTTTAATACTTCCAACACTTCTCGTAGATGCTTGCCATGCTCCTCCTGGCTTTTCAAGTAGATGAGAATGTCGTCGATGAACACTGTCACGAATTTATCGAGGAATGGTTTACAAACCCTGTTCATCAAATCTATGAATGCTGCGGGAGCATTGGTTAGTCCGAATGACATAACCAAGAACTCGTTGTGTCCATATCTTGTTCTGAATGCAGTCTTCTCAATATCCTGCTCTCTCACCTTCAGCTGATGATATCCTGACCTAAGATCGATCTTTGAGAAGTAGCTCGAACCTTGTAGCTGATCGAATAGGTCATCAATCCTCGGCAATGGATACTTGTTCTTCACCGTTGCCTTATTCATCTCTCGGTAGTCTATGCACATCCTCATCTTTCTGTCCTTCTTCTTCACGAATAACACCGGAGCTCCCCAGGGTGATGAACTAGGTCAAATGAAACCGTTGTCCAACAGATCCTGAAGTTGCGTCATGAGCTCCTTCATCTCCGTCGGTGCTAATCGGTAAGGTGCCTTTGCTATCGGTGTTGTTCCTGGTAACAAGTCTATACGAAACTCCACTTGTCTATCAGGTGGTAATCCGGGAAGATCTTCGGGAAAGACTTTCGGGTAATCACACACAAGCGGTAGATTCTGCACCTCTTTCTTTTCTTTCTTAGCATCGATTACGAATGCCAAGTATGATGCACATCCTTTGGACAAAAATTTCCTGGCTTTCATCAGGGAGATGATTCCAGAATTCACTCTGCATTTGTCCCCGTACACCATAAATGATTCCTTTCCGGGTGGGTTTATCCTAACTATCTTCTTTCGGCATAATATCTCGGCATCGTTGTCGCTAAGCCAATCCATACCCAAAACGATGTCGAAACCTTTTAACTATATGGGTAATAGTTCCTCATGGAATTCGTTTCCGTTTAGGTCAATGTCGACGTTCCTAATACGATTACTAACAGGTACAAATTTGAAACTGGCAACTTCTACGATTAGGGTGTTATCAAGTTTTTCTACAGGTAATGCTAATTTCGCACTAAATTTATGTGACACAAAGGAGTAGTTGGCTCCGGAATCAAATAGGATATTTGCAGGTAAACCATTTACAAGAAAGGTACCTGAAGCGACGTTTGCTGCCTCCTTTGCAGCCTCGAGCATCATCTGGAAGGCTCTTGCCTTCGGCTTCGGTGGTATGTTGGGCCTTCCCGCATCTTTCTTCTTTGGGCAACCCTTAGCAATATGCCCTTCTACACGACACTCGTAGCACACCTTTTTGTTGGTGGTGCACTCATTGGCATAGTGCCCCGTTTTCCCACACTTGTAGTAGGTTACTTCCTCGCCACATTTTCCCGAGTGCTTCCTCTTGCACTTCTCGCACCATTTAAATTCATTTCCTCCCCCGAATTTTTTTGAACCGAACTTTCTCTTCTTTTTGTTGGGTTTAGCAGACCCTTCAAATTTCCTCTTCTTGCCAACCTCGATTTTGCTGGTAGCTCTTCCCTTAATCATGTCCTCCACGGACTTGGCAGCCCAGATAGCTGCCTCCAAAGTAGGTTCCTGACGCACTGGCACCGCATACTCCCATGGAAGTCCCTTTGCGTACTTATCAATTTTCGTTAGCTCATCCGGAACAAGACGCAAGGCAAACTCCATCTTTTCTGTGAAGTTGTTCGTGTATTCATTGATTGACATGCTTCCCTTCTTCAGGGTTAGAAACTGGTTCTCTAACTCTAGCAGGTTTTGGGCTGAGTAGTACTTTCGTTTGAATTGCACCAGAAATTCTGCCCATGTCAGTTGCAGGGGCTTGTTGGGGCTTAAAGTCTTCCCCAAGGTATTCCACCAACGTACAGCGCCTCCTCGAAACTGACGCACTGCAAACATGTTCTATAGCTTTCCTCTGCAACCGCACGTCATGAAAGCTAACTCCATCTCCGAGATCCAATCCATGACCCCGATTGGATCTTCCTTTCCCGTGAAAGTCGATGGCTTGCAAGTCAGAAAATCCTTGTACTTGCATCCATTCCTCTCGACTTCGTGACCCTGGTTGTTTTGTTGAACTATTGGTGGGTTGGCTTGACCAACAGTCCCACTGTAGTTTCCCTCCTCAGTCTGCCCTTCGTTCCACTCAGGCTGTTCGATCTGAATAGTTGCTTCCTCTCGATTTTGTTGGATCAAGAGTCTGGTTTCCTCCATTTGATGATCCAACATCGCCTGGATCATCGCTTGCACTCCGGCCATTGTTATTGGCTCAGAAGCGGCTACCACAACTGGTATTTGTTCAATTACTGGGGGTTGGTTTCTGTTCCCATTTGCATTCACGTTTCCGCTACGGGTCCTTGCCATCTTGATCTATACACCGAATAAGGTGAATTTAGATATTTATTTAGAACTGATGTTCAAATCAACCTTATCTCTCCGAAACGTTTACATGCTAGTTCTAAAATCGTAGTCATACGTTTAGAATCCTAAACAGATAAGGTTTCCAGATCCGGTCGGCAATAGACCATAGATCCGAACAATTAACAGCATATCAGGCACAAAGCATTTAGCACATAAAAGCATTTTAGGCATAATTCCTAAAATAAGCTAGTGCTCACACCTCACAATCATCGCTTAGCATTCTAAGTTAAGTCTAGAAATCCTACAAATTCCTAGTTCGCTTAAACTAATGCTCTGATACCAACTGTGACATCCCCAAAATCACGGCCAGAAAAGACCGGTTTGTTTATGCTTTGTTTAAAAATCAGAGTAACATTTTTAAATAAAATTGTTGCGGAATTTGTCCCAAAACAAAATATGATAAAGATTTATCAAAAGCATTTCCATAGAAATGTATTCCATTAAAAGACTCGGGATGTCATGTTCGTACAGATCAAAAGCATAAACAGTACAATACAAGCCTTACTACATTATTTCATATCTACAGGCCTATATTCGTAACCCCTCGTCCAAACATCATATCTATGCTCAAGCTCCACTACCTGTAATGCATAAAACTGAGTGGGTCAGGCTTGGGAGCCTGGTGAGCACATAGGGTTTTCAACCCACAATAAATAAGTTTATTAACTTCATTAAATTAAACAAACCCGATTACCCGTTCCCGTTATCCTCACATTACGTCCCTAAGCATCTATCATAAGGGACCTATCCTAAGGATTATCATCGGGATGGACATTACTGCTAAGGGGATTCCTTAGCAACAAATGTCCTTAAGGTAACCATGTGGGGGATGGAGTACATCTGGTGAGAACACAGTTCAAATAAACACACAGTTCGAATAAACACCTACAGGTTGCGAGCCTGCTAGTGTTCCACTGGACTTTCTAGAATTGTCCGTGGTCATCATCTTTACTCCGCTAGATGACTAGATCATCAAGAACAGCTACAACGAGGCCTCTCATTATTTTATTTTGTCACACAGCAACTATTACATCTACCCATGTTTTACCCAACACATTTTGTAGATATAAAATACATATACAGTTTAAATAATTGAAAACATGTATAAAACGTTCATCCAGCATAGATAGCAAGTATTCATATAATATGCACACATAGCACGTAATTTATATAAAATACTTCATATCTATGTGTAAGCTGAAAGTAACTATGCACTCACCTGATTAGGTGGTGACTCAACACTCGGACAGCGCTTCGATACTCTCAAAATGATATTCCTTCGATAAAACCTAGTATCGGTACCACTAGGGTTTAGTTTAACGATAACCACGACAAATTAATTAGTCCGAGTATTATTAAGCGTTAATAATACTCGATATATCTCATAATAATAGCCCAAATAATTATTTTAAGGACCTAATATCATTCCTATAATTATTTGAAAGCTATATTAAAAATTGCGTAAGCGTAGCACACTTACATCGAATTTTATCGAGAACCGGGACTTAATTGGAGCAGCGTTTCGAAACCGAAAAACTCCTTTTTCTCGGGACTCCGGGAGCCTCGGGGCTTCCTTAGGGTGCTAGGGGTTTAACTAGGGCTTAGGGGTGGTTTGGGGTTGTAGAGAGAGAAAGTAGTGAGAGAAAGAAGGTGGAAAGGTGTGAAAAATGGAGGCAGCCTCGGCCTCCTTTTATAGCCGCGAGGGCCTCGCTATGCTGGGCGTTCGGAGCTCTACGCGGGGCGTAACTCCGGATATGGGTGCCAGCTTTGCACAGCTGGCTCACACTCGGAAGAAGACCCGGATAAGACCGGAGGTACGCGGGGCGTTCCGATCCTCGTACGCGGGGCGTAATGCGAAGGGCGTGTCACAATCCAAAGCCAAGACCGTGGGCCGCAAGCGACGGCTGGGATCATGCCACGTCATCAACTTCGCAACAGGTTTCGCAATTTCATGCTTCAACTTTAAAAATTCGTAACTTTCGCATACGAGCTCCATTTTCGACGTTCTTTATATCCACGCGAAGGTGGGAACGTACTCTATACCTTTTGTTTAGACTTCATCGGCAAATTTTGACTCGATTTTAAATTTTATATTGTTAACGGGCCGGGACAGGATTGGTCCGTTAAATCCTCGTAACTTGTTCATCCGACATCCGTTTTCGCCCATCTTTTTCTCGTTACGCTACTCTCAACGAGATCTTCGATTCTCGTTTAGGTCGTGTCGGCTAAAAATCACTCGATCTAATATTCGAATTTCGGGTTGTACACTGCTATTCCGAAACTTCGAAAAATCATAAATTCTTTATACGAAGTCAGATTTGGGCGTTCTTTTTATCGATGTTCTTATTTTAACATATTCTACGACTTTCGTTTAGATCGCTAAGGCTAAATCTTGCTCTATCGTAAAGTCACTATTTACGCTTTCCGGTATCGTGCTGGTTTTGTCGCGAAAGTTCGACGGGTCATAACTTCTTCGTTATAACTCGGATTTCGGCGTTCTTTATATGTAAGGAAACCTTGAGACATATTCTACAACTTTATGTAGAGATATCAGGATTATCTCACACTTTAATTTTGACGCTCATTTTTATTCTTTATTAATTATACATTTATAATTAAATAATAAACACATAAACACACATAATTCACATAATACTCAACTATTTCATATTTATTACTTCAAAAAGAGTTACAAGAGTTGATCTAGACTATTACATTGATAAAAATGTTTATCCCTGAAACCCGGGCGTTACACACATCTAGTCATTATAGTCGGTGCCATCCATTGGCACCTTTGAGCAGATCGATAACAACAAGAAGTTATGGTTGTTGGATGAGGAGGGAGCAGAAGCATCAGCTGGAGTAGACATTTATAAAAAGAAGGTAGTTTTAGTTAGATAAGAATTCCTTAGTATAGTAATCCAAAATGAAAAAATTAAGTCTAGGACCCAACTATATAATTCACAACTTATAAAAGGGATGCCGTAATCTAATTGTAAATTTTATAAAGGTAGGTAAATAACGATTTACCAATTCCACCAGAAAGGAAATGAAATTAAGTGAAATTCCTAGGTCTTTTGAGATTCATTGAAACTATTTAATGGCATGTTTAATTTCAGATTATGCTCTCTATTTGTGATTGGGATACCGAAGATCACAAACAAGATGTGAATAACCATGCAAATGTGCATGGTAACCTCATTGTCATTTATCATCCCAATTAATATGTTGTTAAATAGCACATTATCCATCAACAATGATAATTATGAGATAAACATTACAACTGTTTATTAGTTCCTAGTAGTGTGTTGGTTAACCACACACGCTCCACTAACGACTTATAAAGTGTAATGTGCAATTTCATGGGTTAGCATACTAATTCAAATTTTTCCTAAAGTAAATAGATTTGGGATTTTAAATAAAAGGTTCTAATACTTTTAATAACATTATCCTTTTAATGAGATTTAGTTATCCTATCAAATCCGTTCTGCTAACGACCCTCCACTAATCAAGGAAGTGGTGGGTGAGAGTGGACTTCTCTTCATAAATATCAATAAGTTTCTTCTTAAGGACATATTTCTTGTTCTTGAATCAAAGGGCCATCTTTATGTTGCACATCTAGTCATTATAGTAGGTTTCATCCATTGTCACCTTTTAGCAGATCGATGACAACAAGAAGTTATTGTGGTTGGATGAGGAAGGAGCAGAAGCATCAGTTGGAGTAAAAAATTATAAAAAGAAGGTAGTTTTAGTTAGATAAGAATAATTCTTAATATAGTAACCCAAAATAAAAAATTAAGGCAAGGACCCAACTACATAATTCACAACTTATAAAAGGGATGCCATAATCTAATTGTAATTTTTATAAAGGTGGGTAAATAACGATTTACCAATTCCACCAAAAAGGAAATGAAATTAAGTGAAATTCATAGGTCTTTTGAGATTCATTAAAAATATTCAATGACATGTTTAATCTCAGATTATGCTCTTCTATTTGTGACTAGGATATCGAGGATCACAAACAAGATGTGAATAACCATGCAAATGTGCTTGTTAACCTAATTGTCATTTACCACCCCAATTGATGTGTTGGTAAACCACACACGTTCCATCAATAATGATAATTTATGAGATACACATTACAACTCTTTATTAGTCACTATTAGTGTGTTGGTTAACCATACACGCTCCACTAACGTCTTATAAAGCGTAATGTGCAATTTCATGTGTTAGCATACAAATTCACATTTTTTCTAAAGTAACTAGATTTGGGGTTTTAAATAAAAGGTTCTAATACTTTTAATATTATTATACTTTTAATGAGATTTAGTTGTCCTATCAAATCCGTTCTACTAACGACCATCCACTAATCAAGGAAGCGGTGGGTGAAAGTGAACACTCATTCAACTACCATTTTATAGGCAGTTTTCTTATACTCCCTTATAGATAGCTTCATGAATGTAGCATACTAGCGATTTGACTAACTGATTCTTATACATATAATATTTTAAAAATTAATAATATATATACGGTTTATTTTAAACTTTTCAAAATACTAGGCTTATTTAATTTTAAATTTCGAAAATTAATGATCAATTAACTTAAATTTAAAATAAACTAAGATTTTGATTTAATATTTTTCTATTAATTAACAATTAATTTAATACATTAAATCAAATAAGGATTAACTAATTAAATTAATCAAATAATTTAATCTGAATCCTAACCCTCTAATTTTCGAAAATTAAGGTGTATGAGTTACCTAATTTTATAATTATCCCTATTAATCAAATTAAACTAACAATTATCTAAAATAAGAAACCCTAAAAACCTAGCCATTTTTCAAAAATCTTAGGGTGGAAGGCTAGGGTTTCAAAAAACCCTAACCCTAAATTTCGAAATCAAGGGGAAGGGACTAGGTTTTCGGAAAACCCTAACCCTAGTCGAAATTCTAGGCTTTTAGGGTTTAATTTCTATAAACTCTAATCGATCTAATTCTACTATTATTGCTATCAATTGAAAATAAACCAAACGCTCTGATACCACTGATAGAATTTAGGTAAAACAAATAATCTTAAAAAGCCTTAAGTTCACATGCAACCTAAGTGATCTATGTTTTTACTATTGAACCTATAACTAAGAACATCAAATAATAAACCCTAAGTTATTTTTGAAAATATCAAAGAAGGGGTTAGGATTACATACCTTATTATTATTATAGTAAATAACAATAATCCTTTTACTTGTAGATCTCTTGGAAGCAAGAACCACAATTGATGTGCCTCTCATAGTTTGCACCCATGCTAGCAATGCGACTCAAGAGAGAGGAGAGAGGGGGAGTAGGATTTTTGACTATCTCTCTAGAATAAGGAATGACCGAAAATCTAAAGACTAAGGGTTTTTATATAGTGGTACAAGGAAACTCTGGATAACCCTAATTGGAATATAATAACAATATTTCAAATAAGGTAATTATCCATCTCCTTAATAATTCACATGTGATATTTTAGAAACCCTGGAATATCCTCATTGAAACCTTTTGACCCTTAGGGTTGAAAGGTTTTGGAGCATTTTGTTCAACTATTGAACAATTATACTTTAGACATTGCACTTTTAGTTAATATCATTAATCTCAAAATTAATTCTAATTAATTATTAACTAAATAATACATTTTATGATTAATATATTATTTTCCCAATACATTAATAAACTTTTTATTTTAATTTATTAATCACATTAATCTCTCTCTCTAAAAATCATCATGTCCATTGCATGGTTTGAAGCAACCAAAATGACTATGTTACTATCAATTCAATTTTATACCAGTTTTAGTTATGAATTTAGATACTTAATCAACTTTGTCGTAAGGTGTCATGTTTTCCATTTTTAATTAGTTCATTTCCGTATTAGTTAAAAAACAATATATCGTGTCATGTTTCAAAGAACCTTATCGTGCCAAGTCATATTGACAAAAATACGACACAATTATTCAATTTGTCACCCCGTTATTTCTTTATTTACTTTTAACATTTATGTGATAAATAAATAAAAAAATAATTTTTTAGGTCCACATGAGTTAATAATGGAATCACCTTTGTTCAAAGGTTCTTGTATTAGGTACAAGAAAACAATAATATATTCCCATTCTTAACCTCAACGCAAAGGCAACTACTAACATATTTATCCCTCTAATTAATAGACATTTTATTATACTTTCACCATCGTTGCTATGGAAACATGGGGATGTAAATCTAAAAAAGAAGCACGTATTACGCTTTTTGTCTAAAGTCTCTCAAGAACAACAGTCTTTTTGTAACAAAAAGCAAAACCAAATCCCATGGTTCAAAAATAAATCACTTTGACGAAGAATAAATGGTTGAATGGTAAGCAAATAGTAATTTTGATTTGTAACAAAAAGCAAAACCAAATCCGATGGTTCAAAGAATAAATGGTTTTAGTTGACCCGGTGTGATGACCGGTTCACGGGTCAACCGGTTGAACCGTCGGGTCAACCCGGTTTATGATCTTTTTCTATTTCTATATATTTTTATTTTCAAGCATAATCCATAAACATATAAAACCAATAATTTGATGTCCACAAAGTTTAAACATTGAAAAACATTGAAGAAACCGCAAACGGTTCGTTGTTTTGGCGCTCACTACTTGTATCCAACTATTCAAGGTCTATTAAAACAGGTCAATCCGGTTTAACCAGTTCAACATAAGCGGTCGAACCGCGGTTTAGGGAAAACCCGACCGGTTCGATCCGGTTCGTATTTTTACAAAAAAACGGTCTCAGTTGACCCGTCTTTTACCCCGGGTCACGGTCCAACCGGTTGAACCGGCCGGATCGACCCGGGTTTTAAAACATTGTCAAAAAGAAAAATAGCAATTTTGGAGTTTACAAGATGGATAGGCAAATAATGTGAAGAATACAAGGCACCAACAACCTTCAGATTTGTTGTCCTTATCTAAACCTGAGAAGAATCATATACAATTAACGTACATTTTTAAATGATTATGTTAAACTTGTTATTTGATTCAAATCAAAGTCTAATATTGCTTCTGTTCAAAATGCTTTTTTTTATTGCCGGCAAGAAGTTGGATCTATGACATTTTCTATACCTAACTAAAGAAAATGATGTAATATGCATATAAATAATTGGGAAAGATAAATGGTCAAAGTTTCATGTCAAACCATAGATGATATTACTTTTATTTATCCGTAAGATTTATGATAGTTGGGAGGCTAGGGATTGACCAAAGGGAAAACATACTTCACTTATGATGGAGTAAAAACAAACAAATTAAACGTAAAATTTGGAATAATTGGCTTACTATTACACTCAATATTTTTGTTGGAGTGATTATCTTGTAGTGGAATTATGGTTCCTTCTATTATGTGCGATGCAGTGGAGACCATTAAACATATTTTTACAAGTTGTCCTCACATGATTGACATTTGGATTAGGATAGCTATTTAGTGGGGTTTATCTCTTCCGGTTCATCTTTCGGTGCAGTTGTTAATCAACTGGTCAGAAAATATCAATTTTCGTAAAGGGCAAATGAAGGTTTTTTATGTGGTAATTATCACTTTTTTCTGCTGCTTATGGAATTTTCGTAATACTTTAATTTTTGGGACGGTTCCACCAAAGAAATCGATTCTTTTTTATAAGGTCGTTGAGAAGTTTTTCTTTTGGATTTCTAATAGATGTAGTAAGTAAATTTACATTGAAGTGAGTGGCTTCATAACCCATCTTTAGCTTCTTCTAAGATGTAATTTCTTGCTAGCTTCATGCTAGTTTTTATTTTTTAACAAAATTATGTCGTTCCGTAAAAAACAAAAATTAAACTTAAAATCAGAAATTAACATGATATGAGCCTTCGCGATTCCTAACTTGAAGTGAAGAGACCCATAATTGCATTTTTAGCAATTAGTATAGACAATCAAAACTTCTATCTAACTTTACTTTATTTATTTTTTTCTATTACAAACACCGTACTTCATAAATTAACATGATATGAGCCTTCGTGATAATTCTCAACCCAACTCAAAACTAGATTGATCTGTGTAAAGATTTCTGACTCGTCAACTTACCAACTCATGTGTTTAATATATATATATATATATATATATATATATATATATATATATATATATATATATATATATATATATATATATATATATAATCTAATTTCTTCTGTATTCGTAATATTTCGTATCATTGTATTCCATCTATATCTGTATGTGTCTAGTCTGTGTTTATGGTGCCCTAATCAAAAAAGAAAAAAACACATGTTGTAATTTTTAGATGTTCACGAGTCACGAATGAAGAACACATACATTTTGTATGAATGTTTTCATTTTTCAGTTTTATTTGGATGTAAATGACCGTATGAAATTATTGTTAATTTTTTTTATGTTAATTATTTTATGACTTTATGTTGAAAAACCTTTATTTTTGAAAATGCATTGCTTATTTATTTAACGGGTGATATGTGTTGGGTTCGACCCACAAACTTGTGAACCCGTGAACCCATATAACTAAACGAATTATATGAGATAAGTTGGGTTGAGGTTTCGAACCCACCGACCATTGCCCGCCAACCCGTCAATCCGTCAATTTAAACTCAACTAAATTGTCAGGCCTAACTGATTATAACATTTATCATTTAGTTATAAAACAATTTAGGCTAGGGAAATCTGCAATATATATATATATATATATATATATATATATATATATATATATATATATATATATATATATATATATATATATATATATATATATATATATATATATATATATATATAATTGCTCTATCGAAAAAAAAGTCATCCTATTTTTTTTTTCTTTTTTCATTTTAACCAATGGAACAACTCAATTTTCAAGTTACTGCAAAGAATAGCATGTTTTGATGGTTAAATTGTAAACAAAATATCAATGATGGTTTTTTTTTTTTTTTTTTTTTTTGTAAATATTCCAATATATATATATATATATTTCAATGCATAATTATTTTTACCTCAACTCTTATATATTTTAAGATTAAGAGGCTGTTTGAAATTTCATTTTGAACCTCAAAAGGATTTTTAGGCAAAATAACTTATTAACTTATGGTGGTGAGAAAATGAGTTTTTAAAAAATATTTGGATTAACTTTCAAAGGGATTTTTAGGCAAATTAACTTATTAACTTATGGTGGTGAGAAAATGAGTTTTTTAAAAAGTGTTTGGATTAATTTTTGTGGTGAGAAAAATCAATAGATTATTTTTTAAAAAGTGTTTATCTTAACTTATATATGTTTTACGGGATATTTGACTTTTGCAAACCAAAAGTTATAAGAAGTTTTAAAAAGTTAGAAATCCAAAATTATTATTATTATTATTATTATTATTATTATTATTATTATTATTATTATTATTTTGTCGAAACACCCTCTAAATTATAATTTATTTTTGTTGAAACAACCATTATAATTTGTTTGATTTTTAATATATGATAATAAAAAAATTATACTTCTATTTAATCAAATATAAAAAAAAAAAAAATATTTTTATGAAATGTATATGTCACTTTTTGATGATGAAACTAAATAAAAATTTGATATGAAATATGCATCCACATATCAAGTACTTGGTTGAAAACAGTGCATTAATTCATCCATATATCGATAGAGAATATGCAAAACAGTCTTTTTCGCATGAAATAGAAGCTTTATTATTGTGATAACTTAGCAATAAGTATTCTTAATATATATATATATATATATATATATATATATATATATATATATATATATATATATATATATATATATATATATAGGTTACAATATACCACTTTGATACCAATATGCCTACCATTTTAAAAATCCAAACAATAAACGTCATCCAATCTTCTTTTTCTCTTCGAATTTCATAATGATTACTAATGTCAATAGTAGTTTCATAATTATGTAAAAACATATTTATGAAACCACCAAAAAATTTCATCTACATGTTAAATGTATTTTTGATACACACAAACCCACATTAAGAATTTTCAACAAAATACTTGGTATTTGAATGTATTTCGTATCAAAATTTGATTTAGTTTCATCATAAAAAACTGATGGTACATTTCATAACAATATATTTTTACATATTAATTGGCTTTTATATTTTATTAAATAGTAGTATAATTTAAAAAAATGTATTTATCTATTATCATATACTAAAAATCAAACAAATTGTAATGATTGTTTCAACAACAAAAAAAAAGATTATAATTTAATCTTAAAATATATAAAAGTTAAGGTTAAAAATTAGATGCATTGAAAAAAATACTTATATTTTAGCCTACTAAGAAAATAGTCGTCATTGATATTTTGTTTATAATTTAACCATCAAACATTTTATTGTTTGCAGTAACCTGCAAATTGAGTCAAATTGCAAGTAATAATTGGTTCTGGTAATTAAGTTGAAAAAAGAAATAAATAAAAAATAAATCAAAGATGATTTTTTCGTAAATAAATCGAAAATATAAAAAATCTTTTGCAGCTTTCCCTTTACACTATTACAATAAAGATCAAAAAATATATTCAAAGTACAATATTATATATGGGGTGTTCGGCAAAAATAACTGGTAACGGGTAGCTTATAGCGGGAAGTGGGTAACATTTTGTTAAACACTACGTTAAATAGCATTTGGATCTAAAGCTTTTTGTTTAAATTAAACACTAGAGGCTTGTAGTCAATGTTTTAAAAAGCGGTTTGAACCGGCCGATCGAACCGGTTGGAACGCAAACCGGGGGAGAGAGCAGTTCAACTATCATCAGTTTTACATTGATTTCTTAACCGGGTTGAACCGGCCAGTTTTTAGCAAAAAACCGGTTGAACCGGATAAAATAAACCGGTTAAACCGAATAAAAACATATGAAAAAAAACAATTTACATAAATAAACTTTGGTGATTATTTTTTCATATCAATTTAGTTTCTCTAAATAAAAATATATGGTAAATATTATAAAGTTTTTTGATGTATTTGTATTCATTTAAAACTATATTTCGTTACAGTGTTATACTTTATTTTCTTTTTGATGTATATAGATTGATATAAACACTAAAACTTATGGTTATGCGTTATTTTAATGTATTTAGATTCATCTACAACTTATTTTTATGTGTATTTTTAATGTTTGAATATGTAAACATCAAATTCATGGTTTATATATGTATGTATGTATAGGAAAATAAAAAAATAAAAACATAAAAATTATAGAAACCGGTTGACCTGGCGGTCGAACCGGTCACCGGTCACCATACCGGTTCAACTAAAAAACCGGGTTTTAAAACATTGTTTGTAGTGTCAAACAATGTTTTCTGTTTAAAATAGAATGCTTTATCAAACGCTATAAGCTCTCAAACGCTCATAAACGCTTCGTGCGGAACACGCCAAAATGTCTTGAAAATGTTTTCTTTGAAAGTAAGGGATAATGACTTGAAAGGGTAACAAACTTTCGACTTTTGTCACATTTAGTCACTAAACTTTTTTTCGTTATCTATTTGCCATTGAACTATTGAAACTGTTCACATTTTACCCTTATGACCGGCTATTGCCGGTCATAAGGGTAAAATGTGAACAGTTTCAATAGTTCAATGGCAAATAGATAACGAAAAAAAGTTTAGTAACTAAATGTGACAAAAGTCAAAAGTTTGTTTCCCTCTAAAAAGTTCAATGACTAAATGTAAACAAACTTCCTCTTGTATTATGTTTTAGCAAATTATTTATTTTTGTTAAATTGTAGCAACATTTGTTGATGAAGAAATCTATGAAATAAAAAAATAAAAAAAAAATAAATAAATAAAAAAAACCCTAAAAATATATTTAAAAAAACAAAAAAAACCGAAACCAAAATACAAAACCAATGGTTTGACATTTTCCAAAATAAAAAATCAAAATTTCCAATCTAATTTTGGTTTTACAAAAAAAATGAACCATTCTTACTGATGTGAATTATGACCATTGGTTTGGCATGCGAAATTTGTGACATCCCATGAATATGTAGTTACAATATTGTCTGAACTCGTAATTCATAGTAAGGGGTTAGAGTATCATCGCATGAATACGTAGTTACAACATCGCCTGAACTCGTAATTCATCACCTACAGGTTATGGGCCTGCTGGTGTTTCCACTGTGTTGTCTAGAATAGTCTGTGATCGCAATCTATACTCTGGTAGATGACTACATCGCCACATTGCTGGTTAAGGTTATGGTATCTCCTTTCATCCTACATCACATATTCATCATCATCTATATACCTAATTATCGTCACATTTCTATCATCACATATCTCTCATCATTTTATTTCATCACACACCAACTATTTCATCTACCCATGTTTCATCCGCAACATATTTGTAGATATAAAATAAATATACCGTTTAAATCTTTTAAAACATGTATAAAATCGTTCATCCAACATAGACACCAAGTATTCAAATAATATGCACACATAACACTTAATTTATATAAAATACTTCATATCTATGTGTAAGATGAAAGTAACTATATCTACCATAAAAATCCCATAAATGCTTCCTAACTTCGAACCCTAAGGTTTACTCTACCAAAGTTTCATATTCTCGGCTCTCTGAACCTAGAAGGGTCCAGATCCATCACACCAAAGTGCCTTTAAATGTGGCTAGGGTTCTCACTTATGGGAAAGGTAGTGGTAATTGAAGGCCATAAGTGCCTTTAAATATGGCTCGGGCCCAAAGATTTAGGGTTTCTGCCAACAGCGCAGACTCGTCAAGTCGCCTCACCGACTTGTCGAGTCCATTCATTAATCCGAGTCATTAGTCGCGACCTTACTCGACGAGTTGAGGCGTCAACTCGTTGAGTCTCTCTTCTTAACTCAAAAGAAAAATACTTAAATTATGATACCTGGAAATCCGGATGTTGCATTTTGTTTTTTTATTTCATAGATTTCTTCATCAACAAATGTTGCTACAATTAAACAAAAATAAATAATTTTGCTAAAACATAATACAATAGGAAGTTTGTTCACATTTAGTCATTGAACTTTTTAGAGGGAAACAAACTTTCGATTTTGTTCACATTTAGTCACTAAACTTTTTTTCGTTATCTATTTGCCACTAAACTATTGAAATTGTTCACATTTTACCCTTATGAACGGTAACAGCCGGTCATAAAGGTAAAATGTGAACAGTTTCAATAGTTTAATGGCAAATGGATAACAAAAAAATGTTTAGTGACTAAACGTGACAAAAGTCGAAAGTTCGTTACCCTTTTAAGTCATTATCCCTGAAAGTAAAGTGTTGTAAAAGAAAAGAAAATTAAAAGATGGATAATACACAAATATATTAAATACATTTTTTTTCTCTTTAGCCAAAATTAGAACGATGAAGTGATAGCATTACCTAATTTTTAGAATATTTTAAGTTCGATGCATCTCTCTCTCTCTCTCTCTCTCTCTCTCTCTCTCTCTCTCTCTCTCTCTCTCTCTCTCTCTCTTAAATGTGATATTTTAGTTGAAACCACTAACAAATATCAATATAAAACTATTTGGCAGTTGGGATATGAAGATCCAACTAATAAAAAAAAAACAACAAAATCAGACCACTTCACTAACCACTGGTATCAAGTAGAAGAATCTTGGTCATATACTCGATGCTAAAAGTCAACTACTTTCAAAACCTTCTAAAACAAAGCGAACAATATGTGGAGGCAAATCAATGAACCAACAACTACAACTATGCAATTAATATTTCTTTTGTAGAATACAAAATTTGTGTCTCGAAGGTTGTAATTTTATATAAGGTGCAACAAGATGACATCTATACAGTATACGACGGTATTCGTTTATGCAAAACATAAGATGTCAACAAAGTTAGAATTTAGAAACGACAAACACATAAATGAATAATGATTAAAAAAAAAGCAAAAAATATTGTGGTTAACAAGATTATGATACTAGTGCTACTTCAACAGGGGAATTATAGAGTTTTATTGGTTTCGTAATAATATTTATAATCATATCGAAAAGAAATCATATTCCACAATTCTAATAACAAAATATTTCTTTCTTGCCAATATTTTCAGGGGATAATGATTTAAAAGGGTAATATATTATTCAATTTCTACACATTTTGTTACTGAATTTATTTTTTGTTCACATTTTACTCATTTAATTTGTTAAACTGTACACATTCAGTCCTTATGACCGGTTATTTCAGGTTAACTGGTAAAAATATCTTAATAGGGTAATATATTTCTCATTTTGTACATTTTTAGTTCTTAATATTTTTGTACACATTTAGTCCTTAATTTTTTTTTGTTGCAAATAGTTTATTTTTGTTTTTGTATTCATTCAACAATTATGAATATTTTCTTTAAGTTTTTCTAATAACATTTTACATGGAACAATCATTAATGAGGAGTTTTAGGCTTTTGATGTTTATGTCCTTCGCGATCTTAACGATCTTTATATCTATGCGTTTGTATTTTAGTTTACTACAACTTTCGTTTATATTACTTCCGTTAAAAAGTAATATATTTTTTAATTACGATCTTTATATCCATACGTTTTTTATGAATGCATGTATGGATGTTTTTTTATAAAATCGTAAGTAAAAATATATTATATTTTAACACGAGTAATCTTAACGAAAGTTATAGCAGACTTAAAAACGAACATGTAGATATAAATATCGTTAAAATCAGACATCGTATGAAGAAATTACGACGTACGGAATACAAAACCTAAGTCAAACCATAAGACATGTGCAACCAAGCAATCGAGGCCGCGATGAAAATGAACATCAACAGCCCCAAATACCTCATCAATCAGGGACAGACACAGGATTGGTGTTGCCAATAAGTAGAAAAAAAAAATCAAAAAATATTCACTGTGTACAGAAAAAGCAGGGGTTGTTGGTGCCACTGCGGGCACCCAAAGAGAATCGTCACTGTCATCAATGATAATCTCATGTTAGATGTCGTGGAAAAAACCATAAATAAATCATTCATAAGAACTGAATTTGTACAAAAACAAAAAATGACTTATTTTGAAACAAAAAAAAATATTAAGGACTAAATATGTAGAAAAATATTAAGGACTAAATTTGTACAAAATGAGAAATATATTACCCAAATAAATCATTTTTCCCGGCTAACCTAGAGTAACCGGTCATAAGGACTGGATATGTACAGTTTAACAAGTTGAAGGGGTAAATGTGGACGAAAAAAAAACTCAATGACCATATGTGTACAAATCGAAAAATATATTACCATTTTAAGTCATTATCTCTATTTTCAAGCCAAGTCATACAAAGATGATAAAACGGTGAACTCCATGAGATAGGAGACAATGAAATAATTTCTCATTGAGAAGCAGCAACACAACATGCTAAAAATAGAATTTCGTAATATATATGACGGCTTCGAAGTTTAAAAGGAAATGTGTATATACGATTACGATATATGATGGCTTCGAAGTTATAAAAGGAAACGTGTAATAATTCTTATTATTATGGTAAAGATACAAATGTTTTGTACAAAGAACTACAAGCAAATCACACATTAAAATACAAGAGATGAAGACCAGAGAAAAGGTAAGAAGGAAATTAGGGAAGGGAATTAAGGAAATAAATCAACGAGAAAAAAATATATATATATCCTTCTTTACTCCCCCTTAAGTTGAGGCATGTAAATTTTAAATGCCAGCGTACGGAAGTGTTGAGCTCTGAGTGGTTTGGTCAGGATGTCAGCGATTTGCATTTTGGTAGATATCTCCATGGGTTGTATTTCATTGGATTCGACACGTTCTTTAATGAATTAGCAATCCATTTCAACGTGTTTGGTGCGTTCACGAAATACGGGATTGTTGGCAATATTACGGGCTGCCTGATTATCACAAAATAGTTGTGCCAGTCCCAAGCTAGTCACGCCAATTTCAGCTAGCAGCCACCGAACCCACAAAATCTCGCTTACGGTAGATCCCATACCCTATATTTAGTTTCGGCAGATGAGCGCGAAACGACGGATTGTTTCTTGGATTTCCACGAAATGGGAGACCCTCCTAATAGCAAGACATACCCGGTTCTAGATCTTCTAGTGACGGGGCACCCAAGCCAATCTGAGTCACACTATCTGGTGAGATTAGTGCCACCTTCTTTAATGAAGAGTATTCCCCGCCCTGGTGTCATTTTTAGATACTGAAGTACTCTAGAAGCCGTAGACCAGTGACCTTCTCTTGGATCACTAACGAATTGGCTAAGGGCATTTACAGCGTAAGAAATGTCGGGACGAGTAACTTGCAAGTACATGAGTTTTCCAATTAATCTACGATATTGGTTGGCGTCCACTCGTTGATCGTCATCACATTTGTCTAGTTTCAAGTTTTGCTCCATGGGAAAGGTACTTGGACAGCATCCCATCATCCTAGTTTCTTCTAAGATGTCAAGCGTGTATTTGCATTGACTCAACACCATCCCTTGTTTTGTTCGTGCCACCTCAACCCCAAGAAAGAATTTTAATGGCCCGAGGTCCTTGATGCTAAACTGATCATCAATGAATTGTTTAATGGCATGGATTTTTTCTAAGTTATCTCCCACAAGGATAACATCGTCGACGTATATAAGAGCGGCAACAAATACACCCCCTTCTTTGAACAAAAATAACGAGTGATCCACCTTAGATTGCTTGAAATCGTAACTTTGTATGGAGGTGGTGAACTTTTGGTACCAGTTCCTCGATGCTTGCTTGAGCCCATAAAGATATTTCTTAAGTTTGCAAACACGATTATCATTTGGCTTCTCGAACCCTTATGGAATCTTCATGTAAACTTCCTCGTGTAAGTCGCCATGAAGGAATGCGTTGTCAATATCGAGTTGGTGAGCATGCCATTCTCTTTTGATGGCATCGAAAAGAAGTGATCGGACGGTGACCAACTTAGCAACTGGTGTGAAAGTGTCATGAAAGTCGACCCCTTCCATTTGGGTGAAGCCTTTAGCTATGAACCGAGACTTGTATCTTTCTATTTCTCCATTTGGTTTGAATTTTATTTTGTATACCAACTTCGAATCTATGGCACGTTTTCCTTTTGGTAGATCCTCAAGCGTCCATGTTCCATTAGTTTCGAGGGCTTGTATTTCTTTCTTCATGTCCTCTACCCATTTAGGGTCCTGAACAGCTTGTTTGAAATGTTTAGGCTCATTATTTGAAGTAATGGCCGTCAGGAAAGCTTTATGTGAGTCGGTAAATTTATCATAGGAAACATAGTGTGTTGGAGGATGTACCGTCAAGGGCTCGTGATTGGAAGTGGGTGATGAGTGTTCTTGATTTAAAAATGGGGGAAGCTCTACTTCGTAATTAATCTTCGAATCTTGCCGGTCTGCTTCGATTTCTTCATAACCTGGGTTGTTCGTAATTGGGATGCTCGGAAGCTAGCTCATTTATTTCTTCGGCCAAATTGTCATAATTGGGATCCTCTTGTGTGATGTCATAAATATTGTTATTTTGGGCCTGTGTTTTGTGATTTTCATTTTGAGCCATTGTTTGGTGAATGACTTCATTGACTATTTGCTCACCAATATTACTCTTGTTAGCCTTGTCAGCGGAAGACTCATCAATTCTTTCTTCATCAACTTGCATGTATTCCCACTTATTTGAAAAAACAAAGATTTCTTCCTTTTCAGATTTGGTTTTGTGATAAGAGAAGATTTCTTCAAAAAACTTGACGTCACGAGATACGACCATCATTTTGTGTTGAGGGTCGTATATTTTGTAGCCCTTGGTATAGTGAGGATAGCCTAAAAAAACGTCGGGTCTCCCCGTTTCTTCGAACTTGTCGCCCGTCGTATAAGTGTTCCTATAATACGCTAAACAACTAAAAACTTTCATATATTCGTATTCGGGTTTTCGGTTGTATAGTATCTCATAGGGTGTTTTGTTTTCGATGACCTCAGACGGCAATCGATTTATGATGTACGTGGTGGTGAGAACGCACTCCCCGCAAAAACGTGTGGGAAGATTCGCGTCAAATTTCAAGGCCCGTGCGGTCTCTAAGAGATGTCGATGTTTTCGTTCAACAATGCCATTTTCTTGTGGCGTGTGTGGACAAGTAGTCTCTAACAAAATGCCATTTTGGCATAAAAATCATGCATATCGTTAGATACGAACTCTCATCCGTTGTCGCATCAAACATTCTTTATGTTTCTTCGAAATTGGGTTTGCATCATCTTGTGAAATTCAAGCAAACAAGTCCTAGCCTGGCGCTTGTGCTTTATGAGAAAACCCCATACGGCTCGGCTAAAATTGTCAACAATCATCAAGAAGTAATTGACGTGCGTAAAGGATGGTGTGCGGTACTTTCCCCACACGTCACAATGTATAAGGTCAAAACAAGCACTAGTTTTAGTGGTACTAATAGGAAATGACAATCTAGCAAATTTTTCTTTAACACAAGAATTGCAAATATCCATAGAGTTCAAAGAAACATTTTTAATAAAACCAACATGAAAAAGTTTTGAAATGGACGTGTGTCCTAGCCTCTTATGCTACATCCCAACCGTGCTCACCATTGCTTGCCTTTTTGTTTCTTTCATCCCCATTTTGTATAAGCCTTCATCACTCTTACCCATTCCAATCAAGAACTTTGTGGTCAAATCGTGCCTTACAAAGAAGGTTGGAAAAAATGTCACAACACATTGCAAATCCTTAGACAATTTACCAACTGACAAAAGATTGTAGTTAAAACTGTGAACATGGAGAGCATTTTAAATGGTGGCCCCATTGGGAAGGTCGTGATCTCCCCTCCCTTCTACGGGTATGGCTGCTCCGTTTGGTATAATGACCGGTGCCTTGTAGTTTCCTTTTGTAATATTTTAAGCAGTGAATATTTGTGGGTTATGTGATCTTTAGCTCCTGAGTCAACAACCCACGATTTTTCACGAGATAACTCACCTGCCATGTTTGCGATCGAAGCATTTTCTTCCTTCTTTGTTCCTTTTTTGTTCCTTCTTTGTTACCAAACAGTTTTAGAAACTGTTTATATTGTTCCTCGCTCAACCCGGTTATAGGACTTGAATCTCCTTCCATACATGCAACTTTCAGTTTGTTTTGTTTGCCCTTACCTGGCCACCAATCTGGGTAATCGATGCGTTTAAAGCACCCACCCTTATTGTGTATGTCTTTTCCACAAAAGTCACGGTGTTCAATTCCGTCACCACTGTTCCGTTTTGGGTCTCTTCGCTAGTTCTTGTCTTGTCTTTTAGTGTGTTCTTGCTTACCGAGAACAAGAGCTTGGAAAGTGGTGGTGTTCTGGTTCGGCTACATACCACCAGAAACAACCCTTTGTTGTTCATCATCTGCGACAAGATGGTAGGCTATGCCAATGGTGGGTATTGGTTGCATTGCTAGAATTTGGGTTCGTATGGTTCCAAAATCAGAATCCAGACCCAACAAGAACTCGTATAACTTTTCTTTATCTTTGATTTCTGCAAGTTTCTTTCCAAGGTTGCAGGTACAACCTTCACAGCCGCATGATGATGTCGGTAAAACCGATTGAATTTCATCCCATAACTCACGTAATTTCATGTAGTAGGCTGAGACCGATAGCCCATCTTGCCTGATAGAACTCAGGAATTTCTTCAATTCATACGCCCGTGGTGCACTTTCTTTTCCAAATCGTTCCTTTAAATTGGCCCAGATTTCTTGAGATATTGAGGCGTATTTGACACTTGTTCGTATTTCTTTCTCCATTGTAGTGTTTAGCCATCCTTTGATCATGGCATCACACCACATCCAAGCCATGTAATCGGCTACATATGGTTCCGATTTCTTGATTGACCCATTAATGAAGCCAACTTTGTTCTTGGCAAACAAGAAATTTAGCATTTCTTGTGACCAACCGAGATAATTTTCGTCGATAAGCACATCATTGGCGTGCAACTGCCTTAGGTAATCTGAAGCATGAATATAGTAAGGAGAATTGTGGTTAGAATCATGGTGGGAACCGCCGTCTTCATTTTTCTTTCCACCATCTCTGTTACCTACCATGGTGGTTGTTTATTTTCTTTGGACAAAGGTCTGATATGTGTATTTTTGCTAAACCTGCTCTGATATCATAATAATTCTTATTATTATGGTAAAGATACAAATTTTTTGTACAAAAAACTACAAGCAAATCACACATTTAAATACAGGAGAGGAAGCCCAGAGAAAAGGTAAGAAGGAAATTAGGGAAGTGAATTAAGGAATGAAATCAGCGAGAAAAAAAACATATCCTTCTTTAATGTGTATATACGAAGGGATGTATTTTTGAAATTGCGGTCAAATTATACAAGTCAAAATCAAATACAAGATAACATTAAGGTGTCGTTTGTTTTTTCGAATTAAAAATGCAATGGCAGAACTAGTATGTTGGTAGGGGTAACACGTTCCCTCAATTACTCCTTATATGTATTGAAAAATTGAATTTTTAGATATATATTAGAAGGTGTGCACACTTGAAATCAAATGTGCTTCTATGGAGGTTAAACTAAAAGTCAATCATTTAGTAGCCCATTAATGTAACATCTGAATTTCCAAGTGCTATATTTTATAATTTATTTTTGGAGTTAAGAGAGGGACTCGACGAGTTGACGCCTAGACTCGTCGAGTAGGATCATGATTCACTGACTGGTTAATAAAGGGTCTCGACGAGTCGGTAAGGGTGGACTCGACGAGTCCGTGCTGACGACTAAAACCCTAAATCCCCGGGCATGTGCCCTATTTAAAGGACCTTATAGCTCTCATTTGCGGCTACCAATCCAGAGAGAGATACCCTATTGATCTTGAGCGAGTTGTGAGAGAATTTGAGCCTCTTTGATCATTTTTGGTGTAATTTTCCAAAGGAGAAAGTGTTTCCAGCAAGGGGAGGTCATGAGGAATGCATTTCAGTGGGTTTTCAGCCCGAATCTTTAGTTTTGAGGTAGCTATTCGATCCTATTCTTCTGTTTTGCTTAAGGGCATTGAATCTAGGATTTTCTATACCATTTTATGGCTTGTTTAGTTGAGTATAGTGTCCCATTGGATGCCAAACTCTAGATCTGGGCCTTTTGAGGTCCAGAGAGCCTGAACCATTATGCTTTTTGTGGTTCTATGGAGGAAATGGACATAGGTTGCCATGTTAGAAGAGATTTCACCAAAATAAGCCTTGTATGCAATACATGTGTAGCAATATTCGGCCTTTACGTGGTTATTGGTCATAGGGAAGTCAGATCTATGGATTAGAGAAGTAGATCTAACCTCAGGAGGTCAGATGAGTGTTGTTATGGGAGCAACTCGCCGAGTTCATAAGTGGAATCGACGAGTTGAGTCGGGTTTGCCCCGCGATTCATTGCTGAGTAGCCCGGCGAGTGGAGAGGGAACTCGTCGTGCCAAGTGAGGCTTAGAAGGATTCAGAGGACCAGTGTGGACTCGCTGAGTCGCCCGAGTGCACTCGACGAGTCTGGTCAAAGTTTGACTATTGACTTCGTTAACTTTTAGGGATTAGTCAATGCTTGGACTCATGAGTCATTATAGGGGTAGAATGGTCTTTTACCCTTCTTAGAGAACTTAGAGGGGAATTAGTCTAGCCTTTGAAAGTCATACTGATTAGAGTAATTATTTATGTGATTAGGCAGAGACTAGTTCAGTATTTCCGAGTTCGATCCAAATAGTTGCTTCGGCAATCGGCTATTTCAGTTCACGTTTTTTTACTACTAGTGAGACTAATACAAATATTGTTTATTTATTTTTATTTTTGATGCTTTATTATTTTATTTTAGTTTAGTTGTTCGATTTGAAAACCTAAAATTAATTAATTATCATTTTCTTTGTTGGTTTTCTACATTGTTGGTGAATTAGGTTTAATTCTTTAATTGTGTTTATAGAGTTCCATTGGAGATAGGTGATGATTTTCAAGCTTTAAATGAATTTTAAATCTTTAAAGTTGACATTGGTATTGTCCGTCGCTACCATAACCATTTAAAAATGAATTTTCGTAATGAAGATATGGTATACCGACATGAAGTAATAAAATGAGTGATGATGTTTTGAACGATATTTTGATTTGTAGTGTTGAAAAAAACTACTCATGAATGTTAAGATCGAACGAGTGATAGAGTGTTTTCGAAAAATAGGTTGATGTAAATGTCAACTTTAAAATGTAAGACTTTTACGTTAATTTGTAATATCTAATGAAGCGTAATTAAAAAAAATTATACTACTATCTTTTATGAGTGTTTTTCTGTGCTACCTCTTGTACAAAATTTTGGTTCCACCATTGTGAAAATGTTTGAAGTCTGTGGATCACCTCTGTAACCATCTGTAGCAGAAGTGAAGCACCAAACGACTCCAACATGTAATAAAAAGTTTGTTTGTTTTTTTTAACCTCTGCAGACTGCTGCAATAAGTTAAAGTAAGGTGTGAAGAGGTTTGAAACAGATGGTCAAATGTTGTGCCACGCAGCACACACGCAACAGTTTTTAAGTTAGAAGTCTTCTGAAAAACAAACAGCTGCAAATGATCAACTGTTGCGTGTGTGCTGCACGACTGAACAATAGTGGTCAGAAATGCTTTTTTAGAAAAAAAAAAAAAAACTAATAAACTATATTATAAAAATGTTAGAAAAAAATTTTTAAAAAAATGCACACAAAAACTACAAATGATGCCCACATTGAATTTTGGGCTGAATTGTTAGGCCAACCCCCAAG
Source organism: Lactuca saligna (assembly GCF_052625555.1). NCBI lineage: Eukaryota > Viridiplantae > Streptophyta > Magnoliopsida > Asterales > Asteraceae > Lactuca > Lactuca saligna. The sequence continues at coordinate 66,159,260 of NC_136424.1, forward strand.
CACTCAACATGGGCTGTTTCTTCGTAGAGAACTCTAAATTGTGAAATGGTACTTAGATTTAACAGAAAATATATTAAAAATTTAACAGGTACCCACATAAATTGAATCAAAATCTACGCATTATATACTTGCATACACATCATATATAATATACGACTAAAGACTGATGTTTGTTTGTTTTCATAGATATATATATATATATATATATATATATATATATATATATATATATATATATATATATATATATATATATATACACTAGCCGTTACCCGCGCACAGCGGCGGGGACAAATAGCTTCTTTCAACGATATTTTTTTAAGAAAAATGTTATGTTCCAAAAGAAAGTTCATGTCGTGGGTGAGAGGAAGGGCGGTAGTCGTGATAGTGGTTAGTTGAAAGCGAAAGGAGACAGAGTGGCTGTGGTGGTGGTGGTGATACTATCTTGGTTACTGGTTAGGTTCTTCGAGAGAGTGTGCGTATATTTCTTACTTTGAAGGGATTACGAAGATAGATATTATGAGATGGCTTGTTACCAATGTGAGATAAGAGATCCTCTATAAATTGTTGACATTGACCGCTTCAAATGGCTGAAGTGTTGAGATTGACGGGTTCAATTTGCAAATGAATTCTTCTATTAATTTGATACGAGATTTTTAGGGGATAAATGATAGGGTTAAAGTTTTAATATTATTATATTATAAATAGGTTGTACTTCAAGCTTAATAGTTTGGACGTATTAAAAAAATAATATTATTATATTTAATCTATTTATAGAATAAGTTAGATTTCTTTTATAAGTAGTAAATATATATATATATATATATATATATATATATATATATATATATATATATATATATATATATATATCTTATCTTACTATATTATTAAGCATATTGCCTATTTCTTGAAAATTAAGAGGTATACCTATTATAACATCAGGTACAATCCTGTTAAGCATTGCTCATTTGATTGTAATTGACCGTAGTTCCTTCTCCCTATATTTAAACGTGGAAAACCCTAATTCATCTACATACAATGTTTTCTAATGCTATATATCTACTCTTAAACTCGGAAACGCAGGTCTGCATTTACAAATGATTATTGCTTCAAAAATTCTACCGGATGATCTCCTCCATCCTTCCCCAATCACATACGGGTGACCTCTCTTCACCATTTGTAATTTTGTATCATTTGTCGCTGCCAACATCACTCCACAACATCACCACCACCAGGTAAAATTACCCTTTCTGGTTTGTAATCACGGGCATTGCGACAACCTAACTATCTCCTCCTTACTCCCTGTTTCCTTTTCCTTTTCTCTTTCTTAAGATGCAAACATGGGTGGATCTCATATCTCATCAATCGTGAAGGATTAAAACCCTAACAAGGTTAGGTTTTTTTTTTTTTTCGATCATAATTGTTTTTGGGATTTATACCTATTACTCCATCAAACTTTGGAAAATATTCCCTTTTTGGCTTTAATTCAGATCAAAGATGCATTATCAAAGAATCAGAACAACAATCTGTGCTTGCTGATAGGGTTAAAATATTTGTATCAGGTAAATTTGTGTATCAGGTACATTAATGCAACACCTTTCACATTTTTTTTGCTAAAAGGAGTTAAATTAAATAAACTTTATTAATTTTCAAAATGAAAGGAAAATAAAAAAATAATTACTTTATGTTTTTTTTTTCTGGGATACAAGTTGATCTTTTGGGAGATGAAGTTGAATCACTTTTAGGGCTTCTAGAGAAGATATATATAGCCCTTGATCATTACTTTCCGTTTTGTAACATTACTCTGGGTAAGATTCTCAGATTACTAAAAGTCTAAAATGTTTTGTAACATTACTCTGGGTAAGATTCTCAGATTACTGAAAGTCTAAAATAGGGTAAAACAAGAGGGGTATTTTTGACTTTTTGTCAAAATATATAATTTTTATAAAACATTTTACAGGTGCTTAAAGATAAAAATGTCCTTCTCATGAAAACCATCCTTAAAAAGCTTGTCATGTATTCTATAAAATGGGAAAAAGTTTTGTTTACTCATATATTTATGGTCTATACACGTATAAATATTACATATATGATGATATATCAAAAGTTTGTGAATTTACCGATTTGCCCTTGGCTAAACAAAAATACAGGATGGATTCAACCGCATGACTTCAAACGAAGCTCCTACCTCTCCAATTATGGCACAACGCCCATCTTCTTACATGGATTATCAAGGAATGAATATCAGAAACCAAGCCAAAAGAAAATGGGCTCTTGGACTTCAGGTAAAGTTTCTTGAAATAATTAAATAAATTAAACATTTTTTTCTTATTGTTTTTTATTTTTCTTTTTATAGTCTCAAGCACATCCCCGTGAGATAATGACAGACTTTCTGAAAGCTTTGCAAGAGCTGAATGTGTGTTGAAAAAAAATAGGTCACTACAATATGAAATGTAGGTGGGTCGCGGGTGTGCCAGGTCATCATCAAGGCATGGTGAATGATTCTATGCAAAGTAATCATAACTATTGTTGAAAATGATGGTGGGTTAACTTCTCTAATGTGGTCAATTTTGAAGTCTAGGTAATATTTTTAATTTTATTTCAGTTATTATCGAGTTATTTTTTTGCATTAAGAATTATTTTGTTTTGTTTGGTATGATGGAATCGGAAGAATGGAATGGAATTGAGCATTCCCAAAGGCTTGATCATATTTGAGAATGGAAAAGTCACTTGGATCATTAGCAGTAATAGTTCCAACTGGATTACCACAATAATAAACCATAGAAGCTCTTAATAACTCCTATGCTTCCTCCTCTTTGGAGTCTATGTCAGCATTTGGTAATACACTGCTAAAACTTCCATTTCCATTTGTACCCAAATTGTCATCTGCTAATGATCCAAGTGTCTTCCCCTAATGTGGTCAATTTTGAAGTCCAGGTAATATTTTTAATTTTATTTCAGTTATTATCGAGTTATTTTTTTTATTAAGATTTGTTTTGTTTGGTATGATGGAATCGGAAGAATAGAATGGAATTGAGCATTCCCAAAGGCATTTGAATTCCGATTCCTTCCATGTTGTTAATTTTCATTCCGTCCAGGATTGGAATGAAAATTGTAATATGTAAAATTAAAAAAAAAAATCAAATATTAGACTAAGGGAAAGATACTCATGAATGTCAGATTACTAAAAGTCTAAAATAGGGTAAAACAAGAGGGGTATTTTTGACTTTGTTTGTCTACTTCTTCCTTATTTGTTAACATGAATAATTTTTTCCAAGTATGTAAATTTTTTTATGTTTATTCATAATATTTAAAAATTGTTATATTTCGATTATGATTTTTAAATGTTATGATATGAATATGTTGTTGATACTTGATTATATATCTTGTTTTAATTGCGTTCAAGGGGTATTTGATTTTATGTTTAAACTTATTAATAATTATAACCTTATTCAAATATGTAGAGCATGCTTGACTGTTTAAACTATTCAATTTAGAAACCAGAGGATGTGTGTTGTGATGATCTCTTTAAAAGCTGGAATGAGTGATTTCTAATTGGTGTTTTTTGTCCATTCATTTAGCGGGTAGTTAATGATGTACCAGGTGAAATTTGGTTAAATGCTGTTATTGAGTGGTTTTTATAAAAAAACATAACATAGTGTAACGACCCGTTCTCGGTATGTTAATAAATTGTCAATTGTCTAAGTTTTCATGAGGGACTCGGCGAGTTCTAGCCTGACTCGCCAAGTTGGGTCGCGCATTTTGTGCACGTGGGGGCCGACGACTCGGCGAGTCCATATCCCGGACTCGGCGAGTCCGTCCGTCTGGGTGAAACCCTAAATCCCCGGGTTTGCCCACTATTTAAACCCCATTATAGCCTCATTCTCGCCACTTTCACCCTGAGAGCTCTGTGAGAAACCCTAATCCTTCCATTTGAGAGCTTATAAGTGAGTTAGTTCCATTTTGTGAAGGTGTGAAGAAGGAGAAGAAGAAGGAAGCAAGGAAACGAGTTGTAGTGCAAAGATCCAAGGTCAAATCTGAGCTTATTGAGGTATTTTCGGAGTTCCCTTCTGGTTATATGCTTAAACTTCCATTAGAGCTCTTTTAAGGGCTATTTGATGTTTGTTCCAAGCTTTATGTTTGCTTGAATGTCTTAATAAGTCGAAATACCTTTGGATCTGAGTGTTGGGGTGTTGTAGAGCCTAGATCTACTGTCTTTTTGGAGTTACATTGCATATTAGCCATGGATCTACTCTTGTTATGCATCTTTTAGCCTTATTTCCCTTATTCATGAGGTTGTGCACGTAAAGTTGGAAACTTTACGTGGTAACACAGCTTATTGAACCCAGATCTATCATATGCATGTGTTGGATTCAAGAGAAATCGAGTAAAAATCTGTTGCATGGCGGCGACTCGGCGAGTCGGAAGAACGACTCGACGAGTCGGGTCGCGAGTCCCGAGTTCTTCAGTTTTATCAGTGTCGAGTGGACGAGGTGAGTTAGGGAGTGGACTCAGCGAGTTGAGAGTAGACTCAGTAATGGAGGGACTCGGCGAGCTTGTTCATACAACTCGGCGAGTCCAAGGCAATCTTCTTGGGGATCAAGAACAACTCGTCGAGTCTGTTCATCCGACTCGGCGAGTCGGATGAAGATCATCTGAGTTCTTGGATCCAGAGGGTACTCGTCGAGTCGATGCTACACTCGACGAGTATCAGCGTGTAAGAGTTGAGAGGAGAGTCTAGGACTCGGCGAGTTGGGTATCCCGACTCGGCGAGTCAGCCCTGAGTAAGTTGACTTTGACCAAGGGTAAAAGAGTCATTTTACCCCGAATGTAGTGTTAGTGATTGATTGGGTGTGTTTATGGATTTGTAACCAAGGAGATTCAGGAGCAGCAGCCGTTAGCTTTCCGAGCCACACACTCATCCGCTAGCTTACGAGGTGAGTTTCCTTCCAGTAGGGGCGGGTCTAAGGCCACAATGCCGGCCCGTCCAGTTAGTAGTAGTTCCGGACTTCGGTTCGATGTAGTAGTTAGTATGTTTGATGCCTTCGTGGTTCAGACATGATTTATGCGCTATGTGTTATGTGTTTATGATCCGGGCTACGGCCCGATGCAGTATGCAGTATAATTGTTATGATATGCTATGCTATGCTCAGTTAGTTCCGGACTTCGGTCCGATGCAGGGGACACGGTCCCAGTCAGTTCCGGACTTCGGTCCGATGCAGCCAGTTCCGGACTCCGGTCCGATGCAGTTAGTTCCGGACTCTGGTCCGATGCAGCTAGTTCCGGACCTTGGTCCGATGCAGGGGACAAGGTCCCAGTCAGTTCCGGACTTCGGTCCGATGCAGTTTTCGGGCCTCGGCCCGATGCAGTGGGCAAGGCCCAATATGTGTTATGTGTTTTTGTATGGTATGTGGTAATTTGGGGGAGCTCACTAAGCTTCGTGCTTACAGTTTCAGTTTTGGTTTCAGGTACTTCCGCAAGCAAAGGGAAGAGCTCGGGGTGACGGCATCGCACACACCACCGCCTCAGCTTTAGTCTGGGATTGATTTAGTTGTTGATTTGATGTAGTATGATACAGTTTCCGCACAGTACTTTATTATATTTTGGGACATATCACGCATGGTTTATTTATATGATACTCTGATTATAGTTTTGATTATATTAAAAACAAAAATTTTTGGGTCGTATTTTTGGTCGTTTCAAGTTGGTATCAGAGCCCTGGTTTGAGGGATTCGGATACACTTTCGGGTGTATCTGAACTCAAACTAAGGGGGAAATAAAAGATTTTAATAAAATAAAAACGTTTTATAAAAAGAGTTTTGAAAGTACTTAGAAAGAAAGATTTTTTTTTACAAGATAGAGGTGTGTGCATGCGGTCAGCCGAGCTCAAGTAAGTACTCCCAAATTACTCATACAAGTTGTTTGTTCAATTTCAGTTTTAGTAGAACAGCATGCTAGTATAGGACTAAGGATTTAGGAGAATGCCTTATGTGCCTGCTTGTGTGCTACAGCTTTATGAATATTGCATGCTAGAATTGAGTAGACAGCAGTAGGATAGCCTGTTTAGGTTATGCCTGATAGTATGAGCTTAGCATCCTATGCTAGTACAATTTCTTGTTATACGAATAGTTTGCGTGAGTCTGTTTCCCTTATCCGAATGCTGCTTGCTTTGTGCTTAGTGGGGTTCCGAGTAATGGGAGTTAGCCATTAGTTGGACACGTTACACCACATGTAATCAGGTTTGAATAATCCCAGAGTGCTGGAACTGGCCCTACTGCGCAGCTCTTGTTTGAGTCCAACCGTTGTAGGGACGGATCTTTTACTTGAAGGATTATCCGATCCTCATCACATGTGATGGTGTTCAGGTGATGGCTAACTGGCAGTGCGAGGAGACCTACAGCAGCTGAGGACCAATCGTATTAAGCTCGAGTTTTCTTTAGGGCAAGCCTAGGATGAGAGTAGCAGAGAATAGCAGCGGTAGAAGTGACTTAGGGAAGTCGAGGCAGTTCTTGAGGAAAGTACGGATAGATGTGGAAGGTAGTAGGGGCCCATACTACTGGAAGCAGAGGATCCGTACTCGAATCAAGGAAGGCCAAGATAAGACCAGGAAGCTAGTAGTCGTATCATGATCCCTTGAAATATTTCAGTGTTCTGATGTTGTTATGATATGTTTCAGAATGGTAGTTTTGCGTCCGAGGCCAGCAGCCGGCAGTTCAGATGCCGGAGGGGGATCAGGATCGGGATCAGACCCGGAGGTCGGACAGATGGATGAGCAAACTAGAGAGTTCCTTTCTTCTGAGGTTACTCGCATCATACTTGAGCAGACTCCTGTGATCTTCGGTTCGATCAAGGAGGGCATTTTGGAGATGATGGATGAGAGACTGATTACTTTCCGTACTGAGATGGCGGCCGTGATGGGGTCGCGCACACTCACTTTCAGGGAGTTCAGGGCATGCGGGGCTCCTGACTATCACGGGGCACGGGACCCCATAGCGAGTACCAGGTGGTTGGCGGATGTGGCCAACGCATTCCGCACTAGCAGATGTCCCGAGGGGGACAAGGTCAGATTGACGTCCTGTCTCCTGAAGGATAGGGCACGAGACTGGTGGGAGGAGGTAGGACATGCCATCGGGGATGATGCGGCATTGGATGCCATGACCTGGGCTGATTTCTCTACCAGGTTCAGAGCGGAGTTTGCACCGGTCATTGAGGTGCAACAGTTAGCCAGGGAGTTCCAGGATCTTACCCAGACTACCGAGACAGTGGCGGAGATCACCGCCAAGTTCAGGGAGAGGCCCCTTCTTGTTCCACAGTATGCAGCCGATGAGGAGATGAAGAAGGCCCGTTATCACGAGATGTTGCGGAGTGACATTCGTATGTTTGTGAGCTGGTCCAGTTGCAAAACACTGGACGACATGATTGCTAGAGCCAGAGAGAGGGAGATTGATCTCGAGATGGAGAGGAAGAGGAAACCGGAGGCGGTTTCGGGTACGGGCAGTGTGGGCAAAAAGCCCAAGGTTTCAGATCACAGGTCCAGGGGTCAGCAGAGCCACGGTCGGTGTGGCAAGTGTGGGAGGTTGCACGAGGGGACGTGCAAGGCAGGGAGTTCCGGCTGCTACAAGTGCGGTCGGACCGGGCATATGAGTAAGGATTGTACGGCCCCTGCCACTACGGTTACAGCATCGGATCTGATTTGCTTTCAGTGCAATCAGAGGGGACACAAAAGGTCCCAGTGTCCCAGTTTAGCTGCAGCAGGGAAGGTGCTTGCACCCGCCCCTGCCACCTTGAGGATCACGGATGGCCGGCAGGGCCGAGCTGATGCGCCAGTGGCGAAGAGCAGGGCATTTCAGATGACAGCGGAGGAGGCGCGAGCGACTCCTGATGTGGTGATGGGTATGTATATTTCTTTCATCTTTTAATTATTAATATATCGTTTGAATATTATTTGATGGTACGTTTTATTTAGGGTCGTTCTCGGTGAACGACATCCCTGCTTTGGTGTTGTTCGATTCGGGGGCCACCCGATCATTTGTATCGCTTGCGCTTAGCAAGAGATTTAGCAGAGCTCCGGGGGAGCTGGATTGTCCGTTAGAGGTTGAGATAGCAGATGATAGGACCGTGAGGGTCGACAGAGTATATAGAGGGTGTTCCCTTCAGATATTTGAGGAGCAGTTTTCAGTGGATTTGGTTCCGATTCCCCTGCGCGGGAATAAAGTTATTGTGGGCATGGATTGGCTAAGCCCCAATGGGGCGGTGATTGATTGTGAGCTTCAGCTAGTGAGGGTTCGCACTCCCAGTGGGGGAGAGATAGTGATTCAGGGCGAGAGGCCCCAGCGAGGACTGACCTTCTGTTCTGCCGCTAGGGCGAGGCGCTACGTTCAGCAGGGTTGCGCCGGTTATGTAGCCTACGTCTTGGATACCCGGGATAAGGGCAAGACGACGATTGAGGATGTTCCTATTGTTCGAGATTACCCGGACGTGATTCCCGAGGATTTGCCAGGGATACCTCCTGAGAGGCAGGTTGAGTTCAGGATCGACCTGGTTCCTGGTGCGGCTCCGATAGCCAAAGCACCATATCGACTTGCTCCCCCTGAGATGCAGGAGTTGTCTACACAGCTTCAGGAGCTGTTAGACAAGGGTTTCATTCGGCCGAGCAGTTCGCCTTGGGGAGCACCGATCTTATTTGTGAGGAAGAAAGACGGGTCGCATCGGATGTGTATTGACTACCGGGAGTTGAACAAGGTAACGGTGAAGAACCGTTACCCACTTCCGAGGATAGTTGACTTGTTTGATCAGCTCCAGGGAGCGTCTTGGTTCTCCAAGATCGACCTACGCTCCGGTTACCATCAGATGAGGGTCAGGGATGAGGATGTACAGAAGACTGCTGTCAGGACCCGGTATGGTCATTATGAGTTCGTGGTGATGCCATTTGGGCTCACCAATGCCCCAGCCGCGTTCATGGATCTCATGAACTGCGTGTGCAGACCGATGCTGGACCGGTCGGTGATCGTGTTCATAGATGACATCTTGGTATATTCCAAGACGCAGGGGCAGCACGAGGAGCACCTGCGGGAGGTGTTGGAGACTTTGAGGAGGGAGAGACTTTTCGCTAAGTTCTCCAAGTGCGAGTTCTGGTTGCGCGAGGTGCAGTTTCTTGGGCACCTCGTTAACCAGAAGGGTATTTTGGTTGATCCGGCCAAGATCGAGGCCGTGATGCAGTGGGAGGTCCCGAGGTCTCCATCTGAGATTCGGAGCTTCCTAGGATTGGCAGGGTATTATCGGAGATTTATCCAGGACTTCTCCAAGATAGCAGTGCCGCTCACCCGACTAACCAAGAAGTCGGTAGTTTTTCGTTGGGGGCCTGAGCAGCAGGCGGCATTTGAGACTCTCAGGCAGAGATTGTGCGAGGCTCCGATCCTTACCTTGCCAGAGGGTGTTGAGGATTTCGTGGTCTATTGTGATGCTTCGATCACAGGTATGGGAGCAGTATTGATGCAGCGAGGCCATGTGGTGGCTTATGCCTCGAGACAGTTGAAGCCTCACGAGGCTAATTATCCTACCCACGACTTGGAGCTGGGGGCAGTTGTATTTGCCCTCAAGATTTGGAGACATTACCTTTATGGGGTCCGCTGTACTATCTACACGGACCACAAGAGTTTGCGATACCTTATGGATCAGCCGAGTTTGAACATGAGACAGAGGAGATGGCTGGACGTGCTGAAGGACTATGACTGTGAGATCCTTTATCATCCAGGGAAGGCCAACGTGGTGGCCGACGCCCTGAGCCGTAAGGTGTCGGCGGCTCCTATCAGGGATTTGTGTATGAGGATGACGGTGATCACTCCTTTGTTGGAGCGGATCAAGGAGGCTCAGATGGAGGGTCTCAAGGAGGAGAGGCAGAAGTGCGAGAGGATAGTGGGCCGAGTAGCTTCGTTTGATTACGACAGTCGGGGTTTGATGACGCTTCATGGTAGGGTGTGGGTACCGTACTGGGGTGGGGTACGGCAGGTATTGATGGACGAGGCTCATAAGTCTCGATTTTCTATCCACCCAGGGGCAACGAAGATGTATCGAGATCTTCGACCTGATTATTGGTGGCCCTGCATGAAGCGGGACGTCGCTTGGTACGTTGAGAGATGCTTGACCTGCCGGAAGGTCAAGGCGGAGCACTAGAGACCTCACGGCAAGATGCAGCCGTTGGATATTCCCGTGTGGAAATGGGAGGATATCACCATGGATTTTATCACCAAACTTCCCAGGACCGCACGTGGAGTGGATTCGATATGGGTAGTGGTGGATCGGTTGACGAAGAGTGCCCATTTTATCCCGATCCAGGAGAGTATATCGGCGGAAAAGTTAGCCGATATCTATGTGCGAGAGATTGTGGCACGTCAGGGAGTGCCGGTATCGGTGGTGTCGGACCGGGATGTTCGCTTCACGTCCAGATTCTGGAATCGATTCCACGATGAGATGGGTACTCGTCTCCATTTCAGCACCGCTTTTCATCCTCAGACTGACGGGCAGAGCGAGAGGACGATTCAGACTCTCGAGGACATGCTTAGGGCATGTGTTTTAGATTTTGGGGGCAGTTGGGATACGTATCTTCCCTTAGCGGAATTCTCGTATAACAACAGCTATCATGCGAGCATTGATCGACCTCCTTTTGAGATGTTATATGGCAGGAAGTGCAGGACCCCGATTTGTTGGGGCGAGGTCGGTCAGCGGGTCATGGGGAGCACCGAAGTGGTGCTCAAGACGACGGAATTGATCCAGAAGGTCCGTAGTAGACTGCAGACTGCGCAGAGTCGGAAGAAGAGCTACGCCGACAGGAGGCGTTCAGACTTGGAGTTCCAGGTGGGAGACATGGTTCTTCTGAAAGTCTCACCTTGGACAGGTGTCATCAGGTTTCGGAAGAGGGGCAAATTGGGCCCCAGATTTATTGGTCCTTTCAGGGTTTTGGCCCGGGTGGGTCGGGTTGCTTACCGGTTAGATCTTCCTGAGGAGCTCAGTTTGATACACAACACCTTCCACGTATCGCAATTGAGGAAGTGTTTAGTGGACGAGACAGCAGTCATTCCCTTGGAGGACATCCAGGTTGATAGCAGCCTGAATTATATCGAGAAGCCGATCGCAATTCTGGAACGGAAGACCAAGACCTTGAGGAACAAGGTAATTCAGCTGGTAAAGGTGCAGTGGCAGCACCGGAAGGGGTCTGAATGGACATGGGAAACTGAAGAAGAAATGAGAACGCACTACCCGGAGTTATTCGCAGATCCAGCCGTTGCAGACTTCGAGGACGAAGTCTGAACCAAGTGGGGGAGAATTGTAACGACCCGTTCTCGGTATGTTAATAAATTGTCAATTGTCTAAGTTTTCATAAGGGACTCGGCGAGTTCTAGCCTGACTCGCCGAGTTGGGTCGCGCATTTTGTGCACGCGGGGGCCGACGACTCGGCGAGTCCATATCCCGGACTCGGCGAGTCCGTCCGTCTGGGTGAAACCCTAAATCCCCGGGTTTGCCCACTATTTAAACCCCATTATAGCCTCATTCTCGCCACTTTCACCCTGAGAGCTCTGTGAGAAACCCTAATCCTTCCATTTGAGAGCTTATAAGTGAGTTAGTTCCATTTTGTGAAGGTGTGAAGAAGGAGAAGAAGAAGGAAGCAAGGAAACGAGTTGTAGTGCAAAGATCCAAGGTCAAATCTGAGCTTATTGAGGTATTTTCGGAGTTCCCTTCTGGTTATATGCTTAAACTTCCATTAGAGCTCTTTTAAGGGCTATTTGATGTTTGTTCCAAGCTTTATGTTTGCATGAATGTCTTAATAAGTCGAAATACCTTTGGATCTGAGTGTTGGGGTGTTGTAGAGCCTAGATCTACTGTCTTTTTGGAGTTACATTGCATATTAGCCATGGATCTACTCTTGGTGTGCATCTTTTAGCCTTATTTCCCTTATTCATGAGGTTGTGCACGTAAAGTTGGAAACTTTACGTGGTAACACAGCTTATTGAACCCAGATCTATCATATGCATGTGTTGGATTCAAGAGAAATCGAGTAAAAATCTGTTGCATGGCGGCGACTCGGCGAGTCGGAAGAACGACTCGACGAGTCGGGTCACGAGTCCCGAGTTCTTCAGTTTTATCAGTGTCGAGTGGACGAGGTGAGTTAGGGAGTGGACTCAGCGAGTTGAGAGTAGACTCAGTAATGGAGGGACTCGGCGAGCTTGTTCATACAACTCGACGAGCTTGTTCATACAACTCGGCGAGTCCAAGGCAATCTTCTTGGGGATCAAGAACAACTCGTCGAGTCTGTTCATCCGACTCGGCGAGTCGGATGAAGATCATCTGAGTTCTTGGATCCAGAGGGTACTCGTCGAGTCGATGCCACACTCGACGAGTATCAGCGTGTAAGAGTTGAGAGGAGAGTCTAGGACTCGGCGAGTTGGGTATCCCGACTCGGCGAGTCAGCCCTGAGTAAGTTGACTTTGACCAAGGGTAAAAGAGTCATTTTACCCCGAATGTAGTGTTAGTGATTGATTGGGTGTGTTTATGGATTTGTAGCCAAGGAGATTCAGGAGCAGCAGCCGTTAGCTTTCCGAGCCACACACTCATCCGCTAGCTTACGAGGTGAGTTTCCTTCCAGTAGGGACGGGTCTAAGGCCACAATGCCGGCCCGTCCAGTTAGTAGTAGTTCCGGACTTCGGTTCGATGTAGTAGTTAGTATGTTTGATGCCTTCGTGGTTCAGACATGATTTATGCGCTATGTGTTATGTGTTTATGATCCGGGCTACGGCCCGATGCAGTATGCAGTATAATTGTTATGATATGCTATGCTATGCTCAGTTAGTTTCGGACTTCGGTCCGATGCAGCCAGTTCCGGACTCCGGTCCGATGCAGTTAGTTCCGGACTCTGGTCCAATGCAGCTAGTTCCGGGCCTTGGTCCGATGCAGGGGACAAGGTCCCAATCAGTTCCGGACTTCGGTCCGATGCAGTTTCCGGGCCTCGGCCCGATGCAGTGGGCAAGGCCCAATATGTGTTATGTGTTTTTGTATGGTATGTGGTAATTTGGGGGAGCTCACTAAGCTTCGTGCTTACAGTTTCAGTTTTGGTTTCAGGTACTTCCGCAAGCAAAGGGAAGAGCTCGGGGTGACGACATCGCACACACCACCGCCTCAGCTTTAGTCTGGGATTGATTTAGTTGTTGATTTGATGTAGTATGATACAGTTTCCGCACAGTACTTTATTATATTTTGGGACATATCACGCATGGTTTATTTATATGATACTCTAATTATAGTTTTGATTATATTAAAAACAAAAATTTTTGGGTCGTATTTTTGGTCGTTTCACATAGACTCGATATTATTGTCAAACCTTTATTTGATTTAAAATTTTTTAATAAATATTTCAATAAAGATGCTTATGCTGCTTCATGTTTAAGTTTTGTTTTTCATAGGAAACATTAAACTCTTTTTGCTTGACTTCCAGATTAAGATGGTAGAGTAAAGGAAAGAAGGCATCCGGTAAATGAAGATGTAAAGTTGATGGGCAGATCAAGTCCAAAATATGGATCAAAGGTCACATGGCATTAACGTAGTTTATAGAATCAACTTGTTTCACTTCTTGTAGATAGAGATGCAAAGTTTATAGAATCAATCTGTTCCATTTCTAAGATACATTTAAGATCATAAACCATTGCTATTACTTAAGATTAACTCGTGATTTAGTTGTATTAATTCTTATCTGATGCATGTGATAAATTACACAGAACAAATATGATTCGTTTTTTTAGCCAAGTACAATTACAAATTTATTTTGATAATTTATAGGAGCATTTTCTTGAAAAAGAAAATAGAACTTTAGAAAAAAAAGAGATATGGTGTATTTGTTGTAAAAAAAACTCAAAAAGACAGTAGGAAAAAACAAAGAGCAGTAAAAAACACTCAAGTAGGGTAAAAAATGTATTGCTTAAATAAGTTTCCTCTCAAATAGTTTCATTATCATTATTGTATCTTTTATTTGATATTAAACTATTTGAAAACCATATATTCTTAACATTTTTTTAGTTGTTTTTATGTTAATGGTATTTAAATAATATAATTTATGATGAATTATCAATATTTGCAGAATGCTACAGTTATAAAATAAAACATATCATGATTTTTTTAATGGGGGCTTTATGATATTTATCAAAGCTGGTAAGCAAATAGTAAAAAGGATGAGGAAATAAAAGCCGACTCACAGTTGGAACAAAACTTTTTTATGAAAATTTGTAATCTCAGCAAGGTTTTACGTATAAAAAAAAAAAAAAAGAGCGGGGCATCTCCAATCAAATTGTCAAAAAAAAAAAAAATTACAGCCTATATTAGAATGGGTGTCGGTATAATAAAAAATGAGCTAAAGTTTACACATCGTCGAAGTATTATGTGATTCATTGGACAATAACTTGTTTTCTAAAGAAATATAATCAATGCAATGGGACCAAATTTCTAAATAACCTGGGACGGGAGTTTGACACTAAGGTCAAATCTAAGCCATAACGAGTATTGTCTTTTTTAAGACGAGACAATTATATATATATATATATATATATATATATATATATATATATATATATATATATATATATTATATATATATATATATAAGTTAATAAAAAGTCAATTGTTTCAGATCCGAATAAAATACCACAAATCAAAAATCAAAAGAATCGCAACATAAAGCGATAAGGCACGTCTTGACACGTTATTTGGACGTCACGTTCAACAAATCTGTATTTGACGTTTTTGTAACGGGTACATCATGTTTCACGCGATGACAATCCTTGATGCGTAGTAACACACCTTTTAGAACCATGTATGAGACTATTGATGCGTAGTAACACACCTTTTAGAACCATGTATGAGACTATTCACCAAAAAACTGATTCGACGCGTCGTAAGGAAATTAATCAACAAAAAAAACTATTAACCGGCATCCTATTCGTGGCCCGTTGCATCGCGCGGGTATCCTACTAGTATATATATATATATATATATATATATATATATATATATATATATATATATATATATATATATATATATATATATATATATATATATATATATATAGGTTCATTTGAGACCATTTTAATTTTGTGAAACCATAAAACCAAATCTAAAAGTAATTTTAAAATGCAAAATAAATGGAAAAATCCAAAAATTCTTTTTTTCTTTTTTAAATATTATTTTCGAAACTTGAATTAACTAAAAAAAATAAAAAAAAAATCTAATTTTTTTGAAAAATACGTGAAATATTCAAATAGAATATTACACTGACATATTCTAAAAAATAATATTAAAATGTAAAATAAATGTAAAAATCTAAATTTTTTTTTTTTTTAATATTATTTTCGGCACTTGAATTAACTAAAAAAAAAAAAAAGAAATCCCTTTTTTTTTTTTTTTGAAAAATATGTGAAATATTCTAATATAATATTACACTGTACATATTCTAAAAAAATAGTTTTAAAATGCAAAATAAATGGAAAAATCCATAATTTCTTTTTTTAAATATTATTTTCCGAACTTGAATTAACTAAAAAAATTAAAAAAAATACGTCCCACGGTCTAATAAAATTAAGCCGTCTCACATTAACCTAAACCTATATATATATATATATATATATATATATATATATATATATATATATATATATATATATATATATATATATATATATATATATATATATAAATTCAGGTTCATTTGAGACCATTCTTATTTTGTGAGACCGTTAGACCAAATCTAAAAATAATTTTAAAATACATAATAAAAGGAAAAATCCGAAAATTATTTTTTTAATTATTATTTTCATCACTTTTTTACTTAAAATAATAAAAAAAAATTACTGTGTTTTTGAAAAAAAAAAGTGAAATATTCTAATAGAATATTACATTGTAAATATTCTAATGTAATTTTTAAAATGTTAGAATATTTTACTAGATTTGTCAGATATGTAAAATATTATAATATCCTACTAAAATATGTAAAAAAAAGTTTTTTTTTTTGTAAATTTTTTTTAGAAAATATAAATGACGAAAATAATATTTGACTTTTTTTTTTGAAATTTTTTTAATTATTTTGCATTTTAATTTTTTTAATCTACATTATGAGTGGTTAGGATTATATCTCACGATTTTACAAAATTAGACCGTCTCACATGAATCTAACCCTGTATATATATATATATATATATATATATATATATATATATATATATATATATATATATATATATATAAAGAGAGAGAGAGAGAGAGAGAGAGAGAGAGATAGGTTCGTATATTTTCTACAACTGTTGTATGCATGTATGGATCAATGAAAATTTAACAATAATATAATCATTAATTAAATTAATAATGATATATTAGTAATATTACATATATGTATTAATTAATATCTAAAATTAACAATTGATATCTCTTTATTTAAAGGATCAACAAAATTATGAACAATCAACACATTTTTCTTCCTCAATTTTACTTATTCTATCATAAATTTCTTTCATATCATAAGACTCCAGTTTAAATGTAAGTTTTAATTTGAGAATATGGTTATAAATGTATAACTTATGTGTATTAAACTATAAATTTATTATATTAAACTGCGAGTTTTGTGTACTACACTATAAATTGACAATAGTAATCTATTAATTTTATGTATTAAAATATGAACTTATTGTATTAAGTTGTGAAGTGGTTATATTAAACGGTGACTTTTATGAATTTTGTATTTGCTTCAGAAATATGATTTGAAAGAAGCATTATACACAAATATGATTTTCTTTAATTTTGAATAATTATGTAAAATTTAAACTGTGAATATTAAATAAATAAACTTTGAAAGAAGCACTTTGCTCCGAATCTAAAAGTATAAATGTAAGCTTTAAATTGACAATATAGTTTAAACTGTGAATATTATATAAATGTATTTTGAAAGAAGCAATTTGCTCCGAATTTAAACTGTGAATTGACTACATCAAACTATGATTTTTTATGAATTTTGTATTAAAATAGGAATGATTTATGTGTAAATGTTTTTCTTAATTTTCTATGTTTATTTTTTGTGTAATATATATATATATATATATATATATATATATATATATATATATATATATATATATATATATGTAATAATGTATTTGTTTTTATAATTGCTTTGCATTAATCTTTAATTAGTGAATTAATATGATTATTAAACTATAAATGTGGTATTTAAGCTCTAAATACACATTTTTATATACAAATCTTATTTGGAAGAAATGATAATTGCAATGGTTGCACATGTGGTTGGTGACAGCGTGTAGTAATTGGTGATGTTGGTGGTAGAGTTTGAGTTTTACTTCAACTAGTGTAAAATGGATGGTATTAAAGTTTGTGAATTTGTTTTTTTATAAACTGCGAATGAGTAAATTATATGTTTATTTGGATGTGAATATGTTAGTTTAAATTTTGAATGTGTTAGAAAATACACATTTTAAAGATATTTAAAACTTAGGAAGAACTAAATTTGTCAAGAATAGTTCTTCTTTTTTATTAAATTTTTGTTCATTTAGTTACAAGAATGAAATAGTATATGTTTAAAATTATTACAAAAGAAGTGAGATTTGTTTGTTCTATTAAGTTGTGAATACGATTAGAAAAATGCTCCTAAAATTGGTGATAGTCCAGCAAACTTTCCACAGTTATCCTACAATGGTCCGACGACGGTCCGAATATGGTAGGTGGTAGTCGTTTGTAAAGGAGGGAAAGGGAGAATTTTTTTTTTATGTAATATTAATATTTGATTTGTCTAAAACATCCTTATTAATAAATATTAAAAATTGGTTTATATGGTTCTTAACCACTTTTTGTTGTCATTTAAACCAATATATATATATATATATATATATATATATATATATATATATATATATATATATATATATATATATATATAGTTAGGCTCAATAGAAATGCATAACTACGACAATATATGTTAGAACCAATGATCAAGTGATATGTATCCATTTCTTTATTCATAAGTAATGTAGTGTAGAAGTTATTTATGTAGTTAATCTTAGTGATGTGTTATCATGTTTTCATTCGTTCCAGCATATATTGCACTATTAATGTATTTTCCATAGAACTCTCCCCTATATATATATATATATATATATATATATATATATATATATATATATATATATATATATATATATATATATATATATTGTTAATGCATCCCCCTATGAATAAGTTAAAGATAACATAACTGTTATCTTTGGGATGAGCTATCTAACGGTTGCGAACCACCCTAGTGCCAGACCCTCGCCCTCGCCCTCGCAGCCTCGCGTTAGGATTCCGGTGATTGGCGTTCTTGCGCCTAGGTCCAACTCCAGACGATAATCTCCGGTCTATAATAAGCCAAAACATAATTGACCACTCCTACAATAACAAGTGTAATGCTTAGAGCATTATCCTTTATTCTCTCTACACTGATAGAAGAGAGTATTGCAACTAGTGATGTACAATTCACCAATGGAAATCATCCACGTCCCGTGGGCCCAGACGGGACAAAGAAAATCGTTGGGATCATGCTCAACGGATGGCGGGTATAAAGGAATCACTCTCCTTCAGAGATAGGGACCGCTTCCTTACAACTAAAACCCTAATCTCTACATTCTCACATGCACAATCAAACTAACTAGATCGTCGGAGCTTCGTCCCAGTACCACCTCCTGGACGTCGATTGACGTTGCTTCGTTATTGCTATGATTATAGGGCTTAACTTAGATGGAACCACCACGAGACGACGTTAAGCTCGGAGAATAAATCAATATATATATATATATATATATATATATATATATATATATATATATATATATATATATATATATATATATATATATATATATAACACCCAAAGTTTGGAAAGCCAAGAAAAGAAAGAAAACCCCAATTTTAAGGGGAGACTCGGCGAGTCCAAGGAGGGACTCGGTGAGTCCGAGCAGGATCCGGGTCGAGGAGTAAGCGACCGACTCGGCGAGTCGTCCAAGGTGACTCGGTGAGTCTGGTCTGAGTGAGGAAAACCCTAATCCTGGGAGTTGTATCCTATTTAAAGAGTGTTATGTCCCTCCCTCAGCCCCCATATCACCTTAGAGAACCTGTACACCCTTGATTTCGTGTGAGCTTCCATCATCTGAGAGAAATAGCTTGGAGGAAGGAACTTTGGGAAAGGAACTTGAAGATCAAGAAGGTTGCTTCAAAGGAGGAGGTGTAGATCCGAGATCTACTTCAGTGGTGTCCATCTTGGAGGTAACAAGCTGCTATTTTCCCTCCTTTACACCTAGATCTATGTGTTGTTGTTGGGGCTTTTAGCCATAATGTTATTCTTTCAAGTTAGAAGCTAGATCTGAAGTTGCTACTTCAGATCTAAGCATATGATGGTCTTGAGAAGCACAAAGTATCAGCCCTTGAGTGGATCATGGAGCCTCTTTGCCTTAAACCCTAGTTCATGGTGCATTTTGCCTAGATCTCCTTCTCTACACGTAAAGCTTGCAACTTTACGTGAGGAATGGGCTTGGGAAGGGTAGATCTACATTTTGGAGTCCATGCATGACCCAAAAGCCCTCTGAGTGGACTCGGCGAGTAGCATGAAGTAGTGGAGCAACTCGACGAGTGGGATGAACAGCTCGTCGAGTCAGATGAAGATTACCTTGTACTCGGCGGGTCAGGTTGCGAAACCCCTAACCCTTCAAGTTGAGACTCGAATTAGTGAGTCAGGTGGAGACTCAGTGAGTTGGGCAGGTCAGGAATCAGAAATCGGTAGACTTGGCGAGTCATGGACTGACTCGGCGAGTCGAGGCGCGAATAGAAGGAATCTGAACATTTTGAACTCGGCGAGTTAGTAGGGTGACTCGGCGAGTAGGGTTGACCTGGAAGGTTGAATTTGATCAGGGTTGACTTGGTTGTCTTTCGGGGGTCAGTTAGACTCAGTATTGCTTTGATATTGGTAGTTCGGGGAGCAAGGGGAGCAGGAGTTCAGTGAGTTGTCGGGCAACAACTAGTGAGATCATCAGCAAGTTCAGCCAGTGCAGGTGAGTTTCCCTTTGTGTGAATGGATTTAAGGCCACAATGTCGGCCCATGTAGTTATGAGTAGAAGACCCGGGGGTTAGCCCTAGGCACAGTATGCTAGTATGATATTCAGGACGAGGTCCAGTATTAGCGGGCGGGTGCCCAAGGATTTGTTTATATGATAGATTATACTTGTTGTCTGTGTGATACATGTATGTGCCTGGTAGGGAGGTGAGTGTGGGTGAGGTCCCGTATCTCACCAATAGCATAGTGTGGATGGGGTTCCATATCTCATCAGTAGCAGGACATGGGCGAGGCCCAGGATAGGCGAGGCCTTAGGACAGAACCAGTTGCATGTGTTTAGTTATGTGTTGTGATATGTTTATGTATTATTATTTGTTGGCGGGCGAGGCCTTGTGACAGGCTAGGCCTAAGTAAAACAGATCTGTATCCGAGCGGGGCCTGGAGCGGCGGGGCCGTTGTAGTGGGCGGGGCCCAAGGTAGGGGCGAGGCCCAAGATAGCAGGTGTGGCCCAATATGTGCAGTATGTGGTTATGCATGGTATGTGGTAGGGTGGGGAACTCACTAAGCTTCGTGCTTACGATTTTCAGTTTTGGTTTCAGGTACTTCCGGTAGCGGAGGGAAGAGCTCGGGGTGATCGCATGGCACACACCATAGTTTAGACAACCTGGGAATGTTTACTCTGATAATGAACATGTGTTTTGAAAACTTATACTTATATTATGTGTTGGAATGATGACTTTGCCTTAAGGAATGTTTTATTAAAAGAAAATTTGGGTACTAAATTTTGGGTCGTTACAATATATATATATATATGTGTGTGTGTGTGTGTGTGTGTGTGTGTGTGTGTGTGTGACACCCCCAAACCAGACGGCGGAAACATCCGGGGGTGGATGACTTCATTTGTAGTATCACAACACATGCATTAAAGTAATCAAAGTGCAAACAACCATTGCATTAATAAGTATAAGTTTTTACATGTGTTCAATCATTATCTATTGATTCCATGAGAATACAAGTTTGGAGCATAGATCTGAAAGGTAGGAGCTTAATCCTTTAGGATGGCTCATTCAGACAGGGGAACTCCACGAGTCCAGGGAAGGATTCGACGAGTTGAAGCAGGTTGTCCTGATGTTTATGACAGGAAGAACTCGATGAGTTTGTAAGAGACACGACAAGTTGACTCAGTCAACCACGAGTTAAGCATTACAGGGACTCGCCGATTTGGGAGATAACTCGACAAGTTGGGTCGACTGGGAGTTGACATTGACTTTGACTTTGACCAGGACGTTGACTTTGACCAGGCATAAAATGGTCATTTTACCCTAAGGAGGATTATCAGATTTTGACTAAGTATTATTGTGATTTTCATAGTCGGGGAAACGTCGGAGCAATTATCAGATATTCCTCACTGTGAGATTTCACAGACAACTTTACGAGGTGAGTTTTCCTCCAGTAGGAACGGGTCGAAGGCACCAATGCCAGCCCGTTTATGCATTTAGAGTATGCCGGACTGCGGTCCGATATTGGGGTTAGCCCGATGCAGATTATATGTTTTTGGACTTTGGTCCAATGTTGGGGCATTCCTGAGAAGAGTATATGTATGCTTGATGTCTTTGTGATTCATGCATGTTATGTGTTATGTGTTCAGGAGCAAGCCCGAAGCATGTTAGGTAGATGTTATATGTTATAATATTTTTTATGTGTTCCAGGGCAAGCCTGATGCGTGTTAGTTATATGTTTTATGTTATGTTATGTGTATATGATATATGATATGATGTGTAACGCCTGTAGATTCGGGCTACTCAATTTAGAGACGATAAGCATCAAAAATAACTTTTTGATGGAAGATTATTTTGAAGGATTTATCTTAACTAAGTTATAGTAAATGTTACAAGGATTCCGTACATATAAAGAACTCCAAAATCCGAGTTGTAACGAAGAAGTTATGACCTGTCGAAGTTTCGTGATAGAACCGACATGACACAGGGCGACGTAAATAGTAAATTTACATTAGAGTGATGTTTGGCCTTAGCGATCTAAATGAAAGTCATAGAATACGTTAAACCGAGAGCGTGCATAAAAAGAACGTCTAAATCTGACTTCGTATGAGGAAGTTATGATTTTTTGATGTTTCAGCATTAGCAGTATGCAGCCTGAAGTTCAAATATGAGATCAAGTGATTTCTAGCCGAAATGATCTAAACGAGAATCGAAGATCTCATCGATAGTGGACTTCTAACGGAGTTTTCCTGTCCCGGCCTACTAAAAATAATATAATAAAAATAAAGTCAAAATTAGCCGACGAAGTCTAAACGCGAGTTGTAGAGGATAATCTCACCTACGCGTGGATATAAAGAACGTTGAAAACGGAGTTCATATGCGAAAGTTATGAATTTCTGAAGTTCTGGGAGCGAAACCCCAAAAATGTCAATGTTCACGACGTGAACTCAATATTTATGACTTCGGGAGCGTGCCAGACGTAAGTTGCGATGCTGCACCTGATGACTATTGAACTCACGACGTGAATATTTGAGATTTACAACGTGAATCCAGAAAAATGGCCCTATAAATAGAAATCAAGGGTCAGCCGATTTTGGTTGCTCCTGCCTTATTCTCCCACTCCTAATACCCTCTCTAAGCCCTATTTTAACCCCCGAAGCCCCGGTATCATCCCGAGACACAAAGAAAGTCCCGATACCCGAAGATCCCGAGAAGAAAAGAGTTTCCGAGTCGAAGCTCTGCCTGCGAGAAGCTCGGTGTGTGAAGATCTTCTAGTTTCACCGAAGAAGTACTACTCTTAGAGCCGTAGTGTTGTCCGATCATCTTCTAATCAAGTGAGTGTGTGGTTATTTTCTTTTACACATAGATATGAAGTATTTGCTATGAAATACATGTTATGTGTTTATATATTGTTGTTTACTTGAGATGGATGTTGAATGAATGTTTTAAACAGGTTTTTAAATAGTTTTAAACTATATATGTAATTTATATCTACAAATATGTTGGGTAGAACATGGGTAGATGAAATAGTTGGTGTGTGATGAAATAATGTGATAAGAGATAGGTGACGATATAATGATGATGATAATTAGGTGATGATAAATAGGTAATGAATTACGAGTCCAGTCGATGTTGTGGCTGTGTATTCATGCGATGATAGTCTAACCCATATTATGAATTACGAGTCTAGGCGATGTTGTGGTTGCGTATTCATGCGATGATAGTCTAACCCTTATTATGATTTACGAGTCCAGGCGATGGTGTGGCTGCGTAATCATGCGATGATACCCTAACCCTTACTAGAAACATATTGAGGGAGTGATCCACGAATTAGTATTGTCTATGCGATGATCCTTAGGAAAAGTTCCTTAGGAACAAACATATAAGGAAATAAGATGTAAGGAGATGAGAGGTAAATATGATATATGAGATGACCCTTAGGATAATATCTTTAGGGAAGATTAAATGAAGATAATGGGGATGAGTAATTGGGTTGATTGTTTGATGATTAAATATAATAATTATATTATAATGGTCCGAAAACCCTATATGCTCACCAGGCTCCCAAGCCTGACCCACTTAGTTTTCTTTGCATTACAGGTAATGGCACAAGGGTATAAGTTGGTGGACTTGATGAGAGATTTTGGATTATAGATTAATAGTTATAAATAATTGTTGTAAGGTCTATTTTATATTGTTTATGCTTTTGGTCTGTATTGGAACATCACATCCCGATATTTTGTTATTTAATGAAAATACATTTCTTTAAGAAATGCTTTGATAAATTTTATTTTATCATATTTTATTTTGGGAACAAATTCCGCAACTCTTTTAATCAAAGGATTACTTTGATTTTATAAAACAAAGCATAAACAAATCGGTCTTTTCTGGCCGTGAAATTGAGGATATCACATGCTGTGTATGTGCTGGGGTAAGCTCGATGTCGGGGCAAGCCCGATGCCAGGGTAAGCCCGATGCTAGACGTAGTCTGATACCGGGGTGAGCCTGATCCTGGGCAGGAGTCCAATGTCGGGTTCATCTCGATGTAGTTGGGAGGTGTCCCATAGTTGTATTATCTGTTATTTGATATATGTGTATGGTATGTAGTAGTTTGGGGGAGCTCACTGAGCTTCGTGCTTACAGTTTTCAGTTTGGTTTTAGGTACATCAGCTAGCAAAGGGAAGGGCTCGGGGTGATCACATGACACACACCACAGTTTCTAGCCTGGGATATTTACTCTGATATTTGATACATGTTTTGATACATTGACAAATTTTTATGATGTTAGAAGTTACATGACTTATGTTTTGATGTGAAGTTTTATATTTTTGATTTTCGGTAATGATTTAAAACGAAAATTTTGGGTTGTATTTTTGGGATGTTTCAAATATACTTTTGAGCCTTGACACAAGAAATGATTTGATGATTCGTTTCGGGTTTGTCTCCATAAATGACGAGGGTTTTGCTACTGGGAAGATTAAGGTGAACGGATTTTTCGAAACATAGGGTATCGACATGGTGAGGACTTAACCAACCCATGCCAATGCTGACGTTGAAACTTTTTATTGTGACCGATATCAGGTCAATTTGGAAGGAATAGTTTTTCAGAGTGAGAGTACATCCTATGTATATATCGTTAGTGTTCTCTGACTTTCTGTTAGCCATTTCTACGGTGAATGTATTTTAGTGATTGGGGATTTTGTTTAAGTAAGTGTTTAAATTTGTGGCTCACGAAAATTTTCTCCGCACCACTATCAAAAAGTATGCATGCATATGAGTTATTGAGGAGGAACGTACCGGTAACCACGGTAGGATCATTCACGAACCCCTCATGCCCCATCACTAAAGCTCTTCCAACACCTCTGACATTCCTTGCTTTTGGGCAATCCCTCTTGAAATGCCTTGTTTCTCCGCATCCGTAGCAAGCCTGACTCACCCCAGTATTAGCGCCTTGAGTCGTTTGTTGTGCTGGTACCTTATAGAAGCGGGCGATATGCCCCTTCCTGTTTCAATTATTACAGTACAACTCTCGGCAAGCATCGTGGTGATGAAAGTTGCATTTATTTGCATTTTGGGAGAGTGTTGGCATATAACTTTACCGGTGTAGGAGTAGTAGGAGCGGTGATGGCGTGGACGGCCACAGTTTGTTGCTTCTTTGTGGGCTCTTGTTTCGATTGGCCCTTTCTCTTGTTCCAAAACTTCTTCTTATTGTCACTTCCTTTGGTTTGCTCGGGAGTTGTTGTCATAAAGCCCTGGCGGACTCCATGATTAGCGAGTGTTTGTGCTCGGCGTTTGGCACTGTCAAAGGTGGATGGGTTCACAGCTATCACATTACCTTGAATCTGGGGGATAGTCCCAAGATTTATCGCTCCACCTTTTTGCTTTCTGGGGTAACCATCCCGAGACATAGTATTGCTAGATCGCTAAACCTGGTAGTGTAGGTTGCGATGTCAGAGTCCTTCATTGTAAGGTTCCAGAGCACTTGCTCTAGCTTTTTTACCTCATCCCTCGGGTGGTATTCTGCTAACATCAGAATTTTCACGTCTCTACCGAGTCTCTTTAGATATCTTTCCATTCTCTAGGACCAATGGTGATATTCACTTGCAACGAGTATTGGAGCTCTGTTACAGCCTCCAAAATTATTTGAAACATTTAAGGAGTAAGCTTGTGCCATTTTCCTTCTTTTTTTTATGATCTTTAGTGGTATAAAAGGCCTTTTAAATAAGATTTTTTTAAAAAGAATTTAGTTTTTATGAAGGGGATTAAAAGGCAACCACTTAGGCTCTGATACCAATTGTTGAGAGAAAAAATTTGATAATAGTTAGTAACGGGATAATAAGTTGCGGAATAATAAGTTAATCTCAATGGATCTTGTTATCTCAACAGTAATAAGTTAGATAAGTTAGATTGCAGAAATGTAAGGAAAGTAAATAGTAGCAAGTTAATATTGATAAGTAGTAAACATGTAGACACTTAGTTGAATCGTAACAAGGTTTTCATGCAAACATAAGTTAGTATATGACGAACAAAAAAAATGAAGAGGGACTCGATTTAAGTATCAGTTAAGATAACTTGATATAGAGATGAACGATGTTATACTTTATAATTCTGAAGTTGAAGTGGTAAGAATACATGAACTGGGAAGCTCTATTTATAGAGTCCCAAAAGTTACAAGGAAATGATAAAATAACATAAAGTAACTAACAATGGTTACCTTTAATGGTACACTAGATATTACAAATATTACAAGCAACATTAGTAAAAGGTAACTTAAAACAGTCTTCATGTAAGGTTCAGCTCCGGGTTATCTTCTCGTCTGTGGGTTCACAAGATGAAAAAAGTAGTCTCTGGGTAGCTCTCTTCGTGTTCACTTAGGCAAATGGTCTTCGGGTCCATCTTAGCTAAAGAGGGTCACTTTTTTGTTTCAACATTATGTGGGTAAACAATGAAAATACACCTTTCACTTCTAGGTTCTAGCTTGTCATGAGTCTCTCGACTAATAAAAGCTTTACAGCCCCAAACCTCGATGTAAGATGGTGAGAGAACTTTCTTTGTCCATATCTCGTGAGGTGTTTTGGAAACCTTTTTAGTATGGACAAGATTAAGGATATGGGCACCTATCTTTAAGGCATACCCCCATAAAGAAATATCAAGAGAAGCTCGACTCATCATGGAACAAACCATGTCTAACAAGGTTCGATTACAAATCTCATCCACACCATTAAGTTCAGGTGTCCTAGGAGGTTAATTGTAAAACTATTCCACATTCCTTAAGATAGCCATAGAACTCAATACTAAGATACTCTCAGCCTCTTTCTATTCGGAGCATCTTTATCTTGCTGCCAATTTGATTCTCGACCTTGTGTTTAAACTCTTTGAGCTTTTCAAAGGTTTTTGACTTATGTTTGATTAAGTAGATATATCCATATTTTCTATAATCATATTTAAATCACATAGAATTGATTGGAATCTCTTGTGGTAGATCTAAAGGTCCTCACACATCTGTGTATATGAGATCTAATAAACCTTCACCTCTTTCACAAGTCCCTGTGAAAGGTGAGTTTGTCATCTTACCCAAAACACAAGACTCGCATTTATCTTTTGACCTTAATTCAAATGATTCCAACACTCCATCCTTTTAGAATTGGGCGATGTGTTTCTTGTTAATGTGTCCAAGACAATAATGTCACAAGCATGCTTTGTCTACACCATTAGACAAATCAATATGAAATACGTTATTGCCTAAGTTATCAACAAAAATCAGTTTCATACACACCATTACAAGGTAAAGCTTTAAACATAAAAACACCATTTTTATAAGCTAAAACTGAACCATTCATATCATCGAACGAATATCGGATACCTTTTCTCAACAATGCATGAAAAGAAACAATGTTTCGCGTCATTTCTGAAGAATAGCAACAATTAATCAAATCTACTCTAACATCACCGCTGATCACAAGACAATAAGTTCCAATCTTGGTAACAGGTGAAGAGCGTCTATTCCCTATGATCAGATTTATTTTTCCATGCTCCACCTCCTCACTTTCTCTTAGCCCCTGCAATTCAGAACAAATGTGAAAACCACATCCTGTATCAAGGACCCAAGAATGAGTAAGCTATGAGTTATTGACTTGAATAGTGTATATACCTGCCGACAATGGCTTGACCTTGCTATCCTCAATGTCTTGTAAGTATTTAGGGTGGCTTCTTTTCTAATGGCCCTTTTCATTGAAATCGTAGCAAGTGGACTCCTTGGGATCAAATACATTCGAAATATCAACGTTAGGTTTTTCTTTCGACCCACTGCTAGACCCTCCAGCATGGGCCTTGCCCTTCCAACTTGGTTGAGGATTAGCCTTCTTCTTTTTTCCTATGTTATGTCCAATGGCAAGGATAGGACCACTTGTCACAGAAGGGGTAGGATTCTTCTTCATCCCCAACTCAACAGTTTTCAATAAGTTGTGGAGTTGGGTCAATGTGGTGTTGTGTTGTTCAAGTGACAAGTTAGGAGGAATTGATCATAATTAGGAGGCAAAGAGTTCAGGTTTATGTCTATGACCAAATCTTTGTCAAAAGACACATTGATTTTTTCCAAACGCTCCACATATCTCTACATTCTATGCACATGGGTGCACACAGAGTCTACTTCCTTCAACTTGCATTCCATTAACGCCTTGACGACCTTATACCTTTCTTGACGTGATTTCTTGTGAAACTTTTCCGCAAGATCCACGAACATCTCATATGGCCATTAGTCCTCATAGGACTTTTGAACCTCAAGTACCATGGTTGCAACCATGATGTAAAAGACCTTTGTTGCATCGTCATAGTGTTTCTTATAAGTGCTAAGCTCTTCAAGAGTAGCAGTTGGGTCATCGATTTCAAGAAGAGGTTTTTTGAAGACATATTCTTTTCCCTTATATCGAAGAGTTATCTTAAGATTTCGCATGTAGTCAATGTAGTTTGGACTAGCTAATTTCTCTTTGGAGAGGATTGATAGTAGAGTGAAGTTGTTGTTGTTGGTTGAGGTTTGAGCAACAGAAGCATCACCACTGGAAGTAGACATTTATAGGATAAGAAAAACTTTAGTTAGTTGATATAAATTCCTTAATATTTTAAACTGTAATAAATATTCAAGGCTAGGATCCAATATAACAATTCACAACTAACAATAGGTATGTTGTAATCTTATTGCGAATTTATGAAGGTAGGTAAAACAATTCACCAATTTCAATCTTTGAAATTTCAAGATCTTTTGAGATTCATTGAATCTTATCAATGACATGTTTAATATCAGATTATGCTCCTTTATTTGTGACTAGGATGTGAGGATCACAAACAAGATGTGAATAACCATGCAAACATGCTTGGCAACCTTGATTTCATTTATCATCTCTTATTAATGTGTCATTCAACCACACACACTCCATTAACAATGATAATTTTCTAGATGCCCATCATTTCTCTTTAAAGTCCCTATTAGTGTGTCAGTTAACCACACGCTCCACCAATGACATATTAAAGTATGATGTGTATTTGCATGGATTAGCATTTTTCCTAATGTAACTAGAGTGAGATATTTTAAAGAAAGTTCTAGTACTTTTATATCATTATACTTTTAATGAGATTATGTCCTATTAAACCCGTTAGGCTAACGAACCTCCACCACACAGCAAAGCAGTGAATGAGAGTGGGCACCTATTTAACGACCATTTTATAAGTCGCTTCCTTATACACTCTTTATAGCATGGTTTTGTGAATGAGATCTACTATTGATTTGATTGACTTTTCTTATAGCTATAGTAATAAACTTTTAATTATATATATATATATATATATATATATATATATATATATATATATATATATATATATATATATATATATATATATATATATATATATATATATATATATATAAGGTG
The DNA here is from genome assembly GCF_052625555.1 of Lactuca saligna. Lineage (NCBI taxonomy): Eukaryota > Viridiplantae > Streptophyta > Magnoliopsida > Asterales > Asteraceae > Lactuca > Lactuca saligna. The sequence goes on from NC_136424.1 coordinate 66,188,818, forward strand.
TATCTTAAAAAATTTCAAAATACAACATTTAAACTTTTAATTATTTAATATAAATGTTTTTTAATTCAATTAAATTTAAACCAATTATGATTTAATCTTTATCTTGTAATTAACTATTAACTAAATTAATTTAAATCATTTATGGATTAAATAATTATTTACTATTAAACAATTAATAAAATAATTCAAATTTAATCCTAATCCAAGCCTTTCTAATTTTTGAAAATTAAGGTTGGTTTTATCACGTTTCAATTATTCAAATTTTAAGGATTTTAAAATACAAGAAACCCTAGCAAAATCGAAAATCATGGCCATTAGGGTTGAATTTCTATCAACCCTAATTTTGATATATTCACTATTATGCACAATCAGATAGAAAACTATGGCTTTGATACAACTGATTTCTTTTATAGGTTATAATTAAAACATGTGACAAAAAAACTTAACTCTTAAGTTCACATGCAACCTATTTAGATCTAAGTTTTCTCTATTGATAAACAATCTATGAACATCACGAAACCTCAGGAAACCCTTTTATAATTGCAAATTACATGGGATTAGGGTTTACATACCTTTTGATTATTACTGTAAATAATCAACAAAATCCTCCTTCAAAACGTTGTTAGAAAGCAAGCACCATGAATCTAATGCTTCTGATGGTTTGTATCCAAACCCTAGCAATTAGAACACTTAAGGGGATGAGATTTTTGGCTATTACTTTCGTATGTGTGGTGGCCGAAAATAAGAAGCCAAATAACTCTATTTATAGTTAACACATGGAACCTTGAAAACCCTAATTTGAATATAATATTAATATTTCTAATAAGGTAATTATCCCAAATTATCCTTAAGGAATATTCTAGAAACCCTAATAAGTCTCTTGAAACCGTCCAAGGCTTAAGAAGGTTCTAGAATACCTTCTTGTTCAACTATTAAATAATCAAAACTTAAGTTTTAATTAATCTAATTAATTCCAAAATTAATTTTAATTTACTTCTGATTAATTATTAATTAAATGATACTATTTCTAATCAATATATTAATCTCATAATATATTAATGAATTATTTATTTCCATTTATTAACCACATAATAAATCAATCAATCAACACCTCTATCAAAAAGTCATTCCGACAAATTACTAGTTTTGAAGGCAACCCAAAAAGACTTTGATTTTAATTCAAGCATATATAAATTTAGCTATGGGCTTAAACACCTAATCCAAAAAGACCGTGGTTTGATCATAACACTTGTATGAAAAGACTGTGGTTGGATCACAACACTTGTATGAAAGATCGTGGTTTAATCATAGCAGGAAAGACTACAGCTAGGCTGTAGCAACGGAAGTGATTTTAAGACTATGGTTGGAACATAACATTCACATTGGTTGAAATACACACCTAAAATTGGGCCCAATGATATGTATGATATGTGGTATTAACTGACTAAGCTTTGTACATACGATTATGTTTAAAATGTTTTCAGGTGCTTTTGGTTCCAAAGAAAAAGGGTCGGCTTGATCACACTGCATCCCCTGAAGATTTATTATGCATGAGATATTATGATTTTACTCTGATGTTTTGAGAATAATTTTACTCTAATTGTCTTTTGAAACAAACGAATGAATGTTTTTGGTTGATCTAAAATGAAAATTTTTACTTGGTATTTTTGGGACATTACAATATGTATATGTCTACTTATGTTTATTGATTGTTTCATTTTATTTACTTCTTTTTATAGTTTATTTTGGTATATTTTATTTTATTTTTAGTTAATATTGAAGCATATTTTCCCGTTTCGTTATTTTATATCAATATTGGGTACTTTCGGGTTTTTTGAGCTTTAATGTAGATATTTGGAGAAATAGAGCGGAGCATGGAGAGAGATTTGGAAGACTATCGAACTCCAAGCGAATGATTAGGATTTTGGAGTTTATCAAAGAGAGTTGGATTGAAGATTAATGTCCTTGAACTTACTTTGAAGATTGTATAGAAGAAACTTGAGCTTGATGGATTCGAATATGGGATTTATGGGATATGAAATTCATGGGTCTTTGAATGATTTTTAGGTTATGAACTATTGGGCTTATATTTATGTGTTTTGGGCTCCTTAGTATCTACATTGGAACCATTTGGATCAGTCAACAAAGTCAACAACAAGATGACAAAATTGAACCACATAGGAAAAGGGGACAACAAACTTTTCTTGATCAGCACATCTCAAGAGGCCGCGTGAGATTTTACTCTGCAACTCACACGGTCCCGTGACCCCTGCAGGGGCAATTCAGGGTTTTCAACTTTTATGGCTATTTAAGGATGGTTGGTGGGGTACTATTGGGAGAACTTTTGGATCCAATTTTGGGGGTATATTTGCTACAATTTGGTGAGAAAATAAGGGGTAAACTCTTGGAAGAACACACTTTTGCTCTCAAGAACTTGAAGATTGAAGATTTGCATCTTTCCATCTTACTTCATGTTTGGTATTTCTAACTTTCATCTTGTTCTTATGAGTTTAGCCATGTTAAGCTAAACTGTCTTGTGTTGACTTAGATGTAATTGTTTGAATGATTTGGTTATTTTGAAGAACTCCATGAACTTGTGTTAAATATATATGATTATATTTTCTATGAAAACTTCCTTCATGTTTATATATATCTCTAGTCATGAATATTGACATGTGAATGTTATTTTGTTTGGTTAAATTCTTGGATAAGTAATGGGTCTTCAGTTTGACAAACAACAGTTAGTTTAAATGTATGTTTTCATTTCATTTAGACTATGAAAATATTTTTTCCGTAGTGGTAATGAAAACAATGGATTACTCTTTGGATTTGGTGACTCTAAAATGCTAATGCTAATTGATTTTCACAAAATTACATACTTCATTAATTTTGTAACTTTGATTTAGGAAATGTATTTTGAGCTTCTCAAGCCATTTCAATATAAAAGAAGAGTTGAGGCAAGTTATGCTTATAAATTGCTATAGCCAAGTTAGATTGTAAACACAAGTACCTTGGTATTGGCATGATTATTTAACCAATTGTTCAAATAATGAAAGTCTAAACTCAACCATTTTTCTTTTATTGATTTTACATCAAACCTTGATTTTGTTGACTTTTGTTTTCGAATCTTGATATAGTTCTATCTTTCTTTTAAATATCCCTAAAGACCAAAAACATTTAAACTCTCATTTTTACTTTTATTTTTGTTTGATAAGTGTTTGGAAAAAAAATTCATAGAGTTATAAAATTGAACCAATATCCATGAGACGATCCCTTTGCCATTACACGTTATTTTTGTGTACAATATTAAGAGTATTTATTTTATTGGGCTCCATTCATATAATTATGAATATACTAAAAAATTATTTATTTTTTTGAAATATTTTTCATAAACCATTTAGAAGCATCAAATAAAAAAATTAAACTTATATTCTGTTTACATTTTCTAGTATTTTTATGTGATCTAAGATAAATTACTAATTTTTAACCATATTAATTTGACATTTTAATATCCTTTATTATTTTAATATCAATACTGACTCTTTAAATTTTAGCATAACATATTTAATCTAATAATTTAAATATATTGTTAAGAATAAACATTATCTTATTAATCCTATTAATCCTAGAATTTAATTAATTATTAATGTGATATACTAAATTTATTAACAAGATACATATCAAAATAATATGAATCATTTAGGCTCCAGGGAATGGACTCATTATGAGGTTTGGCATGTCGATATGGACTCAGTGTACATCGCCTTGTGCTCGGCAAAGACTGCTGGGCAGCGTAACTAGACATCCTTCCACCGAGCCTGTCATCTTCTTGACTTCTTCTTCTCCTTTCTTCTTTTCCACTCGACAACACACCCTATCTTCTTCTTCCTCCCCTTTTGCCCCCTTTCTACCTTGTTGGAGCTGATGCGAAGTTCGACATCGTCTGCACGATTCTCTCCAGCCTTATACCAAGGACGTACAAACTAAACATAATGTGTATAACTTTTGATGATGTCTGTTGATGTTATTTTAAATGGTTTATTAGCTTTGTTTGATTCAAATAACTAATTAGGAATTTTATCGAATTCTAGGTTTATAGAGAGAATCTTATTAATATTTATGTTATCTATGTTATTAGAGGGGTTGAATTGTATTAGTGAAACTCTGATTTTCGTTCATTGTATTTGTTTTGATTGTAAACAGTCTTTCAATCGAGATCAATTGACCAAAGTATTAAAACGAAGACCAAATCTAAACTACTAACTCGAATTATGACTTTTTAAATGTTGACCACCTGTGTTACGCCCAATTGGGCATTACAACAAAAAAGTAAGTTATTTGAAATATTAGGCTATGCCTGCCTTAAGAAGAAGGTTATGCCAACATCTTTGGTTTTATCAATGTTTTAAAAACCGATTTTTTTGGTGACTGGTTCCTGGTTCGACCGCCGAGTGAACCAGTTTCTATATTTTTCATGTTTTTTTTTTCTATTTTCCTACACATAAATACATATATAAATTATGAATTTGATGTTTACAAGTTCAAACCTTAAAAATATAAATAAAAATAAGTTGTTAATGAATCTAAATACATTAAAATAACAAATAACCATAAGTTTTAGTGTTTTATATATATATATATATATATATATATATATATATATATATATATATAAAATACCGAAACGAAATATAGTTTTACATGAATTCAAACACATTAAAAAACTTTATAACATTTACCATATGTTTTTATTTAGAGAAAATAAATAGATTTGAAAAAAAAAATCATAAATGTTTATTATGTAAATGGTGTTTTTTTATGTGTTTTTATTTGGTTTAACTGGATCAACCAGTTTATTTTGACCGGTTCAACCGTGTTTTTCTAGAAACCGACCGATTCAATCCGGTTCAGAAATCAATGTAAAACCGGTGATAATCGAACCGCTTCCTCCCCCGGTTCGCGGTCCAACCGGTTCGACCGGTCGGTTCAAACCGGTTTTTAAAACATTGGGTTTTATAACCGCAAAAACTTAAACATGAGAAATCAATTTTATCCCGTGATTGACTTTTGCAATTTGCAAATGTTAAGGTGACATTTTTTGGATGATTTGTATGGTTGATATGAAATTATCACAACAAGATTTAGAACAGATTGGCAATATAATTAATCAATTCACAGGTTTAAGATATATTTGGCAAATCTAAAAGCATGAGAACCTAAACTCTCTCATATTCGTTCCTTGTCCATATATATGAGATAAATTTGAATCATTCTCCTCTATCAGTTACATAAATACGAATTTAAACATATTATTTTATAGTCATGTATGAACGCATATGCTGTTATATAATAAAAATAAAATAATCAACTATAATAAAACAAGTTGTTAAAAGGAGAGGAAAAATCTTTCAAATGCTACGTGACAAAACACATAATGAATCTGACTGGTTGATGCACATACCTGTTGTTACTTTGGTGTGTCCAAAAGGCTGCCTCCATTACTTATTGGTCGCACAAAATACAAATTATTAAGGTACTCCAAAGCAATCCAATTATTTGTATTTTAGGTGTTTTCCATGTGGGACACATGACATATTTGAAGCTTTTTAAAACCCTTCCCCGCCTAAGGACTCTTTAGCTTTTGAGTTAAGTGCTTTACTACTCAGACTCGATTCTCAAGTAGTCTATTTTCCCTAAGTTCACTTGGTTTTATATATATATATATATATATATATATATATATATATATATATATATATATATATATATATATATATATATATATATATATATATATATGTGTGTGTGTGTGTGTGACACACAGGGCATTGGTCTCTTCGCCCTCTTCTTCATTTATTTTTAATTTCTAAATTATGAATTTATTTGTTTAAATATTAATTGATTCCTGATTGTCGGTTGGCAATTTATGGAGTTAGGATGCATATGTATACATACAATTCATATAAAAGATTTTGAGGAGATATACACATATACAAAAAAAAAAAAAAAAAAAAAAAAAAAAAAAAAAAAAAAAAAAAAGAGGTTAGTTTCATCCACCTGTGACGGGAGCATGATTCGATTGCACATATTCAACTAAGAAAGTGGAAAATTTCTAGACTTGGGACATTACTAGCACAAGCCTCTATATTTCTTACTTTTGCATTGAGGTTTTTAAAAGAGTAAATTAATGAAATCGTCTTAAAATTGCACGTTTAGTTCCTAACTTTATTTTTTTGCACTCGGATCGTTCCTGTGGTTTGATTTTGTTGCATTTTTCGTCATTGTGGTTTGATTTTGTTGCGTTTTTCGTCCCTTACATAGATAAAGTTAGGGACCAAACATGCAATTTTGACCAAACCACAGGGACGAAAAATGCAACAAAATCAAACCACGGCGATGATCCGACCGCAAAATAAAAGTTAGGAACCAAATATGCAATTTTAACCAAACCATAGGGACGATTTCAGTAATTACTCTTTTCAAAACAAAGTACTTTGTGGTATATATATATATATATATATATATATATATATATATATATATATATATATATATATGGGCTTAGGGAATATGTGGTTGTTACATACCTAATATTAGGTATAGAACCATTAAAAGTTATATAGTTTTAACAAAATACGATCAAATCTCTCTACCATCTTTCTTGTATTTCTCTATTATACTAGATGATAGGCTTTCTACATACTTTTATAGAGTTTTAAATTTTTAATTTTGCAACACAAACCATGTATAAGAATACATTATCAACTACCTATAAATCTTCATATTAAAATTTAAAATAGAAAACTATAGTGAACGATTGAAATTATTCATTAAAAACACAATAAACTTCTTCTAATAACACATCAAGAAGAACAATGCAAGTATACATATGTTTGGTGTCAAAGAAAGTTATGAAACCTACTAGATGTGTAATATAAAAAACACATTCGAAATACCTAAATGTTGGGGATAAATTATGAAATCAGAAATAATATGATCTCAAAAGGAATATGAAGAAACTAACAATGTCAAAAATTATGTTTATTTGATCAAAATAAAGTCAATTTTGATGGATCTATACCTAATATTACATACATGACAGCCACATATTCACTTTTCCCTATATATATATATATATATATATATATATATATATATATATATATATATATATATATATATATATATATATATCGGTTGATAACTCATAGTTTTCCGAGAACCTAAGAACTAAAGATTAAGCGTTGGATCAAAATCATTAAAGACATGATCGTCATCATACTAATCCACTTAATTTTTTGTATTATTCGAAATATTAATAAAAAACTCTAAGATTAACATTAGAAAACAAAATTTTGGATTTTTTTCATAAAAAAAAAATTAATAATTTTTGTTTTTTTTAATCTACAGATTTTTTGAACTTTTTTGGAAAACATAAATTTTTAAAAATTTTGAATTTTCTTTTAAAACTGCAATTTTTTCAAAAAAAAAAAACTGCAATTTTTTCAAAAAAAAACTATAATTTTTTTGAAAAAAAAATTGTATTTAATAAAATTACAATTTTTTTTAATAAAACAGTAATTTAAAAAAAACAATAATTTTTTCAAAAAAAATGCATTTTTTTTAAATACTGTAATTTTTTTTTTCAAAAAAGTGACGTTTTCAAAAAAAAAAAAACCCTGCAATTTTTTTAATAAATCTGCATTTTAAAATAAATATATAAATTTTTAAAAATCAGTAAATTTATGTAAAATAAACTAGAATATTAAAAAAATAAAAAAAATAAAAAACTCTAATTTTTTTAACAAAAAAAATCAACATTTTAGGTACATTTATTCATATTTTTTTCAAATGAATATATGAATATTTTTATACTACAATATTCATAAGTAAATCATAAAAAATCTCATTTTTATTAATCAATCTATAAACATAATAGTACAAGTGTTTTATTCGATACAAAATAAAATATAAAAAAATAAAAAATGCTACGAAGATTCATAATGTTATCATTTCGTCATATCAAGATTTTCATATTTTCTTCAATTGATGACTTTTCACCTCTTCGATATTTTCCACAAATTCTTCAAAATTTACAAGAAAGTTCAAAAAAATTGATTAATGCAAGAACACTTACAAAAATACACGTGCATATATCATATAAGATTTACATGTAATTCATATATGAATTACATGTGAATCACATGTAATTTATATGTGAGTTACATGTTATTTACATGTGAATCACATGTAATTCATATGTGAATCACTTGTGATTCATATGTGATTCATTTGTGATTTACATGTGATTTTATATGTGAATCTCTTGTGATTCAAATGTGAATCACTTGTGATTTACATGTGAATCACTTATGATTCATATGTTAATCACTTGTGTCACATGTGAATCATATGTAATTCATATGTGATTCACTTATGATTTACATGTGAATCACATGTGATCCATATGTGAATTACATGTGATTTTTTTCTATAACGATATGAGATTTGTTGAATTCCAAAACACATTCAAAAATAGAATACTAAAGAAGCAAATGATGATTATTAGTGGATTATATAATTAGTTTATGTCCAAAAAATATTATAAATGTTAGAACGTTTTTAAAGATTTTGTATTTTTTTAAATGAAAAGATTATATAAAACATATAGAATGTTTAGGAGTATATTATAAAGTTTTGAATGAAGCACTTGCAAAGAAAGTCCTCGGTTGTTAAGAGCCTGAATTCACTTCCATCAAAAAGTTATAATAAAGAAGCAGAAAATTTACAAATGAAATAGTATTATAAAGCTAAATAATTTTTTACAAGTTACCTGTGGACTGTTCCAGTTTAGTTTGACAGCTATTTCATATTTCTTTGTTGCTTGTTTCCATAGTTGTTTAGCTTCCTTTGTGCGTCCATGGAGTTTGGATTTATCAGATATGACAATAGCCCAGTTATAATAAGCCTATAGTTGGACAATATGTGGATATTAGCATATGTTAAGAGGAAAGATTATGATCAAAATCAGATTAATTTTCTCACATCATGAAGGGCAGAGTTTCCATTGGTAGCTTTAACATACTTTTTGTAGGCTTATTCAAGCAAAGCATCTTTGGAAGGTGAATTAGTATCTGAATTAACATTATTTTGTACTTTCTAGTAATCACATGAAGAACTAATGCCCAATTATAAATAGAAATATGAATGTTATTTAGCTATATAAGTACACATAAACAGACCTAAAGAATCAGTGCCCAATTATAAAGTGCATCATAATCATTTGGATTGCTCTCTCTCTGAACATATGACCTCTTTGTAACAAACTTAAACATTCGTTGCCTTATCCTTCTTTCTTCATCAGAAAAGGCGATATTATTGATCACGGTCATGACAACTCTATTTCGTCCTTTAGGTTGTTTGTTTTATTGACTGAAGTGAAGTCGGTTGAGTGCATTCAAATGGGAAAATAATGAAGAATTAGGTTTTTACAGGATTTGATTTGAGTTGATTTGTTATTATACAGGAATTTCATTGAAATTACATATTACATAGCTGTAAAAACAAAATTAGGAGAAGTCTGACCTATAAGAAGGTATGGTAACTACTGGAATCTTCATTGTCGTCGAATATCATAAAAATCACTGAGAATCAGAAAAAATAACTTCATAATCAACAGTCGGGGAGGAAGCCATTGATTCCGAGGTTGGATCGTTGATTCCACACGGTCGATGATAAATTTTGGGAATCAACCACCGATTGTAGCTACCGAGTAATACCGAAGAGTGCTAGTGGCTTGGCTATTCAATTCAAAAAATATTTGGTTCGCGTTTGTTGAGGGATCGGACCTAGTAGAGGTCATTCGGCTGTCGAGACTGCTTTTTCCGACATCAATGCTGATTCCGATTCCGGTGCTGTTGGCCACTCTTTCACAAGGCCTGGTGTTTCTACTTCCAAACATCGAGTCGTCCTCTGGCTCAGAAACCGGAAGCTCAGAGGCAAAGGAGAATCGGGAGGCTCGGAGTGATCGGACCTCTGGCTGATTTAGTAGGGCATGAAACTTCGAGAGGGAAGAATGATGCAACCACTGCGATGTTAAATCTCGCAATCATCGGAGAATCTTCAATGAAGGCGGTGGTTGTTGACAGAGGTAGCGTGGTTGTTGGAGGGAGGAGGGAGCGGTGGACGAAGAGGGAGGATTTTGGTGAAGAACACGATACACTGAGAAAGAGAGGGTAATTAATATTTCAATTAACAATTAATTTGATCTTTTTAATTTTTTTATACCAGATTAAACCCTTGTAGTCTTTTGCAAAAAAACCTCATATACCATTAAATTTAGTAATATTTACAAAATATGTCACTAATCATCTAATCCGTCCAAAAAACTGATCTAACGCTCCACTTTTAGTTCTTGGAAAACTTTGAGTTCTCAAATGATCATTCCTCTCTCTCTCTCTCTCTCTCTCTCTATATATATATATATATATATATATATATATATATATATATATATATATATATATATTGAAAACAAAAAAACCTTAAAAAACCCTAAAAATTATAAAAATCCATAAAAAAAAAATACTTAGATATCACAAATCTTTTTTTTTGAATTTATATACCAAAAAATCACATATTTTTTTTTTTATAAATCCGCTGAAAAAAAATTGATTTTTTGATGGTTTTTTTTCAAAAAAAATTCAGCGAAAGTTCATAATATAAAATCAAAAAATAAATAAAAAGATTTGTGATGTCTAAGTGTTTTATTTATGCATTTTTATGATTTTTAGAGTTTTTTTAGGTTTATTGTTTTCGATAGAACCTAAACCTATATATATATATATATATATATATATATATATATATATATATATATATATATATATATATATATGGAAAAGTGAGTATAACTTTAAGGATATATAACCTTAGTTACCAAAAGACACAATAACATTTTGTTTGTTATATTCATTATAATATTCTTAAACTTCAACCACTAGCTTGATTACTTTCAAGATTTTCGAAATTTCACTATTATATTTCTTTTACATCACATCTTTTTGCCAAACACCTACTAGGCTATATTTATTGTAGTTAAAAATAAAAATTATGTAAGAAGAAGATAAATGTGTGATTTATAAAAATCATGGAAGTATTAAGTTAAAAGTTTAATTATAAGAATATTGGACAATTAGAATGTATTATATGATATAAAACGACGTAGTATGATGAGTCTGAGTACCTAGCCTTGTATGTGTGTATATATATATATATATATATATATATATAGGAAAAGTGAATATACCCTTAAGTGTATATAAGATTAGGCACCCAAATAATCAAAACTATGTAATTTTGTTAAATGGTTTAATTTTGTGAAAATAAAAAAAACAAAAAATAATTTACTTTTTCTTGGTACGTGTTTCCTTATACTTAATTCATTCGATTTTTTGTTCCTTGATCGGCAGTCGGTACTTCCCTTGATCGTCCTTCTAGTAAAAAAATTGTTTTATGATTTCTATTTCAATGATGAGCAATTACCAGAAATCATAAATAAATAAATAAAACGCTGAAGATATACTGTTAACTGTTTCACGGACAGAAATTATAAAAAAAAGTGAATTTTTAAAATTGGATATTATTACACGGTTCACATAGGAGAAAAATCATAACAGTAACTCGCCTCCATCATGTATATCGATTGTTGACACCCTTGATTCAGTTGATTGTGTTATAGTTAGCCCAGTTATTGGTTGGTAGAAATTATGTTCAACATGGGACATTCCAAAAGAACCAATCTACTACTAAATGCACCTAAACCTACCTCAAATGATAATATTGAGGATCAATGTAATAAAAATCCACCAGATAAGTCCTTGTCAAGTTTGTAAATTAATTAGAAACACAAAGTCAATATGATTTCTAAATGCTAATTAATGATACAGACTCGATGAAGGTGCACGACCTCTCAGTGTAGAATAATTAATTTTAAGTAGAGGGTGCTATCGTTGAATAAAAAATTGGCCACTTGTTATTTGTTCATATTCAAGTTGATTTTGCTTTTGATATAATGAAAAAGTTAGGCCATCTCTAAAAAGTTACTTGCATGGCATTAATAGCGTCAAGTTCTTATTGCCTTTACTTGTGGTTTTGTGCAGGCCATGGTGTTTGAAACAGAAGCAGCTGATCAGACTATAGAATCATATATAAATGAAAATGTTGACACAAACGATTTCGTGGAAGCAACATATGAATCAGAAGAACTTAACGGTTTCGGTGTGAACATTTAAATTGACGAAGATGATGTTGATGATGAAAGGATATTGGGAAAGGTTTTTCACACACCCGATGATGTCTATACATTTTATAATGATTATTCATTTTTTCATGGCTTTGGTATACGTAGAGATGACACAATTAAAAATCCTAAAACAAATGAGCCTTTTTGGAAGATATATGTATGCAACAAAGAAGGTTTCAAACGGATGGATAAAATGATTCAAGTGAAAATGAGAAAAAACGTCATAGAGATATTAGAACCGGATGTCATGCAAAGCTTTGAATAACAAGGCAGGAGGATGGAAAATGTTTGGTGGAATCGTTTAATGACACACACAATCACGATTTGACCATACCACCTACGAAGGTGATGAAGCATCGATCTCATAACAATTTCCTTCGTTCAATAGAAGGTAAATCTCTTATAATGCAATTTGGTTAAGCAGGGTTGAAACCTTCTTATATTAAAAAGGTTGTTAATACACTGAAAACCTCAAATGTAGTTGATGTAACTTCAAAGCAATGTACTAATGTTTTATCTGAGCATTGAAAATAATATAGAGATAAGGAGTTCTATGGACTTATAAAACATTTTCAAGATAAATCATTAGTTAACAGTGACCAATATTCTATCATGGATTTGTCTGATGATGGGTATCCTAGAAATACCTTTTGGGCTGATGGTAGATCAAAAGATGCCTATACAAAATTCATAGATGTTGTTGTCTTTGATGTCACATATATTACTAACAAATTCAAGATGCCTTTTGCTCCCTTTATTGGGGTGAATCATCATGGACACTCTATACTTTTTCGTGGAGCATTGCTTGAAAATGAAAAGGAAGAGACATTTGAATGGTTATTTAAACATTTCCTCTAATGTATGTTTGGCAAGTATCCAAAGGCAATTATTACCGATCATGACAAAGCTATGGGCAATGCAATAAGAAAAGTGTTTCCAAAGAATCGACATTGCTTTTGTTCATAGCATATTAGGAAGCATGAAACTGAGCACCTTCGATCATATGTTTCCTGTTACAGTGATTTTCAAGAGACACACAGACAATGGGTAAATAGTAGCACCGTTAAACAATTAGAAGCAACATGGGAAGATATGTGAATTAAGTATGAACCGGAAAGCAATTGTTGGCTTAGTGACATGTATAACCAACGTATACATTGGGATAAACCCTTCTTGAAGGATATTTTCTTTGTTGGTATGACCACAACCAGACGAAGTGAGAGTATCACATCATTTTTTGATGGATTTGATAACTCGAGGACCATGTTGAATGAATTCGTTGTACAATACGACAAAGCAGCTGAGTCACGAAGGGTTGCCGAAGAAGATGAAGACTTCAAGACTATGAACTCGAGACCGTTTCTTTCTTCAGTGCATCCAATCAAAGCAAAAGAAGGTCAATTTTATACTAGAAAGATGTTTGATACTTTCAAAAAATAATGGAGCAAAACTATTACCAATGTGACTCACGAGACCATAATAAAACTACAGAAGAAAGATCATATAAAGTTAGACAATTGGATGTTGATAATAAATATTGGCGTATTGTTACCTTCCGTTCTTTAAATCAACTTAACATCACATTTTCGTGTTCTATGTATGAGACAAATGGGATTTTATGCAAGCATAACTTATATGTGATGAAGAAGAATCATGTTCAAGAACTGCCGAGTCACTATACTTTACGGCGATGAACCCTTGATGCTAGGTACAATCTGGGTAGTGTTAGTATCGGACTCGGAGAAATAAATAATGAAAATGGAGTTAGTGCCTACACATTATTTTGTGTTCGTTTGAATTCTACAAAACTAATTGAACAAGTAAGGGACTCCCATTCGGAGATACAAAAATTGAATACGATACTGATAAGTCTTTTGAATGATCAAGCAAATCGAAAAAATCCATGTCTTTGGAGAATGCTTCTCAAAGTTCTTGTATGGGAGTTTCGCAAGTAGATATGATGTCACAGTTATCTATCCGTGATCCTCTTGGTCTAGTTACTAAAAAAGGGTGTCCTAAACTTGCAAGTAGAATCAAGTCTTCTTTAGAAACCCCTAAAAAACGAACATGCTCTTACTGTCAGAAGTATGATGGTATTTTATGAAAAAACAAAATTATAAGGTTATTTTGTGAAAAAAACGGAAGTATGATGGTATTTTATGAAAAACAAAATAATGAGGGTATTTTGTGAAAAAAAAGTATGATGGTATTTTATGAAAAAACAAAATGATGAGGGTATATAGTAAAAAAAATGGAAGTACGATTGTATTTTGTTAAAAAACAAAATTATCAGGGTATTTTATGAAAAAAAAACGAATATACAATGGTATTTTGTGAAAAAAAACGAACAATTATGAGGGTATTTTGTGAAAAAATGGAAATACGATGGTATTTTGTGAAAAAACAAAATTATAAGGATATTTTGTGAAAAAAAAATGGAAGTATAATGCTATTGTGGGTTTAAAATGAATTGTTTGTGCAATTTTGGGTAAAAAATGAAAGTAGGCTGTCATTTGGGTTCAAAACAAAACTTTTCTACAATTTTGGGTTAAAAATGAAAGTAGGTTGTCATTTTGGGTTCAAAACGAAACTTTTCTGCAACTTTGGGTTAAAATGAAATAAAACTGCCCTTTTGGGTTCAAAACGAAACTTTTCTGCAATTTTAGGTTAAGAATGAATGTAGGCTGTCATTTTGGTTAGTGTTGTGTTAATCTACACATAAGTTTGATGGTTTGTAAAATTATTGGACGATTTTGCCATGTGCCAAAGATAGTAATCCTAAAGAACTCAAGGATAAGAAAGTTCAAGTTGCATAAACAATAAGATCAAAAGCTAAGAATTTCAATTTCTAATTTTGATTAAAAATGATAATTATAAGTATATTTTTCATTTTTTTTTAAAAAAAAAGATAAGTAAACTGCTATACAACAACCACACCTACAATTCTAAAGTTTCTACAATTCTTTCAATTCTTCAAGTTTCAACAATCCTTTGTTTTTTATCAGTGATTTGTTATCTTGAAGAGTCATGATAGATGCGTTAACCCTACAACAAAAAATAATATATGTCATAAATCCTAAATCAAAAACCAAAACCTTATTAACAAGTAAAAAATCTTTCATTTTGATCAGTGATTTGTGATCTTTTTACTATTGTTCCTGATAAATTGTTTTGGTTGGAATGATTTGGTGTTGTAGTCACTTAAAGATGTATATCCCAATGCAAAATTAGAATCTGGGATATATATAACCTGGGCCAAATATATATATAAAAAATAAAAAAAACAGAGAAAAAAATGAGTATCTGTGAAAACCAGATTACTTAAATAGATATGAAACACTAGATAAAATAAAAACACTTGCCAAGCATACCGCACACCACATCTAAAATTACCAAAACTACAAGCCAATTTTGTAAAATGACTTAATAGAGACAAGGTTTTCCTGAAATGAAGCCTGTAAAAACAACACTTTAAAATAGCAAAAAGTGGATGGAAAATGTTCAAGTCTTACTCCTAAAATGAAGCCTACACAATAAACAACATATATGTATGTATATTCTACCCCAACATATAATACTAATACTTTGGTTGATCTTCTTTTTGCCCAAACTCAAATTAAAAACCATTTTGTCCCCTTCCATCTCCATCATTGCTAATGAGACTCCAACACAAAAACATTACTTTATGTCCCTTGAGCAAACAACCAAAATCATATTATTTGAAAGATATATATAAAAGTCTATAAGAATGATGGAATTAGACATCCCCATTTATACATCCCCAAATTTGCCAAATCTAAAAAAACATCATTATTATGAGCTTATTCATATTCATCTTTAGTTTTTGGTTTTTTTCTTGAATGTGGTAAGCCACAAATGCCAACTCTTTGAATTAGTAAGGGATTTGTTTATCCTTTTTGGAGTACAACACACCTCATCTTTTTGGAGTACAACTCTCGTGAGCACAGGCTAAAAGAAAGTAGGAATTTTATATAAAAATCATAGGAATATAAAAAATTACCTGATTTGAGAAGTTCTGACATGAGATTTTCGATTACCCAAGCATGTATAAAGACCGCATATCTTAAATCAAAAGCCTCGCCACTCCTACAATTTGAATCCTAATTGTACTAAAGATCCACATGTTACCACCATTTTCTACACTCCTCCTACAATTTGAGCCCTAATTGTACCGCTTCCATGTGATTGTGGATAAAATTGATTTATAAGATGAAATAAAATTAAAGATGGAATGTACGATTTCTTCAATTTCAATCAAGGATATACCAAGTTTGTTGTCGCTTCGCTACCTTGCTGCGACGAAGTATATGATGGGGGGATGTTTGCCTCATCTCATCGGCCGATCTGCAGATGCCTTACTTCGCAGGTGAGATAGTCAGCGAACAGGGAAGAGCTACGGTTGTATACGATGGGGGCTGCTCAAATCATGTGAAATTAGAAAGGTATTTTGTGTTCGATGATATCAGTAGAGTATGGAATTAAATAAGCGATAAAACGGTGTAGTTTTGATTTTATGGGTACCTAATATTAAATACCCTTAAGGGTATATTTACTTTTCCACACACACACATACACACATACATACATATATATATATATATATATATATATATATATATATATATATATATATATATATATGTGTGTGTGTGTGTATATATATATATATATATATATATATATATATATATGGGTAAGATCGGTTGAAAACTCATAGTTCCCCGAGAACTAAAAATGGAACGTTACGTTAAAACTAATTCATTAAGGACATGAACGTTATCTTACTAATCTCATTTAATGTTTAATTTTCTGTGCTATTTGAAATATTAATAGAAATGTCAAAAAATTTATATAATAAATCAAAATTTTGGATTTAAAAAAAATAGCATTTTTCGATTTCTTTTTAAAAAAGCACGGAATTTTTAATTTTTTTTATAGAAAACATGAATTTTTGAAAAAAAAAATATTTTTTTTTTAAAAAACTGTAATTTTTTTAAAAGCATTTAACAATCAATAAAAATTTAAGAAAAGTGGAATATTTAAAAAATACTATAATTTTTTAACCAAAAGAATCAACATTTTTAGTACATATATGCATATTTTTATGAATGCATATATGCATATTTCATATACTATAATATTTGTAAGGAAATCATAAGAAAACTCATTTTATTATTAATCTATAAACACAGTAGAATGAGTATTATATTCGATACAAAATAAAATATAAAACACTAAAAAATGCTACAAATCGTAAAGCGTTTTCATGTCTTCGTGTCAATATTTCCATATTTTCTTCAATTTATCATTTTCACCTCTTCATTATTCAGCACAATTTCTTCCAAATCTACAAGAAAATTAAAAAAAAAATTGATTGATGCAAAAACGGTCACAAAAATACATATGTGATTTACATGTGATTAACATATGAATCACATGCGGTTCAAATATGAATCACATTTACATATGACATCATATGTGAATTACATTTGATTTTCATATGAATCACATGTGATTCATCTGTGAATCACATGTGATTTACATGTGAATCAAATATGATTAATATGTGAATCACATGTAAATCACATATGAATCATATTTGATTCACATGTAAATCACATGTGATTCACATATGAATCACAGGTAATAACGCCCCGACTCTTACGTAATAATTTTATGGCTTTAATTTTCATAAATCGCAAGGTCTGCTCAACAAGTTGGATGCCCTGACTCGTCGAGTAGAAGCGGGTTGGGCCACGTGTTTAAGTGACCTACTCACCGAGTCCAAGATAGGACTCGACGAGTAGGAGCTGGAGGATGAAACCCTAATTTTCGGGGTTTTGCACCCTATTTAAAGGATCCTTAGCCTCTTTTAGCCCCTTAAAGCCTCTTGAGAGTCCAGCAAACCCTAATCCGTGTGTGTGCTCCAATTTTGTGTGTTTTAAGCTTTGGAAGGTGGATCTTAGTAAGAGGAGCTTGAAGATCAAGTAGCTAGCATCAAGGAATGTGTGTGGATCTGAAGTCTACCTCAGTTTAGTATCATTGGAAGGTATCAAGTTGTTATTTTGACCTCATTTCCTTCTAGATCTCATTTGGTTAAAAATTAGGGCTTTTCTAGCATATTAGAAAGCTATTCTTGGGTATGAGCTAAGATCTGAAGTTCCAACTTCAGATCTGAACTCTCTTTGGACTCTAAGTCCATAAAGCTTCTAGCTTTAGCAAGTGTGAACCTCTGGCCCCTTAGGTGTAAAACTCCATTTCAAGCTTGGTTTTGACATTTTAAGTCTTTAGAGCCTTGCATGAACGTAAAGCTTGCAAATTTACATGATAAACATGCCTTGGGAAGTTGGATCTACAATGTGGAACCTTAAAATGGCTTAATAAGCACCTAAATGGATAATTAACTGAAGGGAATCGGTGAGTTGCATGGCCAACTCGGCGAGTCCGATGAAGATTGTCGTGCAAGAACTTCTGCATGGACTCGGCGAGTCAGTGGGGTGACTCGGCGGGTCAACTAGGGTTTTCCCAACATTTGGATATGCATGAACTCGATAAGTTGTAGGGAAACTCGACAAGTCAGTGAGGGATTTCACCACTACTCGAGTTCTAGAAGGACTTGACGAGTTAGTGACTGCACTCGACGAGTCGGGTCAACATGGATTGTTGACCTTGACCATTGACTTTGACTTTGAAGAAGGGTTGAATATTTGACTTTTGGGGCATTTTGGGAAATTGGAAATTTATGAGTATGACTATATGATGAATATAGGTGGTGGAGTTTGTGGCGGTGATCCGAGAGTTTGAGCTTATCTTTCGAGTTGACAGTTGCAAGGTGAGTTTTCCTCATTATACTCAAGGGTCTAAGGCACCAAGGCCGACCCTTTTGGATTGTTATCTTGATATGTTATGCTAGTATGATCTGTTAGATGGGTATCCTGGTAGATAAGATGGTACATGCTGTTATTTTAGTTAGATCAATATCCTGGTAGATGGGATGTTATATGTTGTTATGATCCATTAGATCAGTATCCTGGTAAATGGGATGTTATATGTTGTTATGATTCGTTAGATCAGCATCCTAGTAGATGGGATGTTATACGATGTTATGATCCATTAGATCAGTGTCTTAGTAGATGGAATGTTATATGTTGTCATAATCCGTTAGATCAGTATCCTGGTATATAGGATGTTATATGTTGCTATGATCCATTAGATCAGTACCATGGTAGATAGGATGTTGCTATGTTGTTATGATATGTTAGATCGATTTGTATGCCTATAGACTGTTATGTAATTATTTGTTATATGTGCACATATTTGTTTGGCGGTTGAGGCTTATCTGCTTTGTGCGAAGGCCAATAGACCTGGGCATTCCAACCTGTTGGTTATGGGCTGTGAGTATTCCATACCGAGGATGATTAGACTCATAGTATGTGGGCATTTCAACCTGTTGGTTGTGGGCGTGGGGTATTCTATCACGAAGATGATTAGACCCGTAGTATGTCGGCATTTTAACCAGATGGTTGAGGGCCTGGGGTATTTCAACCTGATGGTTGACTGGACCTATAGTATGATGTTTATGATTATATGTGTATTATTGTTTGTATGGGTATTTTGGGGGAAACCACTAAGCTCTCAGGATTACAATTTCAGTTTATTGTTTCAGGTACATCAGGGGACCGTAACAAGGCAAAGGCGTGATCGTACCACTCCTCACTTTTTATGAATTTGTTTTTGGGAGACTCTGATATAGACTATTTTGAAAACAAATTTGTAATAATTGATGGTTTTTAAATGCTTTAAAAAGGTTAAATTTGGCATGATTTTTATGTGTGTTACAAGTTTGTATCAGAGCCTTGGTTTGAGTGAATTGGAGGAGCATTCGTTTGAATCCAGTCTCAAACCAAGGAAGGATTTTCAAAATACATTTTAAAATGGTTTTCAAAATGAGAAAATGAGGATGTAGGGTGTGCGATCAGCCGAAGCCAGTAAGTAGACCCCAAAATACCATATGGTTATTTGATATTTTGATATGTTAAAACATCATGCTAGTAATAGGTTAGGGATATTCAGGAATTGCATGATAGAATTGCATGATTACTTAATGCCTACTAGCCTAGGGTTTTCCTTATCTGAGATTGACATCATTACTGTAGTTGCTTGTGTATGTATCACGGTTATACATAATTAAGATCTTATAGCCTGAAAATGTTGGATTTGGCCTCATGTTCTGTTCTTATTGATTATGGGCTTAGGGTAGGATTATTATTCGAAAGCCTATAGGGTCCAACGTTATGTATGGCTAGCATACACTAGTGCTTCAGGGTTGTTGGAAGTTTCATGGATGAGTGAGTTGTATGAGGTTGATAAGTCGATGTGAGATAGTTAGCTTTCCTCTAGGAGTGAGGATTGAGTGACCACCATGTGAACATATATTGTTAGGGTGTTGTGGTGATACTTAAGACAAATATGGGTAGTTGTGGAAGGTAGTATGGGCCCGTACTACTGAAAGCACATGATCCATACGCGTAGCAAGGAAGTCACAACCCCTAGGGTTTAGTCGGGAGTTGGTTCCCTGTTATTTATGTGGATTATCTGATATCTTCTTGTTATATTTTTCAGTATGGTGGTTACCAGGTGTTTTGTGACTAGATCCAAATCAGGATTAGGACAGGTCGATCAGGAGACCACGACCGCGCCTGAGGTCATCGGCTAGGAGGGGCCAGTGTTGACAGAGGACCGTGTCAAGGAGATCATCCGCGAGGAGGTTGTCAAGATTGTTCAGGGTCAGATTTCGGAGTTGTTTGGGTCTATCAAGACCACTATGATGGATTAGTTTGTTGACAGATACGCAGCCCTTGCAGAGACGGTTGCCGTTGCAGCTGTATTAGCTGTAACAACGACAGGAGGAGGAGCAAGATCCAGTCGGGGCTTCTAGTATAGGGACTTTGATAACACGAAGCCCCCTACTTTTGATGGGACTCAGGACCCCATCAAGGCTATGAGGTGGGTTTCTGATGTGGAGGGGTGCTTCTTTACTTGCTCATGTCCTACTAACTAGAAGGTTAGGTGTGCCCTGAACCTGCTGAGGTATGGGGCCAAGGACTGGTGGAGATTAACGGTAGGGTCGTACACTGATGATCAGAGAGATGCTGTTACTTGGGAGTAGTTCAGGGATATGTTCCATGCTCGTTACATCCCACAGGTTGAGCGGGAACGATTGGCTCAGGAGTTTTTGAGTTTGAGATAGGACGAGGATTCGGTGATGGAGATCACTTGCATGTTCACAGAGAGGGCGGTGTTCTGCCTAGAGTTTGCTTCTGAGCAGGCTCAGATGACACGTTATCTGAGCATGCTCAAGACTGACATTTGATAGTTTGTGTCTACCCATCGATGTGATACTCTTCTGGATTTACAGGAGGCCATGAGGCGGCGTGAGTTAGAGATTGAGTTGCAGTTGAGGGAGCAGCGGCAGGCCCCATCGTAGTCATAGTCGGCGCTAAAGTGGTCTAAGACCGCTGATACCAAGACTAGGGGACAGTCAAGTCGCACTTGTGGGAAGTGCGGAAAGGCTTATTCAGGGACGTGTCGATCAGGGAGTGGGTGCCACCGATGTGGAAAGCAGAGCTATCTGGACAAGGATTGCAGGCAGCAGACTCCAACTCCTGGAGTCATACTTTGTTACCATTGTGAGCAGGTGGTCCATATGAAGGCCTAATGGCCTCTACTAGCCGCCAAGCCGACGCATGCTCTAGCGTTGGTTACATTGAGGATTGCGGATAGGAGGCCAGTTAAGGCAGAAACTCCAAAGGCTCAGGGGCGTGCTTTCCAGCTTACTGCTGAGGAGGCCAGAGCAGCGTCGGGCGTGGTTGTTGTATGTTTCTATCTTCTATTTCTTTTATTCTATATGTTTTAAAAATTATTTGTTGTACCTGTGTTTAGGTATATTTTTAGTGAACTCCCTGTGTAACGACCCAATTTTTACGTCCGAAAATTTCATTTTTAAGGTATTACTTTAGAAAACATTAATAAATAAAAACATTGTTTGTTCACACCATAACACATCGCAGCCATGTTCTAAAAAGTCAAACCATACATCCCATCAAAATATCAGAGTACAATCCCAGTAAATCTCATAAATGCGGAAACCGAAGAGTGTGTGTATGACGTGCCGCTACCGCGCCGGCTCCTTCCCCTTCGATGCAGAGGTACCTGAAAACAAAACTGTAAACGTAAGCACAAAGCTTAGTGAGTTCCCCCAACGTACCGCATACCATACAAACACATAACATACGTACTGCCAGGCTATTCTGGGGTGCCTGACTACCCGGTACGGCCATTCTGGGGTGCCGACCTACCCATACGGCCATTCTGGGGTGCCGTCTTACCCGTGTCAAGCCATTATGGGGTGCTGACTACCCATGTCAAGCCATTCTGGGGTGCTGACTACCCATCGGTCCTAACAACCGATCCTCGGGGACTATTTCACCCCCTACTACTACGATCACATATAACATAACAAGCCAGCATGCATACATATCATCACCTACTGTCAGACGTATCTGGGGTGTCTGACTACCCTTCGGTCCTAACAACCAAACTCTACTACTATCACATACAACATATCATGCTAGCATATAACATGTCAGGTAATAGCAAACTTAGATGATATCACAAAGACAATCATCTATCATACATCTCCTACTGGTGGGTCGGCATTGTGGCCTTAGACCCACTGCTACTGGAAGGTAACTCACCTCAAAGTAGCTGCTGAACTGATCGGGAACTACTGACTGCCGCTGCTCCGGGAGTCCTCCGGCTGCAATTCCCACAACATACTCAATCAAACATTGCTAACTGTCCTTTAGGTAAAATGACCATTTTACCCCTGGTTTAGCCCTAAGCCAATGCTAGGGTCAACTTTCAGTTGACCCGACTCGCCGAGTGGATCACCACTCGCCGAGTCCCTAGCAAACCAATGTCCTGGGTCCCTGGTTCTACTCGTCGAGTCGGGCTATGACTCGACGAGTTCACCTTCTAACTGTCATTCAACTCCTTCATCCTACTCGCCGAGTTGTATGAACAACTCGTCGAGTTCATCTTCATCCGATGAACACTTTATGCTAAGACTCGCCGAGTTGTATGAACAACTCGCCGAGTCTGTTCTTGATCTATGAAGATTGCCTTGGACTCGCCGAGTCAGGGCATTGACTCGCCGAGTCCTAACATGGGTGAGTTCAGCTCCCAACTCACCGAGTCACCCCCTGTGACTCATGGCTCAACTCGACACATGATGAAGGGACCAAATCGGTGACTCGCGACCAGACTCGCCGAGTCACCTATGCGACTCGTCGAGTCGTCGCCATGCACTCCTTAAATATACCGATTTGCTCGATTCCAGTCCATGCCATTCATAGATCTGGACTTCTAGGACACGAATCACACGTAAAGTTTCCAACTTTACGTGTGGATATTCACCAATATGGATTATAGGGCTCAAAATGTCTCAAAAGGGTAGATCTAGGGCTAACAAGCCTCAGGGGGCCAAAAAGCTAACAGATCTGAGCTCCTGGAGCTCAATCTTGCATAGATCCAAAGGCCAAACGCCTTATTACGACATATAATGCACATACAAACTTGGGGAATTGACCAAGAAGGACCCAAATGAAGTTTTAAGCATAGAATCAAGGGGAAAACGGGTTATACCTCAAAGGAAATGTTGAAATGACACAAAGATGGCTGATCTCCTTCTCCTCTTCTTGATCTACTCCTCTTACTCCTCAAAACCTTCAAGAACACACCAAGAACACCTCAAACTCTCAAGGAAACAAGGGAAAACGATGTAGGGGGAGTTCTGGGGGTGAATGGGGACGAGTTGGGACGGAATGAGAGTTTAAATAGGGTGCAAACCCTTGAAACTTAGGGTTTCATCCAGCAGCGGTGACTCGCCGAGTCCAGGATGTGGACTCGCCGAGTCGCCTACTTAAAACGTGTCCTGAGTCTCGTCCCTACTCGGCGAGTAGGGTCCGACTCGCCGAGTCCAAGGCTAAATTAGGGCAATGCTCAAATAAAATTCACATACCGGAAACCAGGTGCTACAAATCTCCCCCACTTATTTTAGACTTCGTCCTCGAAGTCTGCCGCCTGGTCCTGAAACAGCTCGGGGTAGTGCTCCATCATCTCGTCCATCGGTTCCCAAGTCCACTCTGAACCCTTGCGGTGCTGCCATTGCACCTTCACTAGCTCCACCCTCTTGTTCCTTAAATCCTTCGACTTCCTGTCGAGGACTGCGACTGGGCGCTCAATGTAGTTCAGGCTGTCATCAACCTGAATATCCTCCAAAGGTACTACTGCAGAATCGTCCACTAGGCACTTCCGCAACTGCGAAACATGGAAAGTGTTGTGGATCTGGCTAAGCTCGGCTGGCAGATCCAGCCTATATGCTACCTTGCCCACCCGGGCTAAGACCCTGAACGGTCCGATGAATCGCGGGCCCAACTTGCCCCGCTTCCTGAATCGGATGACGCCTTTCCACGGCGACACCTTCAGGAGGACCATATCCCCAACCTGGAACTCTAAATCGGATCGACGCTTGTCGGCATAACTTTTCTGCCGACTCTGAGCAGTCTGAAGCCTGCGCCGGACCTGCTGGATCCTCTCAGTCGTCTTGAGCACCACTTCCGTGCTTCCCATAACTCTTTGGCCAACCTCACCCCAGCATATCGGGGTCCTACACCTCCGTCCGTACAACATCTCGAAGGGAGGGCGGTCGATACTCGCGTGATAGCTGTTGTTGTAGGAGAACTCAGCCAAAGGAAGATAGGTATCCCAGCTACCACCGAAATCCAGAACACACGCCCGCAACATGTCCTCCAAAGTCTGGATGGTCCGCTCACTCTGACCATCTGTCTGCGGGTGAAAGGCGGTGCTGAAATGCAGACGAGTGCCTAACTCGTCATGGAATCTCTTCCAAAACCTGGAAGTAAAACGCACATCCCTGTCCGAGATCACCGATACCGGCACCCCATGCCGTGCCACAATCTCCCTGATATAGATGTCGGCCAATTTCTCGGCCGAAATGCTCTCCTGAATCGGAATAAAGTGAGCACTCTTGGTCAATCTATCCACGATGACCCAAATCGAATCCACTCCACGTGCGGTCCTGGGAAGCTTCGTGATAAAATCCATCGTGATATCTTCCCACTTCCACAGTGGAATGTCCAACGGCTGCATCTTGCCATGCGGCCTCTGATGTTCGGCCTTGACCTTCCTGCAGGTCAAGCACCGCTCGACGTACCATGCCACATCCCGCTTCATGCAAGGCCACCAATAGTCCGGACGAAGATCCCTATACATCTTCGTCGCCCCGGGATGAATAGAAAATCGGGACTTGTGCGCCTCCTCCATCAAAATCTGACGCACACCACCGAGATACGGCACCCACACCCTACGGTGTAATGTCAAAAGTCATCTGCCATCATAATCAAAGGAGGAAACCTGACCCACTACACGCTCGCTCTTCCGATGTTCCTCCTTGATAGCCTCCTGTTGAGCCTCCCGAATCTGCTCCAACAGGGGAGTCACCACAGTCATCCTCAAACAGGCGTCCCTGATCGGTGCCGTCTTGCGGCTAAGCGCATCGGCCACCACATTGGCCTTCCCCGGGTGGTAAAGGATCTTGCAATCATAATCCTTCACCACATCCAACCACCGACGCTGCCTCATATTCAGATTCGGCTGATCCATGAGGTACCTCAAGCTCTTGTGGTCCGTGTAGATGGTACACCGAACCCCATAGAGGTAATGTCGCCAAATCTTGAGGGCAAATACCACCGCCCCCAACTCCAAATCGTGCGTCGGGTAGTTCGCCTCGTGAGGCTTGAGCTGCCTCGAAGCGTACGCAATGACATGCCCCCTTTGCATCAGCACCGCGCCCAACCCAGAAATGGACGCATCACAATAAACCACGAAATCCTCTACGCCCTCTGGCAGGGCTAAGATCGGCGCCTCACACAATCGCTGTCTCAGCGTCTCAAATGCAGCCTGCTGCTCGGGTCCCCACCGAAAGACCACGGCTTTCTTCGTCAGCCGCGTCAGGGGCACGGCTATCTTGGAGAAATCCTGGATAAATCTCCGATAGTAGCCTACCAATCCTAGGAAGCTCCGAATCTCAGATGGAGACTTCGGAACCTCCCATCTCATCACGGCCTCGACCTTGGCCGGATCGACCAGAATCCCGTTCTGGTTGACGAGGTGTCCCAGAAATTGCACCTCGCGCAACCAAAACTCACACTTGGAGAACTTGGCATACAAGCTCTCCCTCCTCAGGGTCTCTAACACCTCTCTCAAATGCTCCTCATGTTCCTCCCGGGTCTTGGAATAAACCAAGATATCATCGATAAAGACTATCACAGACCGGTCCAGCATCGGTATGCATACACGGTTCATGAGGTCCATGAACGCGGCAGGAGCATTGGTGAGCCCAAACGGCATCACCACGAACTCGTAATGGCCATAGCGCGTCCGAAACGCGGTCTTCTGCATATCCTCCTCCCTGACCCTCATCTGATGATAACCCGAACGCAAATCAATCTTGGAGAACCAAGATGCGCCCTGAAGCTGGTCAAAGAGGTCATCAATCCTCGGAAGCGGGTAACGGTTCTTCACCGTTACCTTGTTTAGCTCCCGATAATCTATACACATCCGATGCGACCCATCCTTCTTCTTCACAAACAGAATCGGGGCTCCCCAGGGCGAACTGCTTGGACGAATGAACCCCTTGTCTAGCAGCTCCTGCAGCTGCGTAGACAACTCCTGCATCTCGGGAGGAGCCAACCGATACGGCGCCTTGGCTATCGGAGCCGCATCGGGAATGAGGTCAATCCTGAACTCCACCTGTCGCTCCAGAGGTATCCCAGGTAGTTCCTCCGGGAAAACATCAGCAAAATCTCGAACCACCGGGACCTCGCTCACGGTCGCCTTACCCGCCTCCCGGGTGTCCATCACGTACGCGACATAACCCGCGCATCCCTGCTGAAGGTAGCGCCTAGCCCTCGCTGCTGAACATACAGTGGGTCCACACTGCGGCCGCTCTCCATGAATCACTAACTCTCCCCCGCTTGGGGTCCTGACTCGCACTAGCTGCTGTGCGCAATCTATCACTGCCCCATTAGGGCTCAACCAATCCATACCAATAATCACCTTGTTCCCACGCAATGGAATGGGAACCAAGTCTACCAGGTAACACTCCTCAAACAGTCGCAGAACACAATCTCGAAACACCATCGATGCTCGCACCGATCGATCGTCAGCAATCTCTACCTCTAACGGGCAATCTAACTCGCCTGAAGTCTCATGAAATCTCTTGCTAAGAGCAAGAGAAACGAACGATTGGGATGCACCCGAATCGAACAATACCTGAACCGGGATGCCGTTCACATGGAACGATCCTAATACACATGTATACACACGGAGCACATATCAATATCATAACAACGTAAAATAAAAGATAGAAGGAAGGAATCATACCCGTCACCACATCGGGCGCGGCGCGTGCCTCCTCAGCAGTCAACTGAAATGCCCGACTCCTCACCACTGGAGCCTCTGCCTTGCCCTGACGGCCATCCGTGATCCGCAGGGTCGCTGGAGCTGGCGCCTTCACTGGCGCTGAAACTGTCAACATGGGGCAATT
Source organism: Lactuca saligna (assembly GCF_052625555.1). Taxonomy (NCBI): domain Eukaryota; kingdom Viridiplantae; phylum Streptophyta; class Magnoliopsida; order Asterales; family Asteraceae; genus Lactuca; species Lactuca saligna. Next base: position 66,216,834 of record NC_136424.1, read on the forward strand.
GGCCTTCTTGTGGCCCCTCTGGTTGCAGTGGAAACACAGCAACTCCGATGTCTGAATAACTGTCGTAGGAGCAGTGCAATCCTTGCTGATATGCCCAAACTTGCCGCACTTGTAGCAGCCTGACGATCCCATCCTGCACGCCCCCTCGTGCGGCCTGCCGCACCTCCTGCAGCGGCTCGGTCCCGACTGGCCTTTTGGCCTCCCATCTGATCCCTTGGGCTTCTCCCCCGAAGCCCCTGATGCCTGACCATCCTCAAGTTTTCATTTCCGGATGTGCTCCAAATCTATCTCTCTCTCTCTAGCCCTGGCAATCATGGAGTCCAGGGTAGGGCAAGCCGAAAAGCTGACATGCTCCCGAATGTCAGCTCGTAGCATATCATGGTAACGAGTCCTCCTCATATCCTCGTCGCCTGCATACTGGGGCACCAATAAAGCCCTCTCTCGAAACTTGGCGGTGATCTCCGCCACGGTCTCTGTCGTCTGCCTCATGTCTAGAAACTCCCTGGCCAGCTGCTGAAGCTCGACCGCTGGCGCAAACTCTGCCCTGAACCTAGCCACAAAGTGCGACCAGGTCATTGCCTCGATAGCTGAGGCTCCCAACGAGTCACCCACTGACTCCCACCAATCTCTGGCCCGGTCCCGCAAACACCCTGCTGCGTACCTCACCTTCGACCCCTCGGGGCAGAAGCTGGTCAACTGGGCGGACTCAATATCCGCAATCCACCGCCTGGCGACAATGGGGTCCTTCACCCCATGGAAATCCGGCGCACCACTGCCCCTGAAGTCCTTGAAGGACAGTGTGCGAGATCCTGACTGGCTAGAGGCCAAGTTGCTCCTGAATGCCCGTAGGCGATCCTCCATCAACTCCACGATCCCTTCCTTGATCGACCCAAAGATGATGGGGGTCGACTCAAGGATGCCCCTAGTGATCTCCGACGTGATGAACTCACGTAGCCTCTCCTCAATCGGCTCGGTGCCAGATCCCGAACCTGACCCCTCTCCTGACCCGCCATCTGTCGGTCTCGGTCGAAGTACCACCATTCTGCAAAACATCATAATAATCATCAGTGGTACTGCTACTTTCTGAGGGATCTCAACTACTTACAGGTTCCTTGGTCTCGTCTTGGCCTTCCTCGGCTCGGGTACGGATCCTCTGCTTTCAGTAGTATGGGCCCATACTACCTTCCACATCTATCCGTACCTTCTCCGAGGAATTCCTCGACTCCACCAACTCCCCTTTACTACTGCTACTCTCTGTTATTCTCATCCTAGGCTTGCCCTAGGGAAAACTCAAGTTCAACACAACTGGTCCTCAGCTGCTGTAGGTCTCCTCATAATGCCAGTTAGCCACCACCTAAACACCATCACATGTGATGAGGATTAGATAATCCTTCAAGTAAAAGGTCCGTCCCTACAACGGTTGGACTCAAACAAGAGCTGCGTAATAGGGCCAGTTCCAACACTTTGGGATTATTCAACCCTGATTACATGTGGTGTGACGTGTTTACCTAGTGGCTCACTCCCATTACTCAGAATCCCACCAAGCACGAAGCAAGCAGCATTCGGATAAGGAAAAACAGACTCAAGCCAAAACTGTTCTTAGAACAAGAAACGACACTTAACATAGGATGCTAAGCTCATACTATCAGGCATAACCTAAACAGGCTATCCTACTGCTGTCTACTCAATTCTAGCATGCAATATTCAATAAGTTGTAGCAAATAAACAGGCACATAAGGCATCACTCCTAGATCCTTAGCCTATTCTAGCATGCAATATTCATAAAGCTGATAAACATAACATAAACTTGTATGGGTACTATGGGGAATACTTACTTGAGCTCGGCCGGTCGCGCACGTCACACACTTTACTCTTTCTTGTGACTCTTTTCCGGGTTTTAAAGAACAATTTCTTTTGGAAAAATCTTTCAATCCCTCGATTTGAGTCCAAACACTCCCGAAGGCGTGTCCGAATCCCTCAAACCAGGGCTCTGATACCAACTTGTAACGACCCAATTTTTACGTCCGAAAATTTCATTTTTAAGGTATTACTTTAGAAAACATTAATAAATAAAAACATTGTTTGTTCACACCATAACACATCGCAGCCATGTTCTAAAAAGTCAAACCATACATCCCATCAAAATATCATAGTACAATCCCAGTAAATCTCATAAATGCGGAAACCGAAGAGTGTGTGTATGACGTGCCGCTACCGCGCCGGCTCCTTCCCCTTCGATGCAGAGGTACCTGAAAACAAAACTGTAAACGTAAGCACAAAGCTTAGTGAGTTCCCCCAACGTACCGCATACCATACAAACACATAACATACGTACTGCCAGGCTATTCTGGGGTGCCTGACTACCCGGTACGGCCATTCTGGGGTGCCGACCTACCCATACGGCCATTCTGGGGTGCCGTCTTACCCGTGTCAAGCCATTCTGGGGTGCTGACTACCCATGTCAAGCCATTCTGGGGTGCTGACTACCCATCGGTCCTAACAACCGATCCTCGGGGACTATTTCACCCCCTACTACTACGATCACATATAACATAACAAGCCAGCATGCATACATATCATCACATACTGTCAGACGTATCTGGGGTGTCTGACTACCCTTCGGTCCTAACAACCAAACTCTACTACTATCACATACAACATATCATGCTAGCATATAACATGTCAGGTAATAGCAAACTTAGATGATATCACAAAGACAATCATCTATCATACATCTCCTACTGGTGGGTCGGCATTGTGGCCTTAGACCCACTGCTACTGGAAGGTAACTCACCTCAAAGTAGCTGCTGAACTGATCGGGAACTACTGACTGCCGCTGCTCCGGGAGTCCTCCGGCTGCAATTCCCACAACATACTCAATCAAACACTGCTAACTGTCCTTTAGGTAAAATGACCATTTTACCCCTGGTTTAGCCCTAAGCCAATGCTAGGGTCAACTTTCAGTTGACCCGACTCGCCGAGTGGATCACCACTCGCCGAGTCCCTAGCAAACCAATGTCCTGGGTCCCTGGTTCTACTCGTCGAGTCGGGCTATGACTCGACGAGTTCACCTTCTAACTGTCATTCAACTCCTTCATCCTACTCGCCGAGTTGTATGAACAACTCGTCGAGTTCATCTTCATCCGATGAACACTTTATGCTAAGACTCGCCGAGTTGTATGAACAACTCGCCGAGTCTGTTCTTGATCTATGAAGATTGCCTTGGACTCGCCGAGTCAAGGCATTGACTCGCCGAGTCCTAACATGGGTGAGTTCAGCTCCCAACTCACCGAGTCACCCCCTGTGACTCATGGCTCAACTCGACACATGATGAAGGGACCAAATCGGTGACTCGCGACCAGACTCACCGAGTCACCTATGCGACTCGCCGAGTCGTCGCCATGCACTCCTTAAATATACCGATTTGCTCGATTCCAGTCCATGCCATTCATAGATCTGGACTTCTAGGACACGAATCACACGTAAAGTTTCCAACTTTACGTGTGGATATTCACCAATATGGATTATAGGGCTCAAAATGTCTCAAAAGGGTAGATCTAGGGCTAACAAGCCTCACGGGGCCAAAAAGCTAACAGATCTGAGCTCCTGGAGCTCAATCTTGCATAGATCCAAAGGCCAAACGCCTTATTACGACATATAATGCACATACAAACTTGGGGAATTGACCAAGAAGGACCCAAATGAAGTTTTAAGCATAGAATCAAGGGGAAAACGGGTTATACCTCAAAGGAAATGTTGAAATGACACAAAGATGGCTGATCTCCTTCTCCTCTTCTTGATCTACTCCTCTTACTCCTCAAAACCTTCAAGAACACACCAAGAACACCTCAAACTCTCAAGGAAACAAGGGAAAACGATGTAGGGGGAGTTCTGGGGGTGAATGGGGACGAGTTGGGGCGGAATGAGAGTTTAAATAGGGTGCAAACCCTTGAAACTTAGGGTTTCATCCAGCAGCGGTGACTCGCCGAGTCCAGGATGTGGACTCGCCGAGTCGCCTACTTAAAACGTGTCCTGAGTCTCGTCCCTACTCGGCGAGTCGGACCCTATGACTCGCCGAGTCCAAGGCTAAATTAGGGCAATGCTCAAATAAAATTCACATACCGGAAACCAGGTGCTACACCCTGCCTGTATTGGTTTTATTTGACTCGAGGGCGAGTCGGTCATTTGTATCATATACATTTAGTAGAGAGTTCAGTGTGCCAGTAGGTGAGCTAGAGTGTCCTTTGCGAGTCTCTATCGCCAACGAACACCGGGTTTCTGCTTCTTCGGTCTATCGAGGATGTGATTTGGAGATCTTTGGGGTGTCCTTCCTGATAGACTTGATTCAGATTCCCATGGGGGAGGTGTGCATAATTGTGGGGATAGACTGGCTTAGTCGATTTGGTGCCATGATTGATTGCAAGGGGCAACAGGTGGAAGTTCGAACCCCAAGTGGAGGAGAACTGATTGTATATGGCGAGGGCACCAGAGCAGTGTTTTAAAACCTGGGTCGACCCGGCCGGTTGAACCGGTTGTACCGTGACCCGGTGTAGAAGGCGGGTCAATTGAGACTGGTTTTTTGTAAAAATACGAACCGGATCGAACCGGCCGGGTTTCCCCTAAACCGCGGTTCGACCGCCTATGTCGAACCGGTTAAAACCGGATTGACCCGTTTTAATAGGGTTTGAATAGTTGGATACAAGTATCGAACGTCAAAATAACGAGCTGTTTGCGATTTCTTTAATGTTTTTCAATGTTTAAACTTTGTGGACATCAAATTATTGGTTTTATATGTTTATGGATTATGCATGAAAATAAAAATATATAAAATAGAAAAAGATCATAAACTGGGTTGACCTGGCGGTTCAACCGGTTGACTCGTGAACCGGTCATCACACCGGGTCAACTAAAAACCCGGGTTTTAAAACATTGCACCAGAGTGGGATCAGGTTTTTGTTCAGCTGCTAGGGTTCGACAGTATATTCAGCACGGGTGTGCGGTTTATCTAGCGTATGTGGTGGATACGCGAGCCAGGGATTAGATTTCAGTTTCAGAGGTTCCAGTAGTCAAGGAGTTGGTTGATGTGTTTCCGGAGGAGTTTCCAGAGATACCTTCGGAGAGGCAAGTCGAGTTTTGGATCGACCTGGTGTCGGGTGCGGCCCCTATCGCCAAGCCTTCGTACTGATTGGTGCCAGTAGAGATGCAGGAGTTGTCATCACAGCTGTAGGAATTGCTAAGCAAGCAGTTCATTCATCTACGCAGTTCCCCGTAGGGAGCACAGATACTCTACGTCAGGATGAAAGACGGTTCGCACTGGATGTAATTTGATTATAGACAGTTAAAGAAGTTGACAGTGAAGAAGTGTTATCCACTCCCGAGGATAGATGATATCTTTGATCAGTTGCAGGGTGTATCTTGGTTTTCCAAGATAGATTTGAGGTCTAGGTATCATCAGGACCGGGTCAGAGAGGAGGACGTAGAGAAGACTACATTTCAGAATCGTTATGGACATTATGAGTTCATGGTGATGTCGTTTGGGCTCACCAACGCGACAACAGTAGTTATGGACCTGATGAATCGGGTATGCAGACCGATGCTTGATCGCTCGGTTATCGTGTTTATAGATGATATCTTGGTGTATTCCAAGACCCAAGAACATCACGAGGAGCACCACAGGGAGTTATTGGGATTTATGAGACGGGAACAGTTGTATGCCAAGTTCTCGAAGTGTGAGTTTTGGTTACGATAGGTCCAGTTCCTCGGGCATCTGGTTAACCAGTAGGGGATTTTGGTCGACCCGACCAAAATCGAGGCAGTCATGCAGTGGGAGGTGCCAATATCTCCCTCAAATATCTGGATTTTTCTGGCATTGGCAGGGTACTACTAGAGAATTATACGGGATTTCTCTAAGATTGCAGTATCCCTCACTCGCCTGACAAGGAAGGGGGTGGATTTCCAGTGGGGCCCTGAGCAGCGGAGGGAGTTTGAGACCCTCCGATAGCGTTTGTGAGAGGCTCCAATTTTGACTCTCCTGGAGGGAGTTGAGCATTTTGTGGTGTTCTGTGATGCATCCATCACAGGTTTGGGGGCGATCCTCATGCAGAGAGGACAGGTGATAACCTATGCATCATGACAGATGAAGCCGCATGAGACGAGATACCCTACACATGATCTGGAGTTGGGAGCGGTGGTATTCGCTCTCAAGATTTGGAGAAATTACCTATATGGGGTCCGTTGTACCATATACATGGATCACAAGAGCCTGAGACACATCATGGATCAGCCGAAACCGAACATGAGGCAGCACAGGTGGATGGATGTAGCTAAAGACTAAGATTGCAAGATCCTTTACTACGTCGGTAAAGCGAATGTGGTGGCGGACGCTTTGAGTCGCAAGTCAGCTGGGTCTTCCACCCCAATGATATGTATGAGGATAGCAGTAGATTCTCCGTTAGGGAGTTTGATCAGAGATGCTCAGGTCGAGGGCATGCGACCAGAGAACTGGAAGTTGGAAAGGATCAGGGGTGAGAACGCCTAGTTTGTGCAGGATAGCCAGGGATTATTGACCCGATGCGGTCGGGTATGGGTACCCATATCTTGTGGGGTCAGACAAACAGTCATGGAGGAGGCTCATAAGTCTCACTGTTCTATTCACCCAGGGGCCACCAAGATGTACCGGGATTTGAGTTTGAGTTACTCGTGCCCGTGCATGAAGCGAGAAATTGCTCGGTACGTCGAGAGGTGCTTGACCTATAGGATGGTCAAGGCAGAGCATTAGAGGCTGCACAGCCAACTGCAGCCCCTGGAGATTCCCATGTGGAATTAGGAACAAATCACGATGTATTTATTTACTAAGTTGCCGAGGACAGTGATGGGGTTTGATGCTATATGGGTCATTGTGGATCGACTGACTATTTCTTGGCCATACAGGCGAGTTCATCGTCTGAGAAGTTGGTCGATGTATACATTCGCGAGATCATTGCTCACCATGGGGTTCCAGTCTCCATTGTTTCCGACAAGGATGTTAGATTTACCTCCCATTTCTGGCAGAAGTTCCACGAGGAACTCGGCACGCGGCTGCATTTTAGTACAACTTTTCATCCTCAAACCGACGGTTAGAGCGAGCGAACCATTCAGAACCTCGAGGATATGTTGAGGGCGTGTGTCATGAACTTCTGTGGGAGCTCGGATTCCCACCTACCCCTTGTAGAGTCCGCCTACAGCAACAACTATCATTCCAGAATTGGTGCCCAACCTTTCGAGCTGTTGTATGGTTTGAAATACCGCACCACGATTTTTTGGGGTGAGGTTGGACACAGGGTCATGGGACAGGCGGAGGTAGTCTTATAGACTACCGAGAAGAGTCATCAGATTAAACAACAGCTGCAGACGCTCAGATTCGACAAAAGAGTTACGTCGACATACGCCGATCTGAGTTAGAGTTCCAGGTCGGTGACATGGTACTCCTGAAGCTCTCGCCTTGGAAGGGTGTGATATGCTTCCGGAAGAGGGTGAAATTGGGTCTGTGATACATTATGCCGTTTAGGATCGTTACCAGGGTTGGCAAGGTAGCATACAGGTTAGAGCTACCGGGGAAGATCAGTCGGATCCATAACACCTTTCACGTTTTGCAATTGCGGAAGTGCATTCTAGATGAGGAGGCAGTAATATCATTGGAAGACATTCAGGTCAATGAGCACCTAACTTATGTTGAGAGGACCGTGGCCATTCTGGAGAGGAATGTGAAGGTTCTGTAGAACAAAGAGATACCTTTGGTAAAGGTACAGTAGGAGCACCGAAGAGGGTCCGAGTGGACGTGGGAGCCGGAGGTGGAAATGCGGGAGCACTATCCAGGGTTGTTCACCACAGCAGACTTCGAGGACAAAGTCCAGTTCAAGTGGGGGAGAACTGTAACACCTCGACTCTCAGGTAATAATTTTATGGCTTTAATTTTCATAATTTGCAAGGCCTACTCGACGAGCAGAAGCGGGTTGGGCCACGTGTTTAAGTGACCTACTCGCCGAGTCCAAGATAGGATTTGACGAGTAGGAGCTGGAGGATGAAACCCTAATTTCTGAAGTTTTGCACCCTATTTAAAGGATCCTTAGCCTCCTTTAGCCCCTTACAGCCTCTTGAGAGTCCAGCAAACCCTAATCCATGTGTGTCCTCCAATTTTGTGTGTTTTAAGCTTTGGAAGGTGGATCTTAGTGAGAGGAGCTTGAAGATCAAGTAGCTAGCAGCAACGAACGTGTGTGGATCTAAAGTCTACCTCAGTTTAGTATCATTCGAAGGTCTCAAGTTGTTATGTTGACCTCATTTCCTTCTAGATCTCATTTGGTTAAAGATTAGGGATTTCCTAGCATATTAGGAAGTTATTCTTGGGTATGAGCTAAGATCTGAAGTTGCAACTTCAGATCTGAACTCTCTTTGGTCTCTAAGTCCATAAAGCTTCCAGCTTTAGCAAGTGTGAACCTCTCTTTAGGTGTAAAACTCCATTTCAAGATTGGTTTTGACATTTTAAGTCTTTAGAGCCTTGCATGCACGTAGAGTTTTCAACTTTACGTGATAAACATGCCTTGGGAAGCTGGATCTGCAATGTGGAACCTTAAAATGGCTTAATAAGCATCTGAATGGGTAAGGGACTGAAGGGACTCGACGAGTTGCATGGCCAACTCGGCTAGTCCGATGAAGATTCTCGTGCAAGGATTTCTGCATGGACTCACTAGACCCATAGTATGTTGTTTATTATTATATGTGTATTATTATGTATATGGGTATTTTGGGGGAACTCACTAAGCTCTCAGGCTTACAGTTTCATTTTATTGTTTCAGGTACATCAAGGGACCACTGCAAGGCAAAGTCGTGATCATACCACTCCTCAGTTTTTATGACTTTGTTTCTGGGAGACTCTGATATAGGCTATTTTGAAACCAAATTTGTAATAACTGTTGGTTTTTAAATGTTTTAAAAAGTTTAAATTTGGCAGGATTTTTATGGGTGTTACAGATTTACATGTGAATCACATATGATTCACATATGAATTTTATGGCTTAAGGGATTATAGGGTTTTGAGGGATATAAAAATATGTAATATATACAACAAAAAGCTAATATATGATGCATTAAGGGTAAAATAGGAGTAAAGGGTATACAAGAACTTTATGAGTAGTTAATAAGTTTGAATGAATGTCTATATAGCCCTTTAAAACTACATCAAATATTCCCAATTGTATTCCTGCATAAGAAAATTGAATCTTGTTAAAATGAAATCATTAGGGAAAATTACATGAGCATAAAGACAAATTAAACATTGTTTTAGTTGTTTTGTTTCTATTAATGTCTATATATATTAAGAAAACAAAATGACACATTTATTATGAAAACCAATTAAACCTAATGATAAGAGGCAATAGAGAATTTACTTCTAAAACTTCAATTTCAATTGGAGATTAATCAAACCTAATTCAATGATGACATGTAATAGTGGAAATAATTCGATTGTATATCAATTTCCTACTAATCAAAAGCTTAATGCATGAAAAACAAATAACAATGTGCAGGATATGCTACATGTAACATACAGTTAAACATACAACCAATACCTGGTAGACAAGAATTTGCTGATGAGCGAAGCATAAGACATCAAAAAAATCTTCATAATAATAATTCGAGAAAAATATAATGATAAGAAGAAGAAGGAGATGATGACTCATCCTTATCGAATGTTGGATCATGAACATGGATTGGACTTGATAAAACTGAACCCGGACTCGGTGTGACTCAGAGGAGATGGTGTTCATCTCTGCAATGTTGTGCAATAACATGTCACATCTCTCTAACAAACTTTTTCTTTCCCTATATTCCTCAATTTTTGATCTCTGTTAATTGGTAATCAGACTAAATCATTATTAATAATGCAAATATGAAAATGACTAACTCAATAGACTTGTCGTCAATTGTCAAATATATGTGAATACCTCTGGATCAGATTGAAAAGTTATATTACTGGTGATTTCATAAATCGATGAGGATTCATCCTCCATAACAAATTTTCTAAAGATCTTCTCCTTAGAATGCGCCATGTCGGTTGTTTTCCTGTTTAATAGATATCGATTTGAGGTAGATTGGTAATCGGATCGCTCCTTCCTTGGACTTTCTGATGGTAAACTACCTCTTGAATCGTTTCTGAATCTCTGACCTGATGCAGGGGACCGTCATGGTTTCATGAGCACTATTTTATGAATCACTGGAAGAAAAACTTGTATCGTATACGAAGTTCCTATGATTGTCTCTATTTGGAGGTCTTTTAGAATGAAAAAGGCCTTTGAGTTGCAACACTTCAAGAATATGCTCCAGGGACTCTAGAGAGATATCTCTCGTAATGAAGGCACGACGATTAGAGGAAGAAGAGAGAGAGATCCTTAATAGGAGCCTGAAGTGATCAATAGAGTTTTAGGATTCCAATGATAGTTAGGTATCAGATGAACCAAATTTGGAAACACAATCTCTTATTTTTTAAATTGTTACTCTAAAAATCGAATAAATGAATAGTCATATGTTAAAACTAAAATTAGAATTTACTAGAAAAATGCATATACATAATTTTATAATAGAATAATAACATTCTATTGAATATAGGAATAATCAAACATTAATATTCATATTAGAATTACTTAAACAATACATATATACAATATTCATTGCATAATAATAACATAAACATAGTGTTTTTACATTTTCACACTATTTACTGTTTTTATTTGAACTTACTTCTCTCTCTCTCTCTCTCACACACACACATTCTCTCTCAATATATATATATATATATATATATATATATATATATTGAGAGAGAGAGAGAGAGAGATAGTTAAGTTCATATGTTTTTAAAAAGTATTATGTGCCTCTAACAACCAATCAGAATTAAGCAAAAATAAATTTAATAATTAATCATAAAAGGTTATAATATTAATCTTAGCTACACTTAATTATGGTAAATATTTAAAACATTTGATATCCTTTAAATTAGGAAAATTAGTTTGTTAACCCTCCAAAACACCAACCCTTCATCATCTTGTTTCCCTCCACAGTTGATTCTTCAGCGTATCACCAGGTAACTTAATTTTTTCCCTGGTGCATTTTTAGGGTTTCTCAATGTGGTCTTCTCGATCATTTGTATAGAACCCATAACTAAATTGAATTTGCAATAAAAAACCATCGAGATTTTCTTCCAAATTGCATCTAATTTAAGGTATTTATGAAATTGGAGCGTAGGTTTCATGTTTCAAAACCATTACGAAACAACTTGCAACTAAAAGAAAAATTTTGTGTTTATTATTACAAAACTATAATAGAACCTACAACTACATTGCATTGAAAAAAATGTTTGATTAATATTTGAAGACACTAACCATTGATTTCAAGCACACATTAGTTTTAATCTCGAATTCATAATGATAGTAAAACCTTGGCTTTTACTCAGATAAACCTCAACATGTTTCTACGAACATATAGATAATAAACTAATAATGCATTCTTAATATTTTATAACTCGATTTGTACGTAAACACATAAATTTCTTTTTGCACTTTACATTCAAGTATTCAATTACTTTAGTAGTTTCTTTGATTTATTAACATTTAAAACTTTTATGATGTATGGATTGTCGATTTAATATATATTTGGTTGGTTAAATTTAAAATTTTAATTTATATGGTCTATACTTTTAGGAATTTCTTTCATAAATTTCAAAAGTAAAACTAATTCTTTCATGAAAATCTTATTAAAATTTTGGAATGAATTTTCGTATAAATCAGTTATACTTTATACATAATATTTTGATTCACTATAACTTTTAACATGTTTGTTTGGAGTTATCCTTATGGTAACTATTACAATTTGCTAAAGTTTTATCATGATTTTTGTTTCTCATGCTTTTTCAAATGTTTCAGCTTTACCTATGGATTGTTTACCACTATTGAGTTCATCTCCCTCTATAACTCCCCCGCACAAAGTTATTCTGACAGAATGTTATTTGCATCATATTGTTGCACTTGGTCTTGAAATTGTTGGACCATGTGGTACTTGTTATTGGTCTTCATTCTTATAGAATGACATCCTAAATAATGAAGCATTGCAAGATCAGAATCATGTGTGCTTTTCAAGAATGATATACTTATTTGTAATACTTTTTACAATCTTTTAGAATAAACTACACTACAAGTTAAGGATGATGTTGATTTTGTTTTCTAGAATTTATAGTTATATTCTATTTGAATGTATATCACATTCTATTAGAACTTATTGTTTTATTCTATTTAAATGCACTAAAATTTTCAATATTTTAAAGTTGATTATGTTTTTGTTTATGAATTTAGGTTTTTAAGAGACTATCATTGATGTGGAAAAGAAAGAAAAATATGGAGAACAAGAGTGTATATTAGCAGAATGTATTATACTAGTATGTATAAAATGATTCTTAGCAATAACATTTTTCAGAATTAACTAGTGTTTTTGAAGTTTTATTTTTTCTTTTTAATCATTTTTAGTTTTAACCTTCAAGAATAACTGTAATTTGTAACCATTATTAGTCATCTATTTTTTCAGAATGAATATAATTATTGTTTATTGTCTTGTACTGTAAGAATTAATGTAATTAGTAATTCTTAAAGAATATATAATATATTTCATATAAAATCTGTTTTTTAGGAAATGTTAATCTTGATAATATATGTTGTATAAATCTTTAAGCATGTTAATTATCAAAAATATGTTAAATGAAATCATGTAAAATAAAATCAGTAATATATTTACTAGTTTATGGTTGATATTTGGTCATTCTGATAAAATAAATTCGATTATTATTTAAAATTACGTTGAAACAAAAATTAAATTAATTTTAAAAATTCAAATTTTTTAAAATTAGGATAATTAATGATCCCTTAAAATCTAAAAATTTTCTTTTTGTAAATATAGTTAATTGTCCAAAATACCATTATGTTGAAATTTGTATGATTATATGTTACATGTTTTCATATTGTAATATCATAGATCCTCAGATTATGACCGTTAATTGTATTCAGACATTGGTCTAGAATTATTTTTATAGGCACACAATAGATGTAAATATATATATATATATATATATATATATATATATATATATATATATATATATATATATATATATATATATATATATATATATATATATATATGTGTGTGTGTGTGTTGATATAATTGCGAATTAACATTTCTTTATATGTATATATATGATTCGATGGATGAAGTCATCAAAAAAAGACATACGACAAGAATATGATTCGATGGTTGATGTGATCGGTAGGGATTTTGGTATTACAAAATACCTTGGAAACGGAAAAGGAAAGACAAATGCACGACATCATAATTCATGTTCGGTCATGCGGGGTTTCTATCTTTTGTTTTTCAAATAAAGGTTCCACATTAAATGTTAGCTTTCTTCTTCATTACTAGCTACCCAACCTCCTATGTAAAGCAAAGCAAAATAAAGAAGAAAAGACACCTTTTCAACTTGCATTCTTTCGTGATGGTTCACTAGTCACCACATATAAGATTTATTGTGATTTGTCTTTAGAAAACGACATCAAATGCTTGCTATTTTCTTTCTAGTCCATGATATAGTTAGGTGATGTTTATACTTGATTTAATGGGCTTAATGATCACATAATCATGTAAGTTATACAAGTGTAAGATTTCTTTTTTACTTAATATATAATAAAACGACTTATTAGTGGAAGTCAAAGAAACAAGACTTTCCCTATTGAATCCTAACATCTTACAAATTTACGTTGGTTTATTTTTCTTTCCATTTCTCAAGTTTATCTTGTTTTTCTAAAATATTTTTAAACATCATTTATCCAATCAACACATTAATAGAAGGAGCCTAGCTTTGGTTAGTAATCATGTTTTTCTAAAATGTTTTTCTCGCAAAACATGGTATGATGACTAGGAACATAGTCTAATGAAAGTCTTTGGTTAGTAATCAAATACCTTAAAGACCCCTATAAAGATAAATTTAAGAAACCTTATGGGTTGTCTAACATATATCGATGATCGCCCCCGGGAGCCTAGCGTTTGAAATATAGAATTTCTATAAGAATACCAACATGTTCAAAAGCCAACACATCTCTACTATTGGTGCTCTATATATTTATCCCCACATGTCTATCCCATGTAAAAGGGCGCGGTTTATTTTTATTTTTTTTCTTTCAAATATCTATGATTTAACGGGCAAGGTGGTAAGTTTGCATTGGAATCTTTGAAAAAGGCGAGTGTTGTGAATGGAATGCATCAACTCGATGCTGTGAAAGATGTTTGTGTACTACACATACGGAAGTCCTGGTCATATGTTGCACTTACAATACTTGTTGTCTTGGATAAAATGGCATTATGTGAGAGAGAGTGTCATCATGTTGGCTCCTTTTCATAAGTGGGGAAAAAGCATACAATGAAAAAGAAAAAATGAAGTCATATGCGGCGAGCACCAGCCTCACCAAAGATCTTGATTGCGACCCAAAGCCTTTTTTTTCTTCATGTTGGATGGATGAGGTAGAGCATCGATTTTCACATCAGTAAGAAAGAGAAGAGAAGTGCATAATTTCTTTATATTTAACCCCACCACATCTTTCTTCTTTTTGACGAAAAGGGGCTTCGATTTCTTGTTAACCAATTCGGATTTTTTGTTCTGTTTCTCTTAGAATCATTTTGTTTTTAAATTTCTTTTTTTCACTTTTGTGACATTCGCGTGGAGGACGCACTATATCTTGCATCACCAATTGATACCAATCAGAATAATAAGGTTCCTTTATTGTCGCTTGGAGATTATTAAGTATTTCCAAGTAAAATTTATTATCTTATTGTTAGTCTTAGATTATATGTCTATATCTACCTATTTTAATAAATAAATCCTAAGAATGTCATATGTTTCTTTTTTTAATATGTTTTTTTACACGTGGCATATTTATAAATTACCTATCAATTCTTATTTTTTTTAACAAATCAATTTCAATTTAAAATTTGAAAATAAAAAATCATATTCTAATATTTTTTTTTATTCAGTTGATATAAATAAATATAAATGTTATAAATAATCCAAAACCTTATCCTTCGTTTTTACCTTACATAATCAAACAAAAAATGAGTAAAAATAAGGAAAACATTAAAACAAATCCTTAGAGAGAAATATATTTGAACTTAACCATTTTGAAATTCTATATTAATTCAACAAAACTAAAAATTATTACTATAAGTTCGTTTCAAAATTTAAATCTTACAAAGAGATATAGTCGCACCCATTTGCCCACAATCCATATTGTTTGTTTAAATATAACTATACATTACCTTCTTTCTTTCCTTTTTAAATAAAATTTACATGGTAATATTATATATTATTATTGTTGTTAATTAAAGCTTATAAAAAAATTATTTCATTTAACAACATAATATATTATTATTTGTAATCAATTAGACAAACATATTATATTCATAATCATCATAATGTAAACAACATACGTATAATATTATATAAATAACTAGTTTATAACATCTGAGAATCACGGTTACAAAATTAATTAATTTTTTATAGTAAACTCAAAATTACGAATCAATTATTTTAAATAAAATTGTTAATTAAGAGCTATTTTTTTTAGTTATATACAATTATAATCGTTGATTTAAATAAATACATAACCTTATAATCTATATTAATTTTATTTTAATTTTAATTTTAATGTTATTAATTTATTATAATAAAAGTGAGAAATTTAAAATTTAAAATGAAAAATCAATAGATTGACAAATACCATGATATTAATTAGAAATCCTAACAACATCCACAATTCATACTTTAATGGTAGAGTTGAATTCATACGTGACATGTCTAATTGGTATTCAATGAATTAAATTATATTATTGTGGGATGTCATATTGATATTTAATGGATATGAAATTCAATGACCATTAAACTCTTCAATAAAAAATGAATCTTTTTATCTATTAAAAATATGTTTTATTGAATTTTATAGAGTTCAATGTTTTATAGGAAAATTAATATAGAATTGTATAAAAATTAAAATGATGATGTATAAATCCATTAAACTAAAAAAATTTAATGTAATGTGAATGCCCTAATAATGTGACATATGATAAAAAAAAAATAAACTATTTTTTTATTAGAACAGAAAAATAATTTTCATATTTATAATTATATATAGCATATTTTTATTATTTAATTTTTATATATTTTAACCGTGTCTAGTTGGATAATAAACATATATGTCAAAAATTTACTCAAAAATATCATGCACCTTAATGTAGTCTTTCGATGTTTTTCTTCATGAGTTTATTTAGAAAAAAAAAATTTAGTTAGCGGAATATATGCACATAAATGCAGACGTAAGCATGCAAATATACATTCCTGCATGATATTTACGCCATTTGTCCTTATCCACTTGCCGACAGTGACAATTAACACTAATAGAAAATATCATGATGTTATGGACATCTTTCAAGCGAACACAATCGAGAAAAACAGATACTTGGTGATCTCTTTCTCTTCTGAAACTACTTTACCACTAGCACTAGCAGTGTTGAAATTATCAAATATGAAATCTCATTCTTACAAATTCTTTATATATGCATAATTATTTTTTTAATATTTGCACACATATAAATATCAAAATCAATAAGAAAAATTGCCTACATATAATTAGAAGAGAATCTTAAGTGCAAACCTATTAGAGCCTACTTATGTATGTAGTTTGTTGAACGTACTTATCATAAGGAATTGAAACATTAACTACACAAACAACTATATATAGACGAACTGGGCTGTTAAGATCTATATATCCAAGAACTAGCTACGTACTTCCAAGCTTATCCTGTTACCTACCTATTAACTTATCCTCATTATATTTTCTTATCTTTAACTATGGACGGGAAGAAACTGGAATACAAAGGAGAGGAGGCTCTAAAGGAGCTTCAGAAGCTGACATCAGAAGCCGATAAAGTTCAATACGAGTTGCTGAAAGCAATCTTAACAAGGAACAATAAGACCGAATACCTTCAGAAGCATATGAAAGGATTCTCAATGAATGATGTATCGGTATTCAAGCAGAAGGTTCCAGTCATCACATACAAAGACATCTATCCTTATATTCAAAGGATAGCTAATGGTGAAGACTCTTCTCTGATCTCTGGTCACCCCATAACCGAGATGCTATGCAGGTCTATTCTCAACCCCCACCACCACCCCCTCCCTTCCCTAGCGGCCGGATTTCTAACTTTTCTTTCTACTTGCAGCTCCGGAACATCTGGTGGAGAGCCTAAGCTAATGCCATCGATCGCAGAAGATCTTGACCGTCGAACTTTTGTCTATAACCTGATCATGCCAATAATGAACCAGTTAAGATTCTATTTTTTTTTACTCTTTAGGTATTTGATTGCATAAACGATGACATTCCGAAGATTAATATAATATCATGATGACAGATATGTGACAGGCCTTGATGAAGGTAAGGCCATGTTTCTATATTTTGTCAAGGCGGAGATGTCAACGCCATGTGGTTTACCCGCTCGAACAGTCCTCACAAGTTATTACAAAAGCAAACACTTCAAGACTCGTACGCGTGACCTTTACAACGATCAAACAAGCCCAGACGAAGCCATTTTATGCGACGACAGCAACCAAAGCATGTACTGCCAGCTCTTAGCTGGGCTCATCCACCGCCAGCAAGTCATGCGGCTTGGAGCCGTATTTGCATCGGCTTTACTGCGTGCAATCTCCTTCCTTGAACGCAATTGGCTCAGCCTGTGCACGGATATCCGTACCGGTCAACTCAACCGTATGATTACCGATTCCGGTTGCCGGTCAGCCATGTCAGCAATGCTCAAGTTAGCAGACCCGAGTTTAGCAGATGAGATTGAAAACATTTGTAGCCGTCGATCATGGAAAGGAATAGTGTGCGACTTATGGCCTAAGGCTAAGTATATTGAGGCAGTGGTTACAGGGTCAATGTCCCAGTATATACCGGCTCTTGAGTACTACAGTAGAGGGAAGTTACCATTGGTGTGCACAATGTATGCTTCATCGGAGTGTTATTTTGGGGTAAACTTAAAACCTTTGTGTGATCCTGAAGATGTCGCTTTTACCCTCTTACCTAACATGGGTTACTATGAATTCATTCCCTTGGGTGAAAATGAGACATATGGAAATGATGACGAAGAGATCTCCACGGATACGCTTGTCAAATTGGTGGACGTTAAACTTGGCTGCTATTATGAATTGGTGGTCACAACATTTTCTGGTATTTTCCCATGATTTAATTAACTTCTGAAACTTATATATTGAATACAAAGCCAAATTACACAAAATTAAAAACCATTATGTTTTAGGCAGTTTCGTGGTTTATAATCACTACTTTTTTTTTTTTTTTTTTTTCAATTAACTATTTTGACTTGTTATGTAACAAAGGTAACCATTGATTTTCCAAATTAACCAATTTATAACAGGTCAAAATGGTTAAACCGCAAAAATGTTGAAACTTTTATGGTTTGCTTTAAAAGAAAGTATAAGCGGTTACATTACAACATCGCCCAAAATATATCGGTTTTTTTGTAATTAACTTGGCCTTCATACGACTCACTAAAATAGTTGTTTTCTGGATCACTCAGGACTAAACCGATATCGTATTGGAGATGTGCTTCAAGTGACTGGATATCATAACCGGACCCCACAATTTCGGTTCATTTGCAGGAGGAATGTCATTCTAAGCATTGACAATGACAAAACTAATGAGGAAGATCTGCATAAGAGCATCATGGCAGCAAAAAGACTTTTAGAACCCTACAATGCTCTACTTGTGGAATACACTAGCTATGCTGATACGTCATCAGTGCCAGGACACTACGTCATATACTGGGAGATTAAACATTGCACACCCTCTGTCCTAGATAAGGTCACGTCTCCATTTGGCCCTAAGGTGCTTGAAGATTGTTGTATTGCAATGGAAGAAGATCTTGATTATATTTATAGGCGATGTCGTACTCATGATAAGTGTATTGGACCACTTGAGATTCGTGTTGTGAAGCCTGGCACTTTTGATTCCTTGATGGACTTGTTTATCAAACAGGGTGCATCCATTAATCAGTACAAAACTCCACGCTGCATCAAGTCTGAAGCTGCATTGAAGTTGCTTAACTCTAACATGAAGGCCTGCTTCTTTAGTCCACGGGATCCCACATGGAACCCTTGATTATCTAACTAATTTATAATAAACAGATTCTCCCTTTAGCTGGGGGAAACAGGATGGGTGAGTTATATGAGGCTTCACCCAGTTTTGTTTAAGTTAATAACTTTACTTATCTAGCTAATGATCTTTTCAAGGTGTTTTATCATCGAGGAAAAATATCATCTTCTATGTTCTTGATCATGTATGACCTAGGGAATGTTTGATTAAAACTCTAGTTTCTATATAAACAGTCTGCTTCTTAAAAATAGGGGTCAAGATTACACGGAGAACATAAAACAAACCTCGTTGAAAACCTTTGTTCGCTCATCTCATCGATTTGATAAAATCTCGTCAATGTAACTTGTGAAGGCTAGCGACAGGATACGATGAGAAATTGTTAAAGGCGCATACAACTAAAATATACAAATTTCAAAATCGAAGTCAGATAGTCGATAATACATTCGGAATCAATAAAACTCAATCAAAGAAAACGGAAATGATTGTGTTCGTACCAGGTAGTGGGTACACAGATTTGCATAATTAATTACGTAGTAGCATTACCGGAATCAAGATACCAAGGCACCCACGCATTAAACTTCATAAAATTCAATGGTTATATACGACTTCTAAAAAACTTAGAAAATAAAAATAATTACAAATTTTAAAACCTACAAACGTTAAAAAAAAAAAAAAAAAAAAAAAAAACAATTAAAAAACTAATTAACATAACATTTTTGAGGTCAGCTTTAATCGCTAAAACAATTTCATTCTCTTCTCCGGTCATATGACTTGTGTCTCGTGTTATTATTTTCATGTCACTATAAGAATAATGACCTTTAGGGGCGACATCTAACTTTCGCGTTCGATGTCGCCGCTAAAGGTGTTGCCACTAAAGGTTAAGGACTTTGATCCGCGTCAAAAGCTAACTTTAATCCCCATCCATCGATCTGCTCCCTAATCCAATGTTTGGAAACGAATGTTGTACATGCTATTAGCGGCGACCTCAATAGCGGCGTCATGTTATCGCCGCTAATACTCGAAAATAATTGCCCTAGAGAACTTCCCTCCGGACGGTTGCCACTAAAACCTAGTGTCGCCATTAATGCCCTTGTTTCGCCGCTAATGTGTGTTACAGATGTAGGCTTCTCTTCTCCCCTTTCTTGTTTGTTATCGCTCCTTTTGCTATTGTGATTTGGTAACATTTGTAATCACATAGCACGTGACCGATTGTACTGATCACATATAATTTGCCACCATGACTTTGTATGAAAGCGTCATCATTCATGTTGGCCTTGTTGATTCCCGACCCTAAATCACTTGGAAAGGATAGGAACCCTTTCCTTAGGCCGTTAGTGAAAGAGCTTAAGTTTTTGTGGCACGTAGGCGTACGTATTAAAGGCGCAATGACAAACATATTCTTCACGATGAAAGCTATATTGTTATGGACAATAAACGACTTTCCCACGACAAGACATACAACATAACTCATAAAGTTGAATCAAGATACTTTAAAATTATATTAAAAATGTCCTTAAAAAATATATTTTCTATATAACTTGAAAATGATATTTGCTATATAATTTGTTGTCAGTCACAAGATGTTTTACATGCCTACAAAATGATAATATTATGCATAATTTTAAACAATTGTAATTCCACTTCTTTAGAATTGTACGCCTATTATAGTGTTGATTGTGATCAGGATCGTGAATGATAAGTCAAATGCTATGTTCAATATATCTCGTGGTGATTCTTTTATTTCATGGAAGAGTAAGAAACAATATGTTGTTCCCTATCCGTAGAAGTTAAGAGTGAGAAACAATATGATGTTTACTATCCATAGAAGTTAAGTATCATGCAATGTCATTGACTACTTTCAGTAGCGGAGCCAAAACGGAACTCAACATGTTTCCAATTTATACTTAGAAAGTGAATAAGGGAGATTTGGGTGGCCTATTCTTACTCCATCGATGGAGGTCGTGCAACAACCCGTGTTTATGCTTTTTAAACATCTACTTTTGTAACGTCTGGTTTCTGGTATGCATTTAAAAATCATAATTTATTCACTTTCATAGAAGAACTCGATGAGTTGGGAGCCCCAGACTCATCAAGTAGGAATAATTTGGGACACAGGTTAAGAAACCTACTCGACAAGTTGAGAGGCCTCAACTCAACGAGTAGACTGGCAGAAATGAAACCCTAATTTTCAGAGTTTTGTACCCTATTTAAAGGCTATAATTTTTCATTGTGGCCTCCCTCATCGTCCCCTCCGTCCAGTAAAACCCTAAATCGCGCTTTCTATCATTTTGAGTGTGTGTGAATGTAAAGAGTGTTTTCTTTGGTGCTTTCTTGAAGGAGTTTGAAGATTGGTATTGCTGTTGGGTTTTGAGCATTCTAACACTCCTATGGTGTACATGCAACCCTAAATACCTTGGATCTATGTTTTCTCTATTATACATGCAAATATCAATTTTCCAAGCTATTATCCTAACTAGCATATTATGAAGTATAAGTAATATAAAACTAGTAGAATTACATACCTCTTTGTTGGTGCTTGATTCCATGAAGCTCAAGAGCCTAGTGCCCCAAGTGTAACACTTCAAATGGTTCACACAACACCATGAACATTTGGAATAACCATGAGAGAAGATATGAGTGCATAGAAATTGGCTTGCCCTCTTGTGTATATATTAGTGCTGATTTCACTAACAACGGGGTCTTTATATAGTGTGCACATTAAGGTTACACCATGTAACCCATGATTTACCCATTCCTTATGCTCCATGGAGTATCCATGGGTCACTACATGGGTTAAACCTAACATAAGGAATCATGGATCACAAGCCCACATATATAAGAATCAATGATTTACACAATCAATCCTCATATATTTAATTAATCTCTTTTTTAAATTAATTCCAAATTAACTCTTGATCAATACTAATTATGTAAAACCGTAAATTTCAAAACAAATCTTTCAAATTTTTATAAAACATAATTCATTTAATATTCAGAAAACAACCCTTTTCAATCGTTCAATCCAAGTAATATAAAATCCCAAGATCTCAAAATCATAAATCCCATGCGTGTGTACTGATCAAGTCGGCGCCTTCCCGCGGTCGTCACTGGAACCTGAAACAATTAACATCAAACACTGTAAGCACAAAGCTTAGTGAGTTCCCCAAAATACCACATAAAACACATATTAGCCACTCGAGGCTATAACTATGTGGGTCCGTGCACCCAGACTTTCTGAACCCTCAGGTTCTAACTCTGTGAACCTTCCGGTTCCAACTCTGTAAACATGCACATCATAAATCACATAGAAATAATGCAGTACAACACATAACATACATAGCATACAAATACTCTGTCACATAACTCTGGTTACCTACTCAGGGTAAAGTATAGTGAGAAGACTCACCTCGCGTATCTCCGAATCACTAGCGCTCGATCTCCCGCTATCATTCTCCTACAACACAAGCATATCTCTACTTAATACCACCTTGATCCTAGCTGACTATCACTACAAAGTCAAACTAGTCAACTCTGGACAACGGTCAAAGTAAACCCCTGACTGAATCTATTCGCCGAGTCAACCCGCTGACTCGCCGAGTCCCCAAGCTCAGAACTTCTCTCAATCCGCGACCTGACTCGCCGAGTCACCCCGAGACACGCCGAGTCTAACAACTCTGAGTTCACTCGCACCCAACTCACCGAGTCATCCCTTGACTCACCGATCCTCGACTCAACCAAAAAATATTGGGATTCTTCGACAAGACTCGTCGAGTCCAAGAACAGACTCGCTGAGTCTAAGGCTATCTTCAACCTAATCGCCGAGTTGTTCATCCAACTCGTCGAGTTCCAACTCATCTTCAAGCAACTCGTCGAGTCCACCCTTGTGACTCGCCGAGTACCACCGGTCTGAATCCATACAGAAGCGTTCCAGTCCATGCAATTGATCCAAAACATAGATCTAGCCTCCTACAACCCATCCATCACGTAAAGTGGCAAACTTTACATGAATCCAAAGAGATCTAGGCCTTATACACTTTAGAGCTAGGGTTTGGGACATGATGACTTCACTAAGCACTCAAACACAAGGACTTTAATGCACTCTAGACCTCCCCCATTCCAGATCTGAGGTAGCAACCTCAGATCTAACCTCCAAACTCCAAAACATACCAAGATAAGCTCCCATAAGCCCCAAAAATGATGAATCCATATAAGTAACAACCTAAGAACAAGATATTACCTCAAAAGAACGCCCCAACTACAATGAAACTCGAATCCAAGCAAAGCCCCTTGCTCGAAGCCTCCAAACTCCCAAGATTTCTTCAACAATTACCCTTCAAACTCCCAAATGCACTTTGATCCACACCCACACGAATGCTAAGGGTTTCTGGACTTGAGAATGAGTAAAGAGGCTAGGGGAATGGATGTTAAGTTCCTTATATAGGGCTCAACCCCGAGAATTAGGGTTTTCTCCACTCAGCACCTACTCGTCGAGTCCATCTTTGGACTCGCCGAGTAGGCCACTTGACACGCGACCAAAGTCGCGACCCTACTCGCCGAGTCCATCCATGGACTCGCCGAGTTACCCTACAAGATTTACACTTTTAGCCCTTCAACTCTACTCTTGATATTTCGAGGTGTTACAATTCTCCCCCACTTAAATTAGGCTTCGTCCTCGAAGCCTACAACAACTCATCTCCAAAAATACTCCCACAACACGCCACTTGGCCTTAACCGGACCGGGTCCCTCAAGGCATACCCATCGAAACTCGAACTCACTTTCTCTTTCCTTGCGGTGTCCTGACCACCGTCTCAACCCGAGCACCGACTTTACCCTCTGATATCCACACACAACAACTGAGTACTTCCCATGATGCATCACTGCTCCAAATCTCAACAATCACTCGACCCATATGAGTTAGAAAACCATGAACCACCGGATCCCTGATCCGAACCCCACTCTATCCATTCCATGCTGATCGAAAGACCCATTCTTAAATCTCAGAGTAAATCCCGCGAGTCCTCTTCTTACAATCACACGCACATGCTGCACCAGTCCTCGCACTCTCGAGTTAGGAAAACCCGTCACAGTGACGACATCTCCAACATCCCCAGGGGGAACCACCACTACACACACGACTCCCTGATCAGAATCAAGCTGGGAGTCCCAGACTCCATCCCTGCATCCATCCTGAGACTCTTGGCTCTACACCCGCGGAATCCCTTCTGCGTCCTCAGCAGTCACCCCAACATGATGTCATTCCATACCACCACCGCAATCACGCTGCTCAAAGACTACCGATCTAACGACACCTCCTCCCATACAACAGCTCAAAGGGTGGCACACTGGTGCACAACTGATGGCTGTTGTTGCAGGAAAGCTCTGCCAAGGGCAAATACATGTCACAACTCTCTCCGAAATCTATTATATGTATGGCCGAAGTATGTCTCGAGCGTCTGAATCGTTAGCTTGCTCTGCAGTGTCCTCAGACATCACCAAGGTAAACTCTACCTCATTTCTCATATCCCTCTTCGATATTGAACACCAGATCAACCTTTGCCCCCGCAGCTGAACCTCCAAAGGTCACACATATCATGACCCAAGATATCACCCCAACTTCCTCCCTTTGACAAATATTTCGGCCCAGTGAAACGCAAGTCACTAAATTCTCTTCTCCTCATACAAAAATACAATCCGATCGAAGATCAAATCAACTCTGACCTCTGGAGTCTGCTGCGCATATCTCCTACGCACCTTGCTGAATCTCTCGACAGAGGCGGAGGCCCCAGCCTAGCCCCTGTTTAACCACTAGGCTCTGAAACTCAATATTAGGGCTACTCAAGCCTAAAACTCCTCTGCATCGTACACTGATCATAGAACACTCCATCATCACACTCTCTTGCTGTCTAGCGAGTTCTATGGCTTCTTGCAATATCACGACAGCCTCTGACTAGTGAGTACTACGATTCCTCGTAGCACCACAACGCCAACCGACTAGTGAGTACTACGGCTTCTCGCAGTACCACGACTCCCACTCTCTGGCTTGTGAGTACTATAGCTCCCTGTAGCATCACAACACCCTCTGACTATGGCTCCCCGTAGTTTCACGACTCTCTCTCTCTCTCTGGCTTGCGAGTACTACGGCTCCTCGTAGCATCACAATACCCTCATTCTCATTACAACGCCACACTATGCTCACTAACTCATGCACCAAATACTATCATAGGTAGTTACACACTTGCCCTAATATGCATTACAGACTCTAGCGGCAACCGCTATACGCAGAACCCATCTCTGCGGAGATCCACTTCCTTAAATAATTCCCTATTGATGACAATACGCGAAGTGCCCCCACTGGAACCCTAGATACATGATACATCACCAGTCGCTTCAATCTCAAGACTCTAAATAACTCCGAAATCAAGACGCTATACGCGGAAACCACGGAATACCATCACCGAACATCACAATGTCCTGCCTCTACCACTGATTCTCCTACTCCCAGCACCATACATATACAACAATACATTCCTCTGAGCCTCATAATAATTCTTCGTTGTACCCAATGCGCAACTTCAGTGTATCCAGACACTCACTTGGAATACAAAGAAAGCGCTGATGCTTCAGAACACACTGATGATCCTCCGGAATCCTTTCCTCTACTGCTCAGAATCCACACAAGAATACACATACCGGCCCGGAAGTTGGCTGCTCGATGATCTTCTAACCACCCCAAAAAGGCATAAACAATCCATACTTCGACCCAGAAGTTCTCGACTGCCCATACTGTCATCACGAGCCTTCCACTTGAAACGACCCTGACCACCGCCAGATTCCTGTCCATTCACCACCTTCCGTGGAGACGCCCATCTCTTTCTCAGACATACACCACCTGCATTTTCTCGCCCTGCAACTTTCCCTGATCACCAATGACCCTGATCCCATGAATTCAAGCCGCAGGTTCCTGTATTCAACCCCTAACCGCTCTTGCACAAATCTCTGGTTCCCTCAATAAAATACCCGGTTCTCCCCCACTAGGGTTCGAACCTTCCCCAATTGGCATACAACCATCCTGCCAATTATTTTTAGCAGCAGAATCGCACCTGCCCCTGGCAAGTGCTGCGCAACGCCCGAAAATCCCCTTTAAGGAAATCAATCGATCTCATGGAATCTAAACCTCAGATGAAATCCTCAAGAACTTCTTGTCACGATGGCCTCTAGTCGTTCCAGGTCTCGTACCAATCCAATACCAAACAACTCAACTGTCCAATAACATTACTGACCCATAGACTGAACCACGAATCATCATACTCCCCCACCTCGACTCATCAACCAATGTTCCAACACATGGATCGTCCCAAGAACAGGGACCTACTTCCATATTCAATACCCAACATAGACCGAAAACCACTTCACTGATAAACTCTACTGGACTCCCCACTGATACCACTACAATACGCCCTACTATACTCAAATAGGTGTAACGTGGTCCTCGACTATCTCAATCCTAACTGACTATCTGCTCATGATAATCACAGCCTCGCGGCACACATGCTACCTGATACTCTGGAGGAAAATCATCATCAATGACAACCTGCAGGGTTTACCCCCAAACCCAAAACTTAAACATCATGCCTCTCATGTTTCACACACGAACATAAATAACACCACTCAGGTCATAGAAGGTGACATCTCCTCTATCGATTGATTGCTCCACTCAGACTGAAATTCTCCCCTCCCTCTGACTCCTTCCCAAAATACTCTGAAAGGCTCTCAACCTCCCTCTCAAAGGACGCCTCTTCGAACTCAATCATGGCCTATAGGCCTAAAACCCATAGCATCCAATCTCTACCTCATCATTCGAGACCAGATAACCGGAGAACCATAAGCATCATTCACTACAAACCATGGTACTCATCCCATGACATATCTTCTCAACATTCTCTGGTGTATGGTACCCGAACCATAGCATCAATCCTTCATCTGCTCCGATGTATAGTACTCGAACAATAACATCATTCCTCAATTTGCTCCGAGGTATGGTACTCGAACCATAACATCACTCCTCAATCTGCTTCGATGTATGGTACTTGAACCATAACATCACTCCTCAATACGCTCATTAGAAACTTCAGAATATCCCCGGTATCAAGTATGGGTCCTCTGTTTTCAGTAGTACGGACCCATACTACCTGCCACATCTACCCATACTTTCCACACTGACTATCCCAGAGCTCCTAAGTAGCTGCTCGACCTTCTCGATCCCTAATTCCGTCGCGTGCTTTCTCTCCAGCGAAATTCTCTACTCTGTCAGCGCACTCATCTAGATACAGATACTCCTTAGGCTCTTCCTAGATTCTCACACTTCTCTGCCATCAGCTGCTGAAGAGCTCCTAATGATGTCGGCCATCTACCTCCTAAATATTGTCATATTCGCTCGGTAGCTGACTCCCATCATCGAGAGTTCCACAAAGCACGAAGCAAGCAGCATTCGAGCATTAAAGGATATATATAACTCACTCTAGGTGATAACTCCGCTTGCTCAGCTCATCCCCGAAAGTACCACCGAACTCTGCAACTCTTCCCCTTGCGGGTTTTAACTACTCCTTTACTAAGTACTACGGTACTTATCTAGGTATCTCCCCTAGATTACTCCTCTACTCAAATCCCCTCAAGGATTCCAACTAAATATTCTCACTCATCACATACTCAAAAGCACATCGCATAAAATAGCAATCCCTAGGCTAAGGCATCACAAATCAGGCCACTCTAGTCCTAAGATATGGAATACCTAGCCTGTCCCTAGCATGCAATAATATCTCATAAAGTGCATCATAAATATCTCATAATACAAAAGTAAGGGTATTTTGGGGACTCACCGTTCGGGCGCTGGCTGACCGTACACACCTTCCACTCTGCTTATCTCCAAAACTTCTTTTTCTTTTTAGAAAATTTGTAGTTTTGGTTGTAAAATTTCTCAAATCCTCGGTTTGAGTTCAAATACGCCCGAAGGTGCATCCGAATCCCTCAAACCAAGGCTCTTATACCAAATTGTAACACCGTAAATTTCAAAACAAATTTTTCAAATTTTTATAAAATATAATTCATTTAATATTCAGAAAACAACCCTTTTCAATCGTTCAATCCAAGTAATATAAAATCCCAAGATCTCAAAATCATAAATCCCATGCGTGTGTACTGATCAAGCCGACGCCTTCCCGCGGTCGTCACTGGAACCTGAAACAATTAACATCAAACACTGTAAGCACAAAGCTTAGTGAGTTCCCCAAAATACCACATAAAACACATATTAGCTACTCGAGGCTATAACTCTATGGGTCCGTGCACCCAGACTCTGTGAACCCTCAGGTTCTAACTCTGTGAACCTTCCGGTTCCAACTCTATAAACATGCACAACCTAAATCACATAGAAATAATGTAGTACAACACATAACATACATAGCATACAAATACTCTGTCACATAACTCTGGTTACCTACTCAGGGTAAAGTATAGTGAGAAGACTCACCTCGCGTATCTCCGAATCACTAGCGCTCGATCTCCTGCTATCGTTCTCCTACAACACAAGCATATCTCTACTTAATACCACCTTGATCCTGGCTGACTAACACTACAAAGTCAAACTAGTCAACTCTGGACAACAGTCAAAGTCAACCCCTGACTGACTCTACTCACCGAGTCAACCCGATGACTCGCCGAGTCCCCAAGCTCAGAACTTCTCTCAATCCACGACCTAACTCGCCGAGTCACCCCGAGACTCGCCGAGTCCAACAACTCTGAGTCCACTCGCACCCAACTCACCGAGTCATCCCTTGACTCACCGATTCTCCACTCAACCAGAAAATATTGGGATTCTTCGACAAGACTCGCCAAGTCCAAGAACAGACTCGCTGAGTCTAAGGCTATCTTCAACCTACTCGCTGAGTTGTTCATCCAACTCGTCGAGTTCCAGCTCATCTTCAAGCAACTCGTCGAGTCCACCCTTGTGACTCGCCGAGTACCACCGGTCTGAATCCATACAGAAGCGTTCCAGGCCATGCAATTGATCCAAAACATAGATCTAGCCTCCTACAACCCATCCATCACGTAAAGTGGCAAACTTTACGTGAATTAGGCCTTATACACTTTAGAGCTAGGGTTTGGGACATGATGGCTTCACTAAGCACTCAAACACAAGGACTTTAATGCACTATAGACCTTCCCCATTCCAGATCTGAGGTAGCAACCTCAGATCTAACCTCCAAACTCCAAAACATACCAAGATAAGCTCCCATAAGCCCCAAAAATGATGAATCCATATAAGTAACAGCCTAAAAACAAGATATTACCTCAAAAGAACTCCCCAACTACAATGAAACTTGAATCCAAGCAAAGCCCCTTGCTCCAAGCCTCCAAACTCCCCAGATTTCTTCAACAATTACCCTTCAAGCTCCCAAATGCACTTTGATCCACACACACACGAATGCTAAGGGTTTCTAGACTTGAGGATGAGTAAAGAGGCTAGGGGAATGGATGTTAAGTTCCTTATATAGGGCTCAACCCTGAGAATTAGGGTTTTCTCCACTTAGCACCTACTCGCCGAGTCCATCTTTGGACTCGCCGAGTAGGCCACTTGATACGCGACCAAAGTCGCGACCCTACTCGCCGAGTCCATCCATGGACTCGCCGAGTTGCCCTACAAGATTTACACTTTTAACCCTTCAACTCTACTCTTGATATTTCGGGGCGTTACAAATTAAATAATATGATTTCATAATAATATATTAGAACTTATAATATATTAATATGTCACAAATATCTTCTTCTCATTAAAAGGTCTACCCAAATGTTCCGATGCCATGCAACCCAAATGGACCATGTCGGGTCGGGTCAAGTACAAACCAATTATAGTTATGGACTTAGACACTAATCCAACAGTCTCCCACTTGGATAAGTCTAATAACTATTATTGCAAGTATAACTTCACAACCTGACCAGCAATCGTAGCTCTTAAAAGCTGCTGCCGAACTCTGAACAAATCAATGACGCATCCATTAGATAAGTGATCATATATTCCTCCATTCTAGATATCATATGGACTGAGACATGGATTATAATCATTCTCTGTGTCCATTTGTTTTTTGCCGATGTCTGATTTATGATGACCGACTAATTGATCAAATCAAATCAGTTCAGGCTTCGCCAAGCACTTATGGGTGCCATCACTAAATCATCGAGGGGCCCACATATATCGCTTTTATCCCATTAAGGGTAAAAGGAATGGATAAAATTTGACTCATATGCTTGTACTAACTACTTGTTGAATTATACACAAAGGCACGTTTTATAACATCGAGTTACCAATGCATTTTCGTACAATCAATGTATAACCAACTCATATCTCTAGGTTTGAAGAATATAAGATATTATCGTCTCATGATTCACTCGTGATAAAATCCATGAAGTGATTCAAATGAGCGTAGGTTTAATCCAATACTCAGAACTTATGAGCACTCATGAATGTTGTAGCAACCATTGCTATGTCTAATGAACATTAGACAAATCATACAAGCCAAATTCATGACCGTCTTAAATCAATACCTACTTCCAAAGTATGACTGACTATGGAGAGTTTTAATAACTTAGTCTTTCAGGACTGGAAGTCAAAACATGCAAAGTGAAACATAAGAATAATACTAATCTTATATGGTCCCAAACTCTTGAGTGTAATAAAAAACCCTTTTATCTAAGCACCATATTAATTACTCATTATTCATTGTTTCAATTTATCAACTTTATACTTGAATTCAAACACTAGTTGTCCCATGCTCCAAGCACGTACACTATGTTTTCCAAACAATAGATATGCCATACTCCTAGTATGCATACTATGTTTGTCTTTACTTTGTGAAATAGACCAATTTGAACATAATTTCAATGATTCTCATTTCACAATCCCAAATCTTTTTTGTAAATATAAGAATACCAAACTCTTGCTATTTACTGTAATCTGCTAGATTCTAAACTTATATGCAATGACCCCTTGTAATGACTATGCACAGAAGTCACAAAGACTTGGCAACAAACATTACAGAGTATTCTAATGAAAACCAATTCCATGGAAATGAAGTCTCAAATTCAAAGTACATTCCTTTGAATATCCTTCTTTGCATTAAGTTTTTCTAATCTTATACAGATTCAAATAATAACTTTCACCAATGGAAACAATTCCATATTACCATTTTGACTATCACTTCTGAACAAGAGTTGCCTTTTTCAGAACATGTCAATATGGTCCTAACTATAAACTTCCAATTGTCCATGACAATTGCTTAATCAATTTAGTCATATCCAGATCTATTCTCTTTTCCCTCTTAATTCCCTATGCATTTGGAAAAATTTAGAATGGAAAAATATTATAGCACATGTAATCGATCCTATACCCAAAGCATATGGGACACGACTCATGCTATAAAAATTTTTTTGCCATGTTCTCACAATTCAAACTATGAAGAGGTGTGCCATAAATCATAATCGAATTTTGAGAATGCAATATATACAAAATTTCCTTATGTTGAACCATTCCAACATAATATATATATATATATATATATATATATATATATATATATATATATATATATATATATATTCTTGACTAAAGTTGATTAAAATATTAATCTAAGCTTGTAGAATTGAAATGAAGTATAAAATCCTCTCCCTTAATTATAGCAAAACAACTTTTCAAAGCGAATTGAAACTTTTGTTTCCTATAATTAACATTGCTAACGTGCAGCATGTAACCTAATAATCATGCTCCCACTAGCATAATGATTATTATCTTACTAGCATAACACTTATGCTCCCATTAGCTTTGACATGTATCTAAAAAATCAACTGGACTTCTAGAAATCAATATTTTATTGATTTCCTACCAAAGTTCAGATTTCTGATACAAGATTGCTTTGATAAGACTTTATCAAAATCATACACCTTTCCTTAGATAGCTTACATGTGTGTCTAAACAGTTATGAAGAGGGATGTTGTAATCATAATGTTTAGACCTTTTTTCATTCTCACAAGTCCAAGTTAGTGTGTCGGTTAACCACACGCGCTCAACTAATGACTTTGAGAATGCAAATATCATATTTGCTATCTACTTAAAATCTACTTATTGAAAGAGTTTCCACACCATCATTTTCATGAATCGGAGAGAAACCTTATGACACTTAGATTTATGGTGTAAGTGTTCCTATCCATGTGAATTTGTCATAACCATAATCACAAGACAAGGTTAGTGACAAATCCAGACTCATATGGACTTAAACTTGTGCAACCTTATCTTCTTGCCACCCGGTAGCTCAAGGGGATATCATTGCTTCCAGATTGTTATGCAAACAACTGGGAACTCTTAGAACTCACATACATGGTCAACATAAACTGGAAAGGACCAGAAACAAGAAAATGTCAACACGATAGGTTACAAACCTCAAGTCGTGGGCTAGTGATTACTAATGCTCTTGATTAGTTCTTGAAACTATCTCAAGACTCCCACTGTCCTCTTGACATATAAGATTCTCTTTGTTAATAACCAATAATTGACAAAACAAATATCCAAGAGTTACTGTAGATTCTTATCAGGTTAAACACTTCACACAATTGGTCTTAGTTGGTCTTTGTTTTATCCAAAATCACAACTTACTAATTTCAAACGTACAAGAGTAAGAAAACATTTTACTCTACATTTGACAAGTGTTTTAAACATTTCTTAAGATTATGTCACTCAAGGCTCAATCTTGGAGTATGACTCTAAGATTTAACTTTGGAAAGAAGTATGATTTATCTTTTGATTTAACCATTTCAACAATTCATGATTCCTCTCCTTAGCCAAACAAATGTACTAAGGTGTCCTTAGAGAATCAATTGTGACATGGTTTTCCATAATCAATAAGATGATCATAAAACAAGATATTCAAGTACTCTCCCATATCTTCAGATTGGAGAAACTTTAATCTTTCTGCCTTCTTTGATTCTTCTCATCCATTCTGCCATACATTGAAACTTTTCAAATGTTTCAGAATTACACTTAAACTTGTAAGTATAACCATATTTACTAACTTTAGTAAACCATAACGAATAATCTTATCAACCTTTATGGTGGAACTGACCAGTACACAACCAAGTGTACACAATCCTTTAGTTCTTCACTTGAATCACACATACATGTGAACAAGGACTTAGTCTTAATTTCCCAAAGATGAAAAACCTCATTCATCACACAATACAATTTGCATGATTCCAAGTTTCTATCCAACTGAACCTTGGGTGATGAGAATATTTCCTTATTTGGTAAATTATGATACTACCACAAATGAAAGAATGAAATCCATTTACCAATATTGCTTATCAATGGAAACATATAAACAACAATTTTTCACAAATGTCATTGTAAGGATACTTAAAATAAATAAAACAAAATTTTTCTTTTATTTTAAAAAACTTGCAGAAAAACATATCCTTATAATGCAAATACATATGAAAACATTTTTTTTGTCTATTCCTAAGCAATATATATCATAACTCTTATGCAGCAGGTCAAAATTCAGATCATCGGACCATGCAATCGAAATCCATCTTCGCGATCAGAATCAACACACTCTTTATTTAAGCTTCCTTTGATTCTTCCAAAACATCAAAATGTAATTACATTACATCATATATTAAGAATCTCCAAATAGGAACTTAATAGATTTAGATAATGGACTTTAACTAAAGTAGAGTCAAACATTTGACTTTACTATCCTTATGGACTTTTAGGTAAATTTGGCAACTTTGCAACTAATTCCCCTTCCTTTGGCAAAAGAAACATATGGAATCTTTGGAAATGGTACACGAGATTATCACAGACTTAGCCTTTCTCTTTAACATTGGGTCAAATGACTTGACCATGGCCTATCCCTTTCCATTGGGAAGAGAAAGTTTTTCTGGACTTCTAGTGTTATCATTGTTAATGTCCATGAAAGTTTGGGAAGTAGATCTTCCAATCTAATTTGCTTTACCAATGCTCCAAATCATTGCTGACTCAACATTATCAAGCAAATAGGTATGATCATTAAGGGTCATGTCGTGATCTGTCATCAGGGTGTGACTGAAGAACCAAGTCAACTGCTAGCTACCTCGAGACTTTGACACCCGACTCTCTCGGCTTGTCAATATGTGGCTTAACCTCTAAGATGTAAGCACATATAGAATTTTCTTGCCAATAGGGATTGAGTGACTTAGAACTTATCAAGTCTTGAAACTTGTGGGATAGGGAGATTTATTGGAGGAGGTGGAGGAAGTGAAGTAGGATTTCTAGTCTCACTAATGCACAACAAAGGGATTGATCTTTCACCTTGGTTGCCATTTGGGATATCATTTTCATTAGGAAGCTTGTTCCTAAAGATTTGGGAAGACCATAGTTGTTTGAAGGAGAGATCTATAAGGGAGAAATTCAAGTTAGTTGATTTAAAGTCCTTAATATAACTATCAATATGAAATATTAAGGCTAGGACCCAACAACCTACTTATAACTGGAAGAGGGATACCGCAATCTGAGTTATAAAATAGTTGAAGGTAGGTAAATGACGATTTACCAATTTCCACAATGAAAAACGAAATATAATTAAGTTTTAATTGGATTTGAAACTCCTAGATCTTTTGAGATACATTGAACTTTCAATGGCATGTTTGAATCTCAATTGTGCCCTCTCAAGTTTGTGACTGGGATGCCGAGGATGACAAACAAGGTGTGAATAACCATGCAAATATACTTGGTACCCTTAATATTTATCACCTAATCGATGTGCCGGTTAACCACACACGCTCCACCGATCTATAATAAATTTAAGTCACCCTTTGCCACACATTGTCAGTCCCATGTTAATGTGTCGGTTAACCACACACGCTCCACTAACGACTTAACAAGGGTGCAAAGTGTAATTTCATGGGTTAGCACCAAATTCACATTTTCCTAAGTAACTAAGATTGGGAATTTATAAGAGTCTAGTTACTTAGTATTTATCATTATACTTTTAATGAAGGGAGAATTATAGTCATTGTCCTACCCGTTCGGCTAACGACCCTCCACCAGTCAAGGAAGCAGTGGGTGAGAGTGGACACCCATTAAACCGCCATTTTATAGGCAGTAACCTTATACCCCCCTTATAGACCAGCTTCATGAATGATGACTACTAATGGTAAGACTGACTTATTCTTATACATATATATAATAATTAAACTCTTAATATTACAGAAATATAAGGTTTTAATTTTAAACTCTTAAAATTCTAAGGTTTTAATTTGGAATTAAAGTATTAGAGTTTAAGATTTTACAAATTCCAAAACTTGAGGGCAAGTTTTGAAACTATTCAAAACCTTTCATATTCATAACTTATGAATTTAATGTACATTAAAATGAAGACTCTTCATTTTATGTAACTCCTTATTCTTTAATAACACTTTTAAATAAGTGACTCTTAAACATCCATAACTTGAGGACACGTTATGGACTCATAAAACAATTTAATGAAAAAACTCTTCATTTTTGTGTAACCTATGACACTTTTACGAGTTTTAAGATTCATAAATATGACTTTTCGTACTTGAGGACAAGTTACAAAAACACATTTTATGAACTTCTTTTAGATCAATATGGATTAAAAACAACTAACACATAATTTTTGTTATTAATCTAAATCAAATCATAAACAAGGTAAGACAAAAAAAACTTTTGGCAATCCATAACTTGAGGACAAGTTATGGAGTTCATACAATTTCATTAAGATCAAGAATTATACTAACAAACAATTTGCAGATAATTCCTATGATCTACCAAAATTCATAAGCATGAACATTCACAATCAATAATTTTCAAGAACTACATAAACATATATAAACTTGAAACTTTGATTATAGCATTGAAATTGGTTTAACATAATCATTACCACATCTAAAACAGGTTTTATACGTCCAAAACAGTCAAATGTAATGATTCTAGACCAATTCC
Source organism: Lactuca saligna (assembly GCF_052625555.1). NCBI lineage: Eukaryota > Viridiplantae > Streptophyta > Magnoliopsida > Asterales > Asteraceae > Lactuca > Lactuca saligna. Next base: position 66,253,165 of record NC_136424.1, read on the forward strand.
AGCACCAAAACTCAAAGATATGTTGTTTGGGGTTCCAACTCGTTGAGTGCATGAACCAACTCGACAAGTTGGATGCATTTTGCCTTGGACTTGAGTCCCTTCATGGACTCGTCGAGTCCCCTGTCCCGACAGCACAAAACTTCATTTTTTTCAGCAGTTTTCATCAAGTATATGTGAAAACAAGCCTAGGCTCTGATACCACTGTTGGGTTTTGAGCATTCTAACACTCCTATGGTGTATATGCAACCCTAAATACCTTGGATCTATGTTTTCTCTATTATACATGCAAATATCAATTTTCCAAGGTATTATCCTAACTAGCATATTATGAAGTACAAGTAATATAAAACTAGTAGAATTATATACCTCTTTGTTAGTGCTTGATTCCATGGAGCTTAGAGCCTAGTTCCCCAATTGTGACACCTCAAATGGTTCACATAACACCATGAACATTTGGAATAACCATGAGAGAAGATATGAGTGCATAGAAATTGGCTTGCCTTCTTGTGTATATATTAGTGTCGATTTCCCCAATAATGGGGTCTTTATTCAGTGTGCACATTAGGGTTACACCATGTAACCCATGACTTGACCCATTCCTTATGCTCCATGGGTTTTAACCTCCATGGAGTATCCATGGGCCACCACATGGTTTAAACCCAACATAAGGAATTATGGATCACAAGCTCACATATATAAGAATCAATGATTTACACAATCAATCCCCATATATTTAATTAGTCTCTTTTTTTATCACTAAATTAATTCCAAATTAATTCTTGATCAATACTAATTAAATAATATGATTTCATAATAATATATTAGAACTTATAATATATTAATATATCACAAATATCTTCTTCTCATTAAAAGGTCTACCCAAATGTTTCGATGCCATGCAACCCAAATGGACCATGCGGGGTCGGGTCAAGTACATACAATTTATAGTTATGGACGTAGACACTAATCCAATAGTTGCTTAGTTGAAGGGATAAGCTTTGGATCCAAGAATTTATCTGTTTTGGTAGCCATATTAAGGTATAAAGCCAATACCTTGACCATGTATTTGATAGATCTATTTATTGAGAAGTTTATGGCCTTTAGTAGCTTATTTTGGAGTCATTCTTGGATTTGAGCATGTCTTGAAGTCATGAATTCAGATCTAGACATTTCATGGCCTTTTGAGACGTAAAGTTACCAGCTTTATCAACTCTTGGCCCTCCTCCAGGCCCTAGGTCTCTTATGAAGCTTCGTTTTAGTGTTTCTAGCCTATTGATATATGCATAGACGTAAAGTTAGCAACTTAATTTACGTGGTATCTCAGCCCTAGGGGACCAGATCTATGGTTTGGAGGCATTAGACTCGCTTGAAAGTGACTGTATGAGCTAAGACTAGGAAAACTCGACGAGTTGCTTATCCAACTCGGTAGTTTGATTGTGGTCCCCCGACCTTTCTGATTATGAGTAAACTCGGCGAGTTGCTGAGATGACTCGACAAGTTGGCTCATGAGTATGTATATGGGTAATTAAGGAAATCTTTTATGTATATGAGCTTGAGTTGGGTTGATTTTCAGAGTTGAGGATTTTCAACTACTTCCGGTATTCGAGGTGAGTTACCTTCCTGTATGAGTGAGTTGAAGGCACCAATGTCGACCCACTAGTAGTTGTTGTAGTAGAGATGATTGTCTTTGTGATAATTTTCGGGTATACCACTATCTTTTATGTTTTATGTTCTTATTTGCTATGTTATTATGTGATAGTGGTAGGGGAGAAATAGACCCCGTAACTGGTTGGAATACACCGAAGGATAGGTCAGGCACCCAGATATGTCTGACAATATGTTTATGCTATGTTATTATGTGGTAGTGGTAGGGGTGAAATAGACCCTGTAACCGGTTGCAATATATCGGAGGGGTCATGAGTATGAAAGGGTAATTAAGGAAATCTTTAATGTATATGAGCTTGAGTTGGGTTGATTTTCGGAGTTGAGGATTTTCAACTACTTCCGGTATTCGAGGTGAGTTACCTTCCTGTATGAGTGAGTTGAAGGCACCAATGTCGACCCACTAGTAGTTGTTGTAGTAGAGATGATTGTCTTTGTGATAATTTTCGAGTATACCACTATCTTTTATGTTTTATGTGCTTATTTGCTATGTTATTATGTGATAGTGGTAGGGGAGAAATAGACCCCGTAACTGGTTGGAATACACCGAAGGATAGGTCAGGCACCCAGATATGTCTGACAATATGTTTATGCTATGTTATTATGTGGTAGTGGTAGGGGTGAAATAGACCCTGTAACCGGTTGCAATATACCGAAGGATAGGTCTGGCACCCAGATATACCTGACAGGGTAGGTCGAGCACCCAAATATGTTTGACAGGGTAGGTCGGGCACCCAAATATGCCTGACAATATGTGATTATGTGGTATGATAGGGGAACTCACTAAGCTTTGTGATTACGGTTTTCAGTTTTGGTTTCAGGTACTTCTTCCTCAAAAGGAAAGGAACCGACATGATTGCAACGCATCACACCATGATTTCCGGACATGAGACCTTTGGGATTTATACTCTGATGTGGTTTTATTATGATATGTTTTGACTATTGATATATTGGTTTTGATATGGGTTGACACTATGGATGTTTTCAGACAATTGGTTTTATAATTATTAAATTAAAAATGAATTTTTTGGTCTGAAATTTTGGGATCGGGATGTTACAACTTTAAACATAGAAAGAATGAGAGAATGAGGATAGATGAAGAAAGAAAAGAGCAAAAGGAAGTTTTTGAATGTTTTAAATCTTGACCAGTGGGTTTCAAGACTAGATGACTATCTAATGAAAAATATGAACACACACACACACATACACACACATATGTATATATATATATATATATATATATATATATATATATATATATATATATATATATGAGAAAAGTGAATATACCATTAAGGGTATATAAGCTCAGGTACCCAAACTCACCATACTACGTCGCTTTGTATCATATATATATATATATATATATATATATATATATATATATATATATATATATATATATATATATATATATATATATATACACACACACACACACACACATTGTAATTGACCAATGTTCTTATAATTCAACTTCTCACTTGATTTACTTCCAAGATTTTTATAAATTTCACATTTATCTTCATATTACATAATTTTCATTTTCCGCTATTATATATATATATATATATATATATATATATATATATATATATATATATATATATATAGTTTAGTAGGTGTTTGTCAAAAAGATGTGATGTAAGAGGAAAATAATAATGAAATTTTAAATTTTTTGAAAGTAAATCAAGTTTAGGGTTGAAGTTTAAGAACATTATAATTAATATATCAAAAAAACAACTTATTATGTTTAGTTTGGGTACTTAAGCTTATATACCCTTAATGGTATATTCACTTTTATATATATATATATATATATATATATATATATATATATATATATATATATATATATATGTGTGTGTGTGTGTGTGTGTGTGTGTGTGTGGTAGATTTCAATTTTAAAAGGGTTCATGGAACGCACTAATTACATGTTGGCTCCGCCATTGACTACTTGTGAGATTGTTTGGTGGCTACTTGCGGATATGAAGTTGATATTTGTCATCCTACTTTATTATATTGTAACAATAAAGTGAGATACAAACTCTTTAAAATTCAATTTTTTATAAGATGAGCAATAATACTGAGATTAACCATCATTTTACGTATCATCATCTTTAACTTGGAATTATCAGATTGTCTTATATTCCTATTAATTTGTAAATTGTTGATATTTTTACCAAGAAACATTCAATTTCTTTTGATTTTTTGTAATTTCTTTGCTTGTTTTTTAGTTGTTGTTGCTGTTGTCGTCGTCGTCTTACAAATGGTGTATTCCATAACATCGTCGTCTAACAAAGGGTGTATTCCATAACAAGTTTTTTGATTTTATCTTTTAAGGAAAAAACCGACAAAAAAATAAAAAATCAATGTTCAATAATACAAGCTTAAAACTTTTATTTTAAATAAAAAACATGAATGCAAAAACTACTTATTTAACAAAACACTAGTATAAATATTAACAAAATGACTAAAATATTATTAAAATTATTGTAACACTGTAAATTTTAATTCTCATAACACATTTCTCAAAAATCTCATTTATTTAACTTACAAATCGCAACCTCATAATTGTTTGATTAAAATCCAGGATCCTCAAAACATAACTCTTTCTTTGTGTATACAATCAAGCTGTTGTCTTTCCGCGATCCTAAAAAAAACCTGAAACACATAACACGGTAAATAAGAAGCTTACTGAGTTCCCTAAAATACTACACATATCTCAATAGCCTCTCATGGCTATATACAAATAAGACCCTTCGGTCAATGTGTCTCAGTGGGACCCTCCGAGCCCAAAACTCAGGTGGACCCTCTGATCCTAACTCAATAGGCTCAGAATAGTAATACTCAACATAAATCACAAATCTATAATGCAGGATATCACAATACACAGGTAAGCACATAAGACAACTCAGTCACACAAAGATACTACTCATGGTAAGTATAGTGAGAAGACTCACCTCGGATGATGAACAACCCCTATAAACGTTGCTGCTGCACACCGGCCTCTATCTCTGAGCTAAACCCACAATTAACCCGATTAGGAACTAAGTCAAAACTCTCACTCGTTAGGTCTAAAGGAGCCCATCCATAACCAAAAACCTATTGGGCCCACCAAGGCCCAATAACAAACGGGCTCTTCCGAGGTCGATTTCTCATAAAGTCTCCTACTTTTGGGACAAAACCCTAAAATACTCTACTGTGATGCATAAATCAAAAGACTGAGAAAGCTTAGAGCTTTATACCTCTATATGAAGCTCCCAACTCATATATTCTCAGATCCAAAGCCTGGAATCCCACTCCTTCTTCTTCAAAGCTTCTTCTTCACTTCAAGAACACACAAAATCACTTATAAACTCTCAAATGGACACACACACAAGCTTAAGAACAAGGATTAGGGTTTGAGAGCGTTTATTGACTGAGGATGGTGGATAGGAATGAGGCCATGTCATTCTTTATATAGGGACACCCCACAACTAGGTTTTTTCATTATGTGCCTAGTATGGATAGCGTACCATCTGGTATGCCCATCGTACTAGGTGGCTCCGCTTAAAAACCACGCACATGAGTATGCTAAGCCTACACACACGTACGCCCAACGTACTCAGCTGCCTCCTTTCTCAAATAAGGGATTATTCCTACCAAAACTTCAACCTTCCATTGCTTCCTCGATATAACTCCATTTCCAATGAACTTCATATCCATGGGAAGGTGACGAGATGCCCTAAGCTTCTAGCAACTCGTCGCAACCCCAAGACTTCTTCATGCCCAGGTTGCAGCCCACGAACCCTAATCACAGACGATCCGAAACAGGATGTTACAATTATTTTCTTGTTTTCACCCTTTATGTTTTCTTTTTTCTTTCAGCCATCATTTCTCTTTGATGTTTAGTTTTCACTTTTTACGTGTTAATATTTATATATTCAGGTTATGAAAAATAAGTCTTTATCGACCATAATTTTTCTTTTCAAAAGCATCGATGCGAAAAATAATGTTGTAAAATAGTATGTTAGTTTATTGATCACTATTGTGTACCTTTTTTATGTATGCATTAATATGTTTATAGATTTTAGTAGGAAAGAGGGGGAGGAGGGTTTCTCTATAATTATATATGAAAACAATACAAAGCTAACGTGTGAAAATAGGGAGCACCAATTTCCTTTATTTTCTTCTCATTTCCATCTATTTCCCTTCATTTCACTCGTTAACTTGAAATCGAGAACATGGTGCTAGTCTCCTTCATTCTACTCTTAAACCCATCCCCTTACCCATTTAGTCCGCTTACCGTCGAACTTATAATCCAAGCCCTATATTTCCTTGTCTTCTTTGTCACTGGTTTCATCACATGGACAATTAAAGTAATAAGCCCTGAATTGTCACCTCCATCGTCTGAAGAGTCAGTTGGCAATTCCATCGTTGAAGAGTTAATGTTCGACATCTAAAGAGTTAATGTCCAAATGTTTCCGGTTTCTATAAATCTAGCAACTTCATCTGACTCTTACCATTATTAAACGCGATCTTCCCATACGCAAACAATTTCTGGATTTCTAGTTTGATTTCACGAAGTCTCAAAAGTTGATTTCAGGTTTGATTTTAGGATCTGTGTTTGAAGACGACTTGCAGACTTATCGATCCATCTTATTCTTGAGATTGTTTGAGAATTTTTGGAATTTCTCTTATGGTCGGGTTTATAGAAACGAGAAATAAAAGCCGATGAACAATTGGATTTACAGAAACGGAAATTTTTCTTGAATTGTTTGAGATTTTTTGGGATTGTTCTTATGCATATATTTTTTTAGATTTACAAAAATGAAAAAACCTTTACAGATTTATGATCACTCTGATGCATTAGTCTTGAACTATTGTGATTATTATTGTTATTGTGTATTTTTCTAGAATTTATGGAATTATTAAGATTGTTAATGACATTGATGGTGATTGATGGCAATGGTGTTAGTGCTAATGTTGGCGACCGATGGAAAAGGTGGTTGTCAATGGCAAAGGTGGTAGTGCTATATGTAGTTGATGAGGGTGATCGACCAAATATTTAGTTAGACAATTTCTTTTAATATATAAAAAAATAAATCAATCAAAAAAGAAATATACAAAGATAATATATTATCTTAAACTATATATGTATTTTATATCTGCAAATATGTTGGGGTAAAACATGAGTAGATGAAATAGTTGGTGTGTGATGAAATAAAATGATGAGACGCCTCGATGTTGTTGTTGATCCAACCATCTAGCAGAGTACAGATGACAACCACGGACTATTCTAGACAGTCAAGTGGAATCCTAGCAGACCCGCAACCTGTAGGTGTTTGTGAACGATGTGTTCACTGGTGTACTCTATCCCCCTCATGGTTTCCTTACGGACATTTATTGTTGAGGAAACCCCTTAGAAGTAGTGTCCATCCCGTTGATAATCCTTAGGCTAGATCCCTTACGATAGGTGTTTTAGGGACATAAAGTGAGGACAACAAGAATGGGTAATCGGGTTATTGTTGGTTGATGAAATTAATAAACTTATTTATTGCGGGTTGAAAACCCTATATGCTCACCAGGCTCCCAAGCATGACCCACTCAGTTTTCTCATATACAGGTAGTGCAAAGAGAGCACATGAGTGATGATCTAATGAGAGATCAATGGATTATAGGCTACTAGAATAAATAGATATTATAATGCCTATGTTGTTTATGTTTATGCTTTTGATCTGTATTAACAATGATATCCCAAAGTTTTTAATATAATACATTTCTATGGAAATACTTTGATAAATTCCTTTTCATATTTTTTTGGGAACGAATTCCGCATTATATTTCTTTAAAAATATACTCTGATTTTCAAATAAAGCATAAACAAATTGATCTTTTCTGGCCGTGAATTTGGGGATGTCACAGTTGTTATCAGAGCACTAGTTTAAGCAAACTAGAAAATTGTTGGATTTCTAGACTTAAACTTAGAATGCTAAGTGATGATTGTGAGATGAGTACTTGCTATATTTAAGACACGAGCACTAGTTTGTTTTAGGAAAGATGCCTAAAATTCTTTTATGTGCTAAATGTTTAGTGTTATAGCTTTAACTATAAAGATGCCTTATATGCTATTATTTGTTCGGATCTATGGTCTGTTGCCGACCGAATCTAGAAACCTTAAGTGTTTAGGATTATAAACGTTCAACTATGATACAGTACGTCCGTTTAGAGGTGGCGCTGTTTGCTGGTGGAACACTCTGGGGGAGACCATAAGCCCCAACGAGCCACTACAACTGACATGGTCAGAGTTCTTAGTATACTTCAAACGCAAGTTCTACTTGGCCCAAAATCTGCTAGAGGTGGAGAACCAATTCCTGACATTAAAGAAGGAAAACATGTCCATTGATGAATACACCAATGCCTTCACAGACAAATGGAGTTTGCTTTGCGCATCATCCCAGATGAGTTGAAAAAAGTCGACAAGTACGCAAAGGGACTTCCATGGGAGTACACTGTGCCAGTACGTCAAGCACCTACTCTGGAGGCAGCTATCTGGGCTGCTAAGTCTGTTGAGGAGATGATCAAGGGAAGAGCCGCTAACAAGGTTGAAGTTGGTGATAAAAGGAAGTTCGATGGATCTTTAGGGTCCAACAAGAAAAGCAAATTTTTAAAGTCTGATTCAAAGAAGTTTGGAGAAAGAGGAGGTGAAGTGAAATGGTGTGAGAAGTGCAAGAAGAAGCACTTAGGGAAATGTGATGGAGGAGTCACTTGTTTTAAGTATGGAAACCCTGGGCAAAATGCCAATGAATGCACCCTCGACAAGAAATTTTGTTATGGGTGTAATGAAGAAGGGCACATCTTGAAGGACTGCCCGAAGAAGAAGGAGGCAGCAAGGCCTAATGTCCCACCAAAACTGAAAGCCAGAGCTTTCCAAATGACACTTGAAGCAGCAAAGGATGAAGTAGATGTCGCTTCAAGTACCTTTCTCGTAAATTGATTGCTTCCCAATATATTATTTGATTCAAGAGCAAACTACTCATTTATATCACATAATTTTGGTAGAAGACTAGCATTACCTATAGATAAACTTAATAATACTACAGTTGTAGAAGTTGCTAGTGGCAAGTTCATACCTGTTAGTAATTGCATTAAAAATATCAACATCGACTTGAACGGGAATAAATTCCACGAGGAATTACTGCCCATTGAGTTGAATGGGTTTGACATCGTGCTAGGAATGGATTGGCTTAGTACGTACGATGCTAAGATACTATGCAAGAAGAATATGGTAAGAGTAAAACCATCTGGAAAAGAGTCATCTATGGTGTACGGGGACAAACACAGAGTAAATTCTGGAATCATTTCCTGGATGAAAGCCAAAAAGGGTTTTTTGCCAAAGGATGCACATCATACTTGGCATTTGTGATTGGTACTAAGAAGGAGAAGAAGGAGATACAAAGTATACCCGTGGTGTGTGACTATCCGTAAGTCTTTCCCGAAGATCTACCTGGATTTCCCCCTGATAGACAAGTGGATTTTCGAATAGACTTGTCACCAGGATCAACACCAATAGCGAAAGCACCATACCGACTAGCACCAATAGAGATGAAGGAGCTTATGACACAACTTCAGGAGTTATTGAACAAAGGTTTTATTAGACCTAGTTCATCACCCTAGGGAGCTCTGGTGCTATTTGTAAAGAAGAAGGACGGAAGCATGAGGATGTGTATAGACTACCAAGAGCTGAATAAGGCAACGGTGAAGAACAAGTATCCATTGCCAAGGATTAATGACCTATACGATCAGTTGCAAGGTTCGAACTATTTCTCAAAGATCAATCTTAGGTCAGGATATCATCAACTAAAGGTGAGAGAGTCGGATATCGAGAAGACTGCATTCTAACAAGATATGGACACTATGAGTTATTAGTTATGTCATGTGGACTGACCAATGATCCAACAACGTTTATGGATTTGATGAATAGGATTTGTAAACCATTCCTCGATAAATCTGTAATAGTGTTCATCGATGACATTCCAATATACTCAAAGAGTCAACAGGATCATGGCAAGAACCTGAGAGAAGTATTAGAAGTTCTGAAGGAGAAGCTATATTCTAAGTTCTCCAAATGTGATTTTTGGATTCGAGAAGTCCAATTTTTGGGTCACGTGGTTAACCAAGAGGGAATAATGGTTGAACCAGCAAAGATAGAAGCTATAATGAAGTGGGAACAACCAAAAAGTCCCACGGGATATTACCAAAGATTTATCCAAGGCTTTTCTTCGATAGCTGCTCCATTGACAGCTTTGACCCATAAAGGAGCCACATATGCATGGAGTGAGAAACACGATGAGGCATTCGAGAAGCTAAAGAAGAAATTGTGTGAAGCACCAATTCTTCCTCTACCCGATGGAGTTGAAGATTTCACAATGTATAGCGATGCGTCGGGAGTCGGGTTAGGATGTGTTCTAACTCAAAGAGAAAAGGTGATATCATATGCATCTCGACAATTAAAGGAGCATGAAAAGAACTATCCCACCCATGATCTGGAGTTGGCAGCAGTAGTTTTTTCCCTAAAGATATGGAGCCATTACCTCTATGGCACGAAGTGCAAACTTTTCACTAATCATAAGAGTCTCCAGTATCTCTTTAATCAGAAGGAATTGAACATGAGACAACGACGTTGGCTAGAGTTACTCAAAGATTTCGACTGTGAGATACTTTACCACCCTGGTAAAGAAAATGTTGTAGCTGATGCTCTAAGTCCAAAAGTAAACTTTGAAAAAAGGCCAAGATCGCTATGAATTGAAGTGGTCTCGACGATTGTGGAAAGTATCAAGAAAACTCAGGAAGAAGTTTTGGAGAAAAATGACTGAAAGGAAGAACGTTTAGGCAAAATGTTGGTATTTGATACAAATAAACAAGGATTGAAGGTATTCCAAGATAGAATTTGGGTACCTAAGATGGGAGGAATAAGGGATCTTCTGATGGAAGAAACTCACAAAACCATGTAATCGATTCATCCAGGTAGCACTAAAATGTATAGGGATTTGAAACCCTACTATTGGTGGCTGATGATGAAGCTCGATATTGCAAAGTATATGGTTGAATGTGTAACATGTGCAAGGGTTAAGGCACAACATCAGAAACTGTATGGGAGTTTAGAACCTTCACCTATACCCACGGGTAAATGGGAAGATATCACCATGGATTTTGTGACTAAACTGCCCAAAACAAAGAATGGTCACGACATGATTTGGGTAGTCGTGGATCATTTCACAAAGAGTGCACATTTCATAGAAGCCAATGAGAAATGGTCTATGGATAAGCTTGCTTACGTGAAGGAAGTGGTAAGACTTCACGGTGTACCATTAACGATTGTATCAGATCGTGATAGTTGTTTCACGTCAAGGTTTTGGAAAAGTCTATAGGAAGAAATGGGTACGAAGTTGTGTTTAAGTACAGCTTACCATCCACAGACTGATGTTCAGAGCAAAAGAATGATTCAAACACTGGAAGATATGCTGAGGGCATGTACCCTAGAATTCCAAGGTAAATGGGATGAGCACTTACCTCTGGTAGAGTTTTCCTACAACAACAATTATCATTCGAGCATTAAGATGGCACCTTATGATGCGTTGTATGGACAAAAGTGTCGTACGCCATCTTGTTGGCTTGAAGCTAGAGAAAAGCAATTTATGGGCCCTGAGATAGTTCATCAAACTGCTGAAAAGCTGAAAGTGATCTAAGAAAGGATGTTAGCAGCTCAGGATCGTCAAAAGACTTTTGCTGACAAGAAAAGACGACCGCTGACATCTGGAGTTGAAGATTCGGTTTTGCTCAAAGTCTCACCATGGAAGGTACTTATATGATTTGGAAAGAGAGGAAAGTTGAGTCCAAGGTTTATAGGACCATTCAAATTTATTCAAAGGATTGGGAACCAAGCTTACAAGCTACAGTTACCAGAAGAACTAGATGGTATTCATAACACTTTCCATGTGTGTTACTTGAGGAAGTTTACGGAAGAAATTCCCGATATAATTCCAATTTCAGAGTTAAGGATGGATGAAAATAAGAGGCTAATTGAAGAGCCTGAGGCGATTGTTGACCATAAGACTAAGAAGTTGCGCCGCAAGATGGTTGACTTAGTGCTTGTGCGCTGGAAACATACGAATAGGCTGAACCTCACCTGGGCCCCGAACCCTTCCTCGGGCCCCGCTCGACATCAGACAATGTCCGACATCAGGCCCCACCTGTGTAACACCCGTGTTTCTAGGCTAAGCATTAATTTAATGGTGTAATAGTTAAGGTCAACACTTATAACCTACTTTGAAATAATAAATAGGAATTATTTGAATATTATGTGATTTTATGTGCCTTATACTTAATTATAAGATATAATAAGTTAAGAATAAAAATAAGCATCAAAAATAAAATAATAGATAGGTCCAATATCTATGAAGAAAGTTGTAGTGGTCGGGACACAGATTCCGGAGATATAAAGAACACCGAAATCCGAGTTATAACGAAGAAGATATGACCTATCGAAGTTTCGCGTCAAAACCGGCACGACACTGGGAATCGTAAAAAGTGAGTTTATGATATACTTTTTATCCTTAGGGTTCTAAATGAAAGTTGTAGAGTATTTCTCCACCTACGCGTGGATATATAGAACGTCAAAAACGGAGTTCGTACGCAAAAGTTATGACCTTCCTAAGATACAGTTGTCTAAGAGCATGACACATGTCAGAAACCCTAATTTGACTAGAGTCACGATGTGAGCCTCTTTTCTCACGGTGTGAGGAGTCAAAATACCACATTTCGAAGCTAGAAGTCTACGGAAATGATAACTCAAAAGCTCACAACGTGAGTAATGAATTCTCACGACGTGAGGAGTCAAACAGAGACTATTCAAGCCTAGAACGCAGATGTCGAAGCTACGAGGTGATTCAGCGATGGCTCACGACGTGAACAATGAATTCTCACGACATGAATGGACTGAAATCAGCCTACAAATATCAAGTTCGACCTCATTCACTTCTTACACCAAATCTTCATTCTCTCTCTCGTTTTCTGAAGCCGTTCCGCGTCTCGAGCCCGACGACCACGAGTCGTTGACCATTTTTAGATTCTATCTACTCCCGCTACTAAAGTGAGTGCATATTTATTTTCATCTTACGCATAGATATGAAGTATTTTATATAAATTACATGCTATGTGTTCGTATTGTTTGTATACTTGTTATCTATTTTAGACGAACACTATTATACAAGTTTTAAATGGTTTAAATTGTATATGTGTTTTATATCTACAAATATGTTGGGGTAAAACATGGGTAGATGAAATAGTTGGTGTGTGATGAAATAAAAAGATGAAAGGCCTCGATGTTGTTGTTGATCCAGTCATCTAGCAGAGTATAGATGACAACCACGGACTGTTCTAGACAGTCAAGTGGAATGCTAGCAGGCCCGCAACCTGTAGGTGTTTGTGAACGATGTGTTCACTGATGTACTTTATCCCCCTCATGGTTGCCTTACAGACATTTATTGTTGAGGAAACCCCTTAGTAGTAGTGTCCATCCCGATGATAATCCTTAGGCTAGATCCCTTAAGATAGGTGTTTTAGGGACGTAAAGTGAGGATAACGGGAATGGGTAATTGGTTTATTGTTGGTTGATGAAATTAATAAACTTATTTATTGCGTGTTGAAAACCCTATGTGCTCACCAGGCTCCCAAGCCTGAACCACTCAGTTTTCTCATATACAGGTAGTGGAAAGAGATCACAGGAGTGATGATCTGATGAGAGATCAATGGATTATAGGTTACTACAATAAATAGATATTATAATGGCTATGTTGTTTATGTTTATGCTTTTGATATGTATTAACAATGATATCCCAAAGTTTTTAATATAATACATTTCTACGGAAATGCTTTGATAAATTCTTTTTCATATTTTTTTGGGAACAAATTCCGAATTATATTTCTGTAAAAATATACTTTGATTTTCAAACAAAGCATAAACAAATCGGTCTTTTCTGGCCGTGAATTTGGGGATGTCACAACCTGACATTAGGCCCTGCCTGGCATCAAGCCCCACTCGGTATATAGATCTGTTTCTACCAAGCCCCGCCTGTCTTTGGGCCTCGCCCGCTATACACATACAGACAATAACATATAATCATACTAGCACATAAATAATCATACAAAGTACTATATATATTCTCGTCCTAAGGCCTCGCCTATCATGGGCCCTGCCCCTACTATGCTAATAATGAGGTATGGAACCCCGTCCACACTCAAATAGTGATAAGATATGGGACCCCACCCACACACACCTCCTACAAGTATCACAAATACAACAAGTATAACTAAACATGCATTCCTTCATCGGGTACCACCCGACATCCAACCATAGTTCGGAAACACACATATAAACATTCCTCGGGCTTGCCCCGACATCAAACTGAAATCCTGAAATCTACTACATACATAAACATGTTGGCATTGGTGCCTTCGACCCTTTCCTACAGGATAAAACTCACCTCACAAGTTGACTGTAGAATCCAGCGAATATACCTCTCGCTGCTAGCTGGAAGATCACCAAACTGTTAATCTCTTGACTCCCCGATCTACTGATCATCATACAAATTTGATAAGTTTAGGATTCTTATAACTTAACCATAAGTCTATTGGATTAGTGTTTAAGTCCATAACTATAATTGGTATGTACTTGACCCGACTCGGCATGGTCCATTTGGATAGACCGTTTGTAAGAAGAGGACATTTATGACATATTAAAATATTATAAGTTTTAATATATTAATATGAAATCATGTTATTTAATTAGTATTGATCAAGAATTAATTTTGACTTAATTTAGTGATCAAAAGAGACTAATTAAATATATAGGGGTTGATTGTGTAAATCATTCATTCTTATGTATGTGGGCTTATGATCCATGATTCCTTATGTTGGGTTTAACCCACGTGGTGACCCATGGATACTCCATGGAGGTTAAAACCCATGGAGCATAAGGAATGGGTAAAGTCATGGGTTACATGTTGTAACCCTAATGTGCATACTATATAAGGACCCCTTTAGCTCAAGAAATTGGCATTAGTGATACATATATGAGGGCTAGCCGATTTGAGCATGAAGTGTCTTCTTCTCATGGTTATTCCCAGTGTTGGTGATGTTGTATGAACCATTTGAGGTGTCACACTTGGCGCACTAGGCTCTCGAGCTTCAAGGAGTCAAGCTACATCAACAAGGTATGTATTTTTATCTAGTTTATTACCCAAGTATCAAAGATTGTATGCTGGTTAGGGTAATACCTTGGAATATTCATATGTGCATGTATAATAGAGATAACATAGATCCAAGGTATTTAGGGTTGCATGTACACTTAGGATTTAGAACGCTCATAACCCAACAAAGTCCTCATTGGGGTAGAAAACCATTCCACCCCTCACATACTCTTGTCCCAATATGGACTCTACTCAAACCTTTTAAACCCTTTCCATACTTCATAACCTTCCATGGCCAACCTTGGTCAAAGTCAAGGTCAAGGTCAAAGTCAATTTCCAATCAAATTCAAAGTTGTCGAGTCATCCCCTTGACTCACCGAACTCCCTTGCTACTCATAGTCGAGATAGAATGAGTCAACTTGTCGAGTTCTACCTTGTACAGAATCGAGACAAATCGACACAACTCGTCAAGTTTTTCCTTCTACGGGGCGGGGCATTTCAAACCAACTCGTCGAGTTCCTCTATGGACTCGATGAGTTCTTTTGTCTGTCAAGCCATCTCGATGGGTTAAGCCACTATTCTTCAGATCTGAGCTCTGTACTTCACATATATTCTTCAAATGTCCTTTTAAGGGTAAAATTTTCCAACTTTACTCGTTATCATCCTTACATGATGGGTTTAGCTCAAACCCTAATTCTTTAAGACCTAGATCTTGGTCCCAACCCTAAGTCATAAAGTGTTTAAATAAGGTGTAAAATCCCAGATCTAGGTTTTCCCAAACCCTGTCCAACTCGTCGAGTTGGTCCCCTCCAACTCATAGAGTTGGTCTTCCAAAAACACATGTGACAATCGTTCCTACTCGTCGAGTTTTCGTCCTTCAACTCGATGTGTTCCCTTCTTGATTGGAGGTTTTATTTCCTTAATTGGCCTTCTGGTTTCCAAGTGTTACAACTCTCCCCCAATTAAATTGGACTTCGTCCTCAAATTCTACTACACTCACCTACCCTGCAATCTTCTCACACACCATGCCTAAATCTTTCATCCTACCTGCCCTAAACCAACTGACGCTTCCCATAGCCATTGACACCTGCCACCCTGGGAGTACAACCATCATCCTGTGCAATCAATGGCCTTCCTAGGGCAACTGAACCCAACTATCAAGACCTTCCAAAACCGATGAAGGATAATCCTTACTGTCGTATAGAGAACTACTTTTATATGTCCGAGATCTGAAATATATAATGGTCTGTCTCCCTGATGGACCGTCTATGCTCCAAAAACTACCATGCCAAAACCTCATTGAATAGCTGTTCAACCATAAAACTTCTCACCTCGATTATCTCGATGCTACTATCAGAACAAAATCCCTATCAACAACCAACTGTAGAATACTTATACTTGCCAGAAGGCTTAGATAATCCTTTGAGTAGAAGATTCATCCATGAAATAGTTAAACTCAGACGAGAGCTGCGTAACAGGGTCAAATCACTTACTCTGAGATTATTTAATCCAACTGTAAGTGTCTTAGCATCTTTGATCATCAACTATTCTTCACACAAGAATCCTCACATCACTACTTCTTCCTGAACATCATGTTGTCTCTTTTTTCTCTTTCTGGATGAGAAGAGACCTCCCAGGTCTCAACTTGTCTAACAACTATCTAGAAATATTGTATTCCACGCGGTTACTAAACCAATGAACGCCCTCTCATTCTTTCCCAGTGACTTCTGAAGAAAACTTCGGCTATCAAAATTGTTCAATCCACATTTCACTCTTGGCTCTATAAATCCTAAATCTCTGATACTATATCTCGACCTCAAGGTCTCTGCCAGGTCCCACCTGCCTTACTATAATCACAAGGGCCTCGCCCATAGGTCTCACCCAACCCATACTATGGAGTGGCCTTGTCCCCAGGTCTCACCTATCTAGGGCTATATAGTTACAACTCCACATCGAATCCTATCTACCTATCCTTTCCTGATTTTGATCATGCGAGTTAGGAGATACGGGCCTTGCCCACACTCCGTTGACTATGAGATACGGGCCCCGCCCATACTCTGCTATCTGGCCGGTAATGAATGTTACGACTATCCCGCAGTCTTAAAACATTTCCCACGCTGTCTGGATGCTAGCGAATGCTACGACTATCCCGCGGTCTTATAACACCTTCCATGATATCTGTTTGCTGGTGAATGCTACTACTATCTTGCAATCATACAACACTTTCCACATCGATCATGCACATGGCCTAACATCCTGGTTGATCTTGCGAATTTCCTCAACCTGGTCCCCAAAGCCAACTATCGAGTACCAAAAAGATGCAAACCCTACGTTGGGAAGTTTCCCAAACTCCCATCTCACATACCCCCAATCCAATCAGCCACACGGACTGCCCTCCTTCCTGATGAGAATGTGAACTCATCCTAAATTCACACTTCCTTCTGTTCCTGAACCCCTGGAGAATTCTCCCCCACTTTGATTCAACTAACATCTTACAGTACACCAGGCTGGAAGGATTCCCAATCCTTCATATCATCCAGTGATCAATCTTGCTAGCAACCAATGCTTACCAGTGTTAGTTTTCCTATAACTAACCAACACTAAAGCAGTAAGACTTTTGAAGACTATTGGAACACTTCTTGGTTTCCAATCACACTTACTATAGCTACCGCAGCCTGAGAACCTACTATATAAGGAGACGACCTCACACTACTACTCTAAGACTCATGGTATGAAGATGGCATATAACCCGAACATAAGCAGGAAGTAAAACTCCAAGATACAGTTACTCATATGGATGCGAGGAAATAGAAAATACTTCATAAATAAAAACGGATAGTAAAGTAAAAGGTACGCACCTGTAACATCGAAAGTTGCTCATGCCTCCTCTGTAATCAACCGGAAAGCCCTGCTCCTTGCCACAGGAGCCTTTGCCTAGCCCTGGCGATCGTCGGTGATCCTCGATGTCGCAGGGGCATGTGCCATCACCTGTCCCGCTGCACCCAAACTCAGATATTGGGCCTTTTGTGGCCCCTCTGACTGCAATGAAATCATATCAGGTCTAATCCATGGGTGATGGTAGCAATACAATCCCTGCTATAATGACCGATCCGGCCGCACTTGAAGCAGCCAAAATCACCACCACTACCGCTCCTACACGCACCCTTATGTGTCCTGCCACACTTGCCACAACGGCTACGATCCTAATGACCCCTCGATCTAGAATCTGATACCTTAGGCCACTTTCCTGACCTTACAGATGTTTGAACCTCGTATGGTTTCCTCTTCCTCTCTACCTCTAAGTCGATCTCCCTTTCCTTGGCTCGAGCCATCATATCCTCCAACGTCTTACAAATGGACCGGCTCACAAATTGTCTAATGACGCTCCTCAGCATCTCGTGGTGTCGATCATTCTACATCTCCTCATCTACCACATACTGCGGAACAAGAAGAGCCCTCTCCCTGAACTTGGTGATGATCTATGACACTGTCTTTGTAGTCTACTAGAGATCTTGGAACTCCCGTGCCAACTACTTTACCTCAATCACCGGTTCAAACTCAACCTTGAACCCGGACGAGAAGTCACCCCATGTCATCGTGTCCAAAGTGGCATCATCCTCAATAGCATGTCCAACCTCTTCCCACCAATCACGTGCTCTGTCCTTCAAAAGACAGGAGGTGAGTCGGACCGTGTCCCCCTCGGGAAATCGTCTAGAACGGAAGGCGTTGGCGACATCTTCCAACCATCGATTGCTAGCAATGGGATCCTTAGCCCCATGATAGTCTGGAGCTCCACAGGCTCTGAACACCCTAAATGTCAACGTGCACACCCCCATCATGGCCACCATCTCGGTGCAGAACGCACCCAACCTCTCATCCAAAATTTCTAAAATGCCCTCCTTGACCATACTGAAGATCACAGGAGTTTGGTCCATAATATCGTGCGTGACCTTAGATGAAATGAACTCTCTTGTCTGCTCGTCAAGCTATCCAGCTCCAGAGCCCGAGCCTGATCCCTCACCGGCACCTGAACTTTTAATTGGCCTAGTGTGTAGCGTCACCATACTAAAAATACACCATAACAAACATCACTATACACATCATAACTCAAGGGATCTCACATACTACAAATTTCATGGGTTCATCTCAGCCTTCCTTGATTCGAATACGGATCCTCTGCTTTTAGTAGTACGTGCCCATACTACCTTCCACATATATCTGTACTTTCCTTAAGAATTGCCTTGACTGCATTAAGTCCCTTTCAGTACTACTTCTCTCTGCTAATTTCATCATAGGCTTTCCCTAGGGTAATCACCAACCTACTATCCTCCATCAGCTGCATAAGAAGTCCCTGCTATCTCCCCTTAACTAGCTCGCAAATACCATTACATATCACTATGACTAGATATTTTTTCGAATGAGAGGTCCTACCCTACAATGATTGGACTCAAACAAGAGCTACAAAATGGAGTTGAGCCTAACCTTCTGAAATTATTTAGTCCTCGCAATATGTAACTTAACATATTCGTTTACTAGTTAGTTAGAGATAACTAGACCTCCTAAAAGCACAAAGCAAGCAGCATTCGAGCATTGAGTAAACATAATCAAGCATATTATAATAAGGCCATCATATCATTGACTAATTGATACTAGCATGCAGTTCATAAAGCTCATACACATATAACAGGCACATAAGGCATCCTTCCTAGATCCTTATCCCTAATCTAGCATGCAGTTCTCACAAACATAACATAACATAAACTTGTATGGGTAATTTGGGAGTAGTTACTTGAGCTCGGCTGATTGCATGCACCACACCCTTTTCTCTTTTCATAGTTATTTTCTCTTTTCAAAATTCTTTTTATGAAAAATATTTTCTTTTAAAAATTTGCATACCAAGTCCTCATTTTGAGTTCAGCCACACCTGAGAGTGTGCCCAAATCCCTCAAACCAAGCCTTTGAAACCAACTTGGAACATCCCAATAATACGGTCCAAAATTTTCATTTTAAATCATTAATAAAACTATAGTTAACAATTCATCACATAAAAATCATAAGTCGTGTATCTCAAAATATCATAAACATCTGTCAAAATATCAAAGTAAAAACATCCCAGGCTAAACAAATTGTGTATGCACTACAGTCATCCCGAGCTCTTCCCCTTGCTAGCGGAAGTACCTGAAACCAAAACTGAAAACAGTAACCACGAAGCTTAGTGAGTCTCCCCAAGCTACCACATATCATACACATAATCACATAGATTGGGCCCCCGCTCGACACCGGACAATGTCCGGCATCAGGCCCCACCTGGCATCAGGCCCCGCCTGGCATCGAGCCCCGCTCGGTATACATATATGTTTCTACCAAGCACCTCCTGTCTTTGGGCCTCTCCCACTATACACTAGGGATGAGATTTAGAACCGGAAAACCGGAACCGGAACCGGAATCGGACCGGACCCGGAACCGTTAGAACCAGAATATATAGAACCGGTTCCGGTTCCAGGTTTAAAAATTGGCTTTATCCAGGTTCGGGGTAATCCGGGTTTGGGTCCATCGGGTCCGGGTAAACCGGGTCTAAAAACCGGAACCAGTTTTTGGAATCGGAACCACTTTTAGGGCCGGAACCGGTTTTTTGTGAAACATTTAAAAGATGCATATCTCATTCGTTTCAACTCCGATTGATATACGGTTTTTTCCAACATGTAGTTTAGATTTTGTACATGATTTTAGATTATAAATTTGCCATTTTTAGTTTTATATTCATTGACTTACAGTCCCCCAAAGTTGATATATCAAAGCTGGAAGTTTTTTATTTTTCAGTTTTTTTGTATTCGGTGAAAGTTTTAAAACATGCATATCTAATTCGTTTGAAGTCGGATTGACATGTGGTTTTTTCGAACATGTAGTTTACATTTTATACATAATTTTAGACTATAATTTTGTCATTTTTGGTTTGACATTAAATAATTTACAGTCCTCTGAAGTCGGGATATCAAAACTGAAAATTTTCAACTTTTCAGCTATTTGTTTTTGTACTTTCTATTATGTGAAAATGTTAACACATGCATATCACATTCGTTTAAAGTCGGATTGACATAATGTTTTTTCCAGAATGTATTTTAGAGTTTGTACATGATTTTTGACTATAATTTTGTTAATTTTGATTTCATATTCAATGAGTTACAATCCCCCAAAGTCGGGATATCAATATGAAAATTTTCAAAGTTCAACCCACTAAGTAGTAAGTAATTACCAAAAAATTCCGGTTTTTTCGGATTTTCCGGTTCTAAACCTACTTTATCCGGTTCCAACCTACCCACTTTGATGTTTCCGGGTTTTCCGGTTCTAGACCCACTTTACCCGGAACCGAACCGGAACCGGTTCCTATATACTGGTCCGGTTTCCGGTTCTAAAAAATCCCGTTAATCGGTTCCGTGTTTTCCGGGTCCGGGTTCATCCGGTTCGGGTTTGGAGCCACTTTCATCCCTACTATACACATATAGACAATAAAATATAATCATACTAGCACATAAAGCATCATACAAAGCACTATATATATATATATATATATATATATATATATATATATATATATATATATATATATATATATATATATATATTCTCATCCCAAGGTCTCACATATCATGGGCCCTGCCCCTACTCTGCTAATAATTAGGTATGGAACCCCGTCCACACTCAGCTAGTGATAAGATATGGGACCCCGCCCACAAACCATCCCTATCGGGCACATACAAGTATCACAAAGACAACAAGTATAACTAAACATGCATTCCTTCATCGGGTACCACCCGGCATCGAACCGTAGTTCAGAAACACACATATAAATATTCCTCGGGCTTGCCCCGGCATCGAGCTGAAATCCAAAAATCTACTACATACATAAACGGGTCGGCATTGGTGCCTTCGACCCGTTCCTACAGGATAAAACTCACCTCACAAGCTGATTGTAGAATCCCGTGAATAAACCTCTCGCTGCTAGCTGAAAGATCACCAAACTGCTAATCTCTTGACTCCCCGATCTACTAATCATCATACAAATTAGATAAGTTTGGGATTCTTATAACTTAACCATAAGTCCTGACTGGGGTATAAGACCATTCCACCCCTCACATACTTTTGTCCCAATATAGACTCTACTCAACCCTTTTGAACCCTTTCCATACTTTATAACCCTCCATGGTCAACATTGGTCAAAGTCAAGGTCAAGGTCAAAGTCAACGTCCAGTCAAAGTCAAATTCAATGCTCCAAGTTGACTCAACTCGTCGAGTCATACCCCTGACTCGCCGAGTTCCCTTGCTATTCGTAGTCATGATAGAACGAGTCAACTCATCGAATCCCTTCATAGACACATAGAGTTCTACCTTGTACAAAATCGGGACAAATTGACACAACTCGTTGAGTTCATCCTAAACTCGTCAAGTTTTTCCTTCTACGGGGTCGGGGCATTTTGAACCAACTAGTCGAGTTCCTTTATGGACTCGATGAGTTCTTTAGCTTGTCAAGCCATCTCGATAGGTTAAGCCCCTATTCTTCAGATCTAAGCTTCACACTTCACATATACTCTAGAAATGTCCTTTTAAGGGTAAAGTTTCCAACTTTATCCATTATCATCCTTACATGATGGGTTTAGCTCGAACCCTAATTCTTTAGGACCTAGATCTTCGTCCCAACACCATCTATACTCTAAACCAAGGCATACAAACTGAGATTTGGACTCTAGACACTACAAACACATAAATCTTCCACCTTTTTCCTTCATGCATGGCCTTTTGGAACTTAAAAAGGCCAAAACAACATCCCAAACCTTGCATGGTGCTTCAATGGCCATAAAGTTTGCACCTTTATGCCATGAGAGCACTTCTAGGTTCTAGATTTGAAGGTATACTCACTTGGAACGTCCATTTCCCAAGGAACATGCTACTTGGACCAAAACCCCAATACAAATGAAGAATAAGAGATTTAAGAGGTTATTAAGCAAGTTTGAGACTTGCTTACCAGGAATTGATGAGGATGGAACAAAGTTGTTGGATCTATAATCTCCTCCTTGAGTCCTTAAGCCTTTCCTTCTTCCACAAGCTTCAACATATAAGATTTCTCTCAAAAATGGCTCACAAGCATTAGGGTTTCCAGATCTAGGGTTTGGATAATGGAAGCTGAAAATGAGGCCAAACCCTAAGTCATAAAGTGTTTAAATAGGGTGCAAAATCTCAGATCTAGGGTTTCCCAAACCTCATCCAACTCGTCGAGTTGGTGCCCTCCAACTCGTCGAGTTGGTCTTCCAAAAACACGTGTGACAATCGTTCCTACTCGTCGAATTTTCGCCCTTCAACTCAACAAGTTGCCTTCTTGATTGGAGTTTTGGTTTCCTTAATTTTCCTTCTGGTTTACGAGTGTTACATCTGTGCTCGGGCTGCTAGTCGTTTCCACTGTGACCAAGATTGCTTGTCTGCCTTTTTT
This sequence comes from Lactuca saligna, assembly GCF_052625555.1. Taxonomy (NCBI): domain Eukaryota; kingdom Viridiplantae; phylum Streptophyta; class Magnoliopsida; order Asterales; family Asteraceae; genus Lactuca; species Lactuca saligna. Next base: position 66,276,541 of record NC_136424.1, read on the forward strand.
CCCTTTTACTGATACTTGGTGATTCGACTCTTCTTCTAGTTGGACGCTTGGTCGAGTAGAAAGTAATGCAAGTGGTTGTGATAAGGAAGCTATCATTGGTCTAATCGTTGATGTTGTTATGGTAATTGGTGTGAATGTTGGGATCAAATTGATAGGAATGAAGGGCAAGTTAGACTGAGAGCATGAGGTTTGGTGCTTATCTTGCATTGTTCTATACGAATGTTGTCAATGTTGATACGTAAAATTCATGGTGCGTTGTTAGCTATCCTTAAGGGAGTCCATGTAATGAGCACTCGGGAAGTCACATTGCATAGAATAGACAAATGCTAGGTTAGAAAGTCATAAAGAGGGTTGGACCCCGGTATTGCTCTTTGATGCCTAAGTTAGATGTAGACCTGGAGTTATAAAAATAGAATGATTAGAGTCCCTTTCTAGAGAAAGATGAAACTAACTCTTTTATAGGTAAAGTCATGTCTAGTTCGTGGTCTTCATATCTGGGTCTTGCTTTGGTCCATAGATTACTAGGGTAGAACCTTTAATAAAATAACCTTGCATTTTTTTTTCGTGATTCTTGGGATGTTGCATTGGGGATCTTATACATAAGATTTTGTTTGTGTATTATTGCAAGTCTGCGTGACTTAGTAGATTGACTAACGGTCCATTTGTGGATCTAGGCCTTGCTTCATCTTGTTTAATACATCAGTTCTTTCCCCGACCTGCCTTTGTATGGGTCGGTCCCCATACACCATTAGTGATATCTACATTAAGGGGCTTTCATCATCTTTATTCAGTCCAATTTGAACATTCTTTAATTAAACTGAATGAATATGATAATGTATATAGATGATGTATAGTCAAGACTCATGTTAGATCCATTTTTGTTTGACCTGAAGGTTCTTTGTATTTTTTGTGCTATATTCTTTTTTAAATGACAAACTAACATACTCTTAAATATATGTA